>NC_141615.1:43504766-43846433 GCF_047967505.1 Dipteris shenzhenensis
TGAACTTAGTTTCATTAAGACTAGTGAAACTTCTATATTAGTGTTAAAAGTTTGTATGTTGCAACAAAAATAAATGTTTGCAACATTCACCAAGATTTGAAACTTTAAATTTTGCCAATATTTACATCTTTCACAAGGAAAATACATTGAACCAGACTATGTTCTATCAATATTGGGAACCTAAAAAAACTAGCTCTATAAACTTTTGCCAAGACTTTATATTTATATAGAGGTATAGATTTGATAAAAACATACAGGGTCCTAGTATAAATACATGTTGAGAGTTTGACTCTAGAAGGTATGCATCTTCTACTTCCAATTGAGGAAGATCAACACACCAAAGCTTTGAGGAAGAGTCAAATGATGATGAATGTAGGATCCATAAAGGTGAAAGGTGTCAAAGGATTGATATGATGTAATGAGACCTACACCCTTTTGATAGGGAGTGTGAATGGTTATAAATTCTATGGGTAGAACCCATTACAAATGCGAGAAGAGGTCATTTATATAAAGTATAGAGTTCCAGGGTTAGGGTCATTCTTGCTACCAAGGCAACACTAGTGTAGAGTGCAACCTCTGAGCCATGTTTATACGACTGCTAATGCTGGCTAAGTAATGGGTAGGTGCATGGTAAGGTGGACCAATTTTGTTAATAGTATAGTACTATAATATCTCTTAATAGATGACCACTATTACTAGACAAAATGTGTATGATATCCCAAAAAATCACATTCATAATTTGTGTCAGCTTATGCTATAGCTACCCTAGATATCTATAATACTAGTCACTAAATCTCTAGAATAGTAATAAGTCATTTGTGTCAACTTTGTTGATGATCTTTTTTCCTCACACCTTGGTTGAACATTGATAGCCTGGCCCCTTGGTGAATGCTTAATTCTTAGTGCTCACATTGGTTCTCAACTATGGAAGATGTTCTGATACCTTGCACTCCTTTGTTAGTCTGGCACTCAACATCCTACTAGGGTTAGTCATGGGAAATCAAATGTCTACTATCAACTTCCCTGTAAGCATGGACAAAACAAAATGGAGATAGAGAAATGAGGAAGAAAGCAAATCGTACAAGGAGAGGAGATTAAGACAACACTAACTTGTATTTCTTATGCAAAGGGTCTTGTAGCACATTATAAACATTTGTCACTATTGCAAAATTGTGCTTGTGTAACAAGGTGAGCATGCTACAGAGCTCACTCTCTCACTACCCTCAGCTCAAGCCAATAGCCTATCGCCCAAAATTAAGCAACACTACCTCAAACATGCAACTATGTTTATTTGACTACTGCATCTCACACTATTAAAACCCGTTCTTCATCAAGTTCTCTAGCTTAACCTAAGGAAGGATCTAGGCTTGGATGCTCCTACTAATTTCCTTCCATGATTTTCCCATGATTATCTACTAACTTCTTTTTCTTATTCACATCATTTACCTAATCAACTTGATTTCCACCATACTCAATGATTCATTGGTTGTAATTGGTTACCTAGGTTGGGTAGTTGAGCTAACTCAAGGTTAAAAATTTTCCTTGTCTCAACATTGGATTGGGCCCTCCCAGTCTTATGTAATAATAAAGGGCTATTTGGGACAATCTAAGCTTCAAAAATTGGTGGCCAAGAGGAACATTTTCACTAGTGGGCACTCCTAAAGAAGCCTTTTTGCACTTGAGTGTCGACCATTGGTAGCATAGAGAGATTAGTGGTGCTCAAGGTTCTATTAAGTAATTGAGAGCATTATCTTAGTATCACAAACATAAAGACCAATGGAGTCTAAATTGCTTGTGGTAGTTGGTGGGAGCTAGGGGTTCAGGGTGTTGAGTGCATGTGGAGTTCATTTGAGTGAAGACACCAGAATAACTTTCATTTCTCTATTATGTGAACCATATCAAGGTCCAAAATCTGAGGCGCATAAATTTTTCCTCGAGCCTCTTGTGAGAATTTCGGGCTTGGAGGACTTGGTGATCAAACTCCTAAGACTTCTACTAAATAAATGTAGCCATGATGATGGCAATTGCGAAGAGTTGTTTGATCAATAGAGGATTAAGAGAAATATCTCCACAAAGTTTAGATGGTGGGATTGCAAAAAGAATCCATTTCATCCATAATAGCATTCCATTAGGTCTTGTAAGTTTCTCGCTACTGCTCGGCCTTGGCCTTCACCTGAAAGATCAAAATCATGGTTGGCACCATTCTAAAGGCAAACTTCAGTGGGCAAGCAATCAAAAGGTATTACCTAAAGGGAGGGCTGGTGCATACATGGGGCATCTTCAAGTGCCAAGTCCATTGTATGGTAAGCCATTTGCAAGTTCTTGCTTCTCAAAATGGCTAATAAGATATTAGCGTGGGGATGTGGAGAGCCATGTGCAAAACATCCTTGGCAAGAGGCAAAGGATTTGCATCATAAGGTTTTCATGGCCACATCGGCCCAAGATTTAGGAAATGCAATATTGGAGGAGAAAAATGGTGGGCGATTTAGAAAAAGTATGCAGAGTAGTGTGAACTCTGGAGTCTAGTAATATACAAGGCATGGGCAGTGGAACTGGCATTTGAAAAGAAAGTTGTGGTTACCATCTACTTGGTACTTGTCTTATCTCCAAGCCACGAATCCTCCTATATTGGGACTTGTTCTGCTTTTACATTCTTGAGTTGAGATTGTGATGTATCCATGGTTGCCTATGTTTTCTCCTACTAAAGAGTTGAGTCCATGCGGCCCACTTCCAAAGTAGTGTGCACTTCCTAGAGGGCAGCAGGTTTGGTCTTCAATTTGGTCACTGGGATCATGAGGTCAGCTATCTAAGAAACTTGTAGAGACTTGTAGTGTTATTTTAGTTGAGTATGGGCACATTGGGAGTGTAATATACTATGTTGGGACACCTATGGGGGAATCCAATATTGAACAATGTGGACATGTGTCTGTAGAGCCAATGTATCCCTCTTTAGCAGATTACACATATCCTTGATCTATTCCCATTGGAGATTAGATTTGTTGATAATTAATATACTATCAATTCAGGAAACTCTATCAGGGCAGAGGCTTAGAATTGAATGGAGTGAGTTGAGACTCGGCAATCTAACTACCAGCAAAATCTTTGAACTTCCATGCCTCATATGTTTGCTTGGACTGGGGGAACCATCTTTAGCATGTTCCAGGCAGCTTGGTCTTGCTCCTTCTTGGATATTCCTTGGTTTTGATTTGAGGAACATCATCTTGGTCTTCTTGGCACTCTATTGGTATTGGAGAAGGACTTCCTATTGCCTTGGTCATAGCAAGGTCCTTTGTAATTTCTTCCTCTCTATGCTCATGCAAGATAGTACCTCGAGAGGAAGGTGTAAGAACTAGCTTGAGCAATAGAGGGTGATATATACTATGAGGTAGGGGAATTGATTGAGACACAATTTGACACCTTATTGTACTGGGTAATGCTAGCCAAGCAACTTGTCTCAAGAATTACCTATACTTGACTGTCTAAAGGTGAGGCCCAAGGTTGCAATGAGTGGCCTTGGGCGAATACTTGGACCTATGACTCAAAGTTCTTGATTAAACCACCAAGGCAATCCTCTTTCTTCTTGCTCTTATACCCCTCTAATTGCTTCACACCAAGCCCATGGAACATTGCATGTGCTTTTCTTAAGTCTAGTGTACTCGAACAAGAACCAAAAGAATGGATGAAAGCCTGCATCCCCATTCTTGTTAATGAAATATCTTTGGGATTACTAGATATCCACTCATGGAAATACATATGATAGTTTGGGGCATCTAGGAGTGGCATTGGCTTGGATGTTTTTGGATGTAATATCCCAGTGATGAAATATCCTTGGGACGTACTATACCTCCTTTCATGGAGATACATATCACAGCATTGGGCATCTGGGGTGTTGGCTTGGATTCTCTTGAAAGTAGGAAGAACTAGTGGAGCAATTGTTTACTCATGTGTGTAGTCTCGACGGTGACTCACGTGTTGTGTGGATGTTGAGGAGATGACGATGCAGCCTCCACTCCAATTTACTCTTTGTGAGAGCAATGCAAGGTAGGAGCCATCCGCATGTGTCACCCAAGCAGCCTCTAGATTGTTGCAATGTGTTTCCATGAGAGAAAGAGGGAAGGGGGAGAGGGGAGAAGAGAGGGGAGAAGGGGGGGGAGAAGGGGAAGGGAAGAGGAGAGTGAAGGGGGATGGAGTGGCACTACAATATAAACAAGGGAACACCCAAAACACTGTTGGAAGAGAAGAGGGAGCTTGTATTCAAACTTGTGCAAACAACAATGAAGACCAAAGTCAACCCTTTGGCCTTTTATACATTTCACCTTTGGAAGGGAGGGCCAACCCTTTTCCTTTTAGCACTCTCCCTCTCTTTACATTAAAAGGGTATTGCACCCATAGGGTGCCAAGGCATATTGCTATTCTTTCCATCTCTCCCTACTAACGGAAATAGCGCTTGTGTTAGCCATATAAGAGCGCTTGGGACACGCTTGGCATTAGGAGGTGTTCCTAACCGGCTCGCAAATAGCGCTTATGTTAGCCTTGTTCCTCCAAGCCTTAAGCTATTTGGGGTTCAAACCCCCTATACGAGGCTCAAAACCCAGAGTGGCGAGGCTTAACTCTCGTGAGACACTTAACCGTAGCTTGCAGCAACAGCTAGAACCTACAACCTATGAGTTGGAACCTGCAATCTATAAGCTGGATACTGCAACTTGTGCCCGTTGCTTGCAATCTTTGTCCCTGGGGTATTTGGGGCTCAAACTCTTGGAGCTTGTTTGTATTCCTTCCATGGCTGTAACCGTTGAAGTAAATCATGAAGCCTAGTCACCTCTAATCAATGATTACCTTACATTTGCTCTGTGGATGTTAACATACCCCCCTTCTTGTTGCTAATCCCGCCCTCAGGTCAGCCATGCTGGAGGTGTGTGGTGAGGACCATTTGTAGGACTACATAGTGGTCCAGCTGGTATGGAGTGAGCCGAGTGAGGTATGATCGATACTTCCAAAAGTGGGTATCCTCGTATGTGCGGATGTGGTGTCTGTGGAGATTGCGAACGTGGAGGTAGAGGTAGAGGTCTGAAATTGGGTAGGACCAATGTCGATATTGAAGACAATATGATTGGTCAAATTGTGGAGGCAGTCATCGATGGGGTGACTATGGGAAAGGAGGTCGTGGAGGAGTAAGAGGAGGCAGCGGTTGAAGTGGATCGCCACCACAACGGCGAGATTGGATACCAAGCTGTACGTGTCGTTGAATGACTTGAGGTGAAAGAAAAGTCCCTCCTCATTCATTTCTTTGGGAAAGTTGTACTTTGGAAAATTGTACAACATATTAGGGTCCTTTTGCTAGAGCTCTCAAAATTCTGCCCAAGTCCATCATTGTTCCATTGGCATGTACGAGGGGTGGATCCAGCAACAACGATCGATGTGGGCATTGCAATAGTACCGCCAAAATCGCTCTAGCTTTAAGAAGGGAAGGTGCCAATGAGGCTGTAGACTAGCATCTACATCAGTACGTGGGACTGGAGCATTGGGAGCAAGGTTCCTCGTGTGCACTTTGGATGCGCGCATCGCTAGTCGTTAAAAGATTGGGTGATGAATTGTGTGAGGGGCTGCACCTATAAGATTTCATAGAGGTGGAGGTGGGAGCCCTCGAGTTGGTGTTTCCAATGGTGCGTAAGTGCATTGTCTGGCAGTTCTTGAAATGGTTGCAATTTAGGGCCCCACTAGACATTTTAGAGCAGGGAGGAAGGAGGAGCTTGCAGAGCCTCGTTATCTTCAATGGGCATGGGTTCCACTTCTACTGTGCCCATTGGCATTGTATCATCGACCGCTTGGACAAAATTAGTTGCTTTGAGCAGCGTGTTGAGATAAAGGAGATGAACGGGGAGGTCTCGTGCTATGTAGTGGTGGTGGTAGAGGCATTGTAAGAATATTCAAGCAGTGTTGTGCGAGGAAGGGGAGGATTGCTAGCTTGCTGGGTGGGCTAGGCAAGATCCATAGGAGGTGGTTGTGGGATTTTGGCAGGTGGGGTGGTAGAATTAAATATTGCGATGGCTTCTTGGCCTTCCTCCCCGGCTAGTTCCTCGGGATATACTACATGTATGGTTTCAAAATTGCTCAACCAGAGGTTGTAGCACCCAGTTGAAGAGGATTATAATGCTGAGGGGGTTGTAAGTGGTGGACTGGTATGCTGCAAGATGCCGTTGAGATTGTATTGTAGAGACTCGACCATAGGTCTACATCTCATTAATGTCATCTTGCAGAATTTTGAGGGTGCAGACCCACGGGTTGAGTTCCTCGGGCTTTGCGATTTGCATCACATCATCGTCCACTTGATAATTAGTGGACTCTATGATGATGCAGCACCAGGCTTGGAAGTTTAGCAGAATGGGATGGGCAGCGAGAGTTGAGAGGTCAGAGGGGCAGAGAAGAGAGAGACTAGATGGTTGGAGATCTAAGGAAAATTAAGACATGGCTAGGATGGGGCGGTAGTGATCAGGATTATGATGATGGAGGATTGTTTAGAGGGCATTAGGAGGGAGTGGGGTTGTGAGATCTAGGTGGAATACAAGGTTTTGTGTGTGGAGTGCATCAAAGTGCATTTGGAGTGTTTGGGGGATGGTGCATGGTGTGAGTGTGTAAGTGGCAAGTTGTGTGGAGAGCTCCCTGTACATTTTGAACTCTTGTTACTCCCGGTCTTCCAACCTTGAGTCTTCTGATTGACCAGGGGCGCATTGTCATTCATTCTTCTCTTGAAGCAACACTGTCAGTGCCCGTTCCTGCACCAAGAGATCCTATAAGGTTTGGATCTAGCGGTCATAGTTCTCCTCTTGAGTCCTCACGTGCTGGGCCTCTATCTGTGCCTTTTGCTCCAATGTTGTTCGGAGGCTGGATTCCACTTTGTCGACCTGGTCCATGAGAGTTTGGACCAAGGATTCGCTGGTGGGGATAGCTCATCCTTGAGCTTTGTCTTGCCAGCTCGAGCTCTTTAGCCTTTGTGCAACACTCCTCTGCTCTATTTATGGCCATTTTCGCTATGGCTTGGCTAGCAACCATCATTGTGTGGTTGTCATGCATGGAGAGCTATGCCTAGAGGAGAGTTGCTGAGAGCTGTGAGGCATGTTCTTGCCTCCTTTGTAGAATTGTTTGTGCCACCTCTGGAAGCTATGCCATTGCTTCAAATAAGTTTTGCTCCATTAGGTTGTCGGCACGGGAGAGATGCTCGACTGACATGCAGCTGTAGCCACCTGTTGCTCGATACTGGGGTGTGCTACAAAATTAGAGAGCCTCTATTAGGCTTGCCCATGGAGAGGAGGAGGTGCCGGTGATGAAGGATGTGGTCTCTTGGGCCATTGTTGTGGCTGAGACTTGGGGCGCAGCAGGAGTTACCGATTTGGCTTTGGTTCCTGGGTGGAGGCCAATGGTTGATGGCCCAGGAATTCCTACATCTGTCGATCCTCGTATTGTGTGAGCAACTAGATTGGGTCCGATTGCGCGAGACGGCCGGTTGGAGAGTGGCAGTGGGCTTCATTCTCACTCGCTTGGACTTGACCTCTGCTTCTTCTGGCTCTGTCTGAGCTAGTCCCATGGTAGAACTTTTGGCCAACCCGCAGTCGATAGGTGGATGCTGCTGCAACATGTAGTATAAAATCGGCATGTAGAGCATTGGGTTGCCAATGACCTCCCCGTGTGTTTTGATCTCATCCCTCATCTAATTGCAGAAATAACATGCCCAATTCATAACCTGGGGGTCTACCAACTGCAACGAGATATTGGGCATGATGGACTGATGGTAGTCTGTGTGCAAGGCATTTGTTGATCTTTCCACCTCTGGCTTGATAATTTTGGTAAAGTGGATGCGAACTTTGCTCTTCTTACAGTCATAGTGGCAGACTTTGCTAAGGGCCTCCGGCTTCTTCTTCATTGCATACTTGTCATTGACGACCGGCAAACTGAAGGCAGCACGTACTACATCCTGATTGAGGTGGTGGTAGTGGGGATTGCATCTCGCACAAGGATTGCATATTCATGTAATCACATAAATTTTCTTGTGATTACGTGTCGTGATCACGTATTTCATGCATTCATAGTTACAATCACACCTTTATGCTATCAGGTGGCCTTGACTTGGAAACCGAATACATACTGACGATATCTTGGTACCGGTAGTAGTTCTAATAGTACCGCCAGTAGTTTGACACATTATTACTGATGGTAGTATACGGTCGGTAGTTTAAGTATAACCGCCAGTAGTAGTAACACAATCGGTAGTATTGTGGTGCTTACCATTGGTGGTACTACTGCTACCGACGGTAATCCTTAAACTACTGACAATAATACTACTGCCCCAAAATATGTCAACCTCAAGTTTCATCTTCACTAACAGTGGATCGAGAAGAGGTAAAAATCCTCCTCTCTCCAAGTCTTGGCCGAGGGGTCTAGTCCAAGAAGTGGTTCCTGGTCTCGCATCCTGAATAGGATGGGAGGCTAGTTGGAACCAAGACCTAGAACTAGGTTTCCTTGGCCCTCCACATAAAGGGGGGGGGGGGGGTTAATCAAAATTTTTAAGAAATTATCTTACATTTCTTGCATGTATGCATTGAAAGAATCATTTGTTGAATGCGTGCATTGAAAGAATCATTTGTTGCATGCGTGTAGTGACAAAATCATTTGTTGCATGCGTGCAATGAAAGAATCATTTGTTGCATGTGTGCATTGAAAGAATCCTTTGCATTTCATGTAATTAAAAAAATTAAGAATGCATAGGGTGGGAGTTATTGTCAGATGTCTGCCTGCTCACTATTGTGTGGCAAGTGCAATTGTTTGTTGCTAGTGTCAAGTGAGAAAGCTTTCCACACACACACAGTAAGATCTAATCACAAGCATGGCCTGAACTGCTGGCACTAAGCAAAAAGTAGGGGAAGAGCTAAGTAAGGACGAGTGCAAGAGAGTGATGAGAAGCATTCAGGATGCCTTTTTTATTAGGGTGTGCAACATGGAGGAGAGTGAGATGGAATCAACCCTATCTAGTTTAGAGGGAGTTAGCACTATGAAGAGGAGGATTCTTGATGACGCTAAGACCAATTTGTAGTCTAAAGGTCATGATGACCTTGCAAGCCGAGTGCAATGGGAGACAGATGCCATGCTTTGGGTTGATAGCTTTATTGGGAATGCAGAGACTTGCTTCAACGAATCATGCAATGCAGACCCTACTCTTGCACAAGAGTTTGATGTCTTCAAATTAACACAATGGGTGAGTGTATGGGCCAAGCACAAGAGTAAGCTTGTTGCATCAGATCATTGTGTCATAATGGCTAAGAGGTGGGAAAAGAAGGCTACAGCAGCTTATGGGCGAGCTACGTCCTTGGCTGCAGGTGAAGAGCAGCCAGCCTATATACCCTCTCAACCATTCAGAGGTGATGAGGTTCAAAGGGCACAACACGTGGCTAGTAACATAGACAGAGTGTCAATCTTGGCCTATGTCATAGAGGGAGATCCAAGTTGGTGAGAAAATTGGCTCAAGATCCTATGGCACTATTTTTAAAGTGTGGTTGGTAGGAGCTGCAGGGTTGCCATATCACATGGAATATTTCGAAAAGAAGTACAAGGGAAATATTGATACGTGTACACGAGAAGCAAGGAGAGAACAACTCATGCACATTTCACACCCATTCCTTGTACGTATGATCATAGCAATTCAAGCAGAGACATTATGGATCATCACACCATACTTTAATGGTGGTAGCTTGTTGCATTTCCTTTAAATTCTGCCAATGGACCAGGGCAGGTTCACATGCTACTTCCACCATGTTTTAAGAGGAGGAGCAGATCTAATGGCCACAGCAAGCGGGAAGTCCAAGCTACATTGGAGAAGGAAGATATTGCTCAAATCAATATCTTTTGTGAGAATCTCCTCCATATCATCCATGCACTCATGGATGCTTTAGGAAGTCTGGACCCAGGAAGGTGGATGCACATAGACCTATACCTAGGCAACATCTTATTAGATCTTGTTGGAAAGTCTAGATGCCGAGTAGGCATCATAAACTAGGGGATGGCCATGGACTTCTTGGAGAGTCAAAAGGCATTCACTGCATGTGAAGAAGTAGTCTTTGGAGACAGATGCCGACTTTGCTGAGAGAGTTCACAAGAAAGAGGAAGAGCATGGGCGGAAAAAGTGGCTTGCACCTGAGCTACAAGAAGTAGTCTTAAGAGGAAGATATACATGCCATGCAGATACCTATGCATTGGGATGGATTGTTGTTGAGATGATTCAAATTTTTTAAGATGCCTGGGGTTATATTGAGAATGATCAAAACATGCCTCCCTCTCATGTTATTAATGCCATTAAGCATCATGTGCATGAACAAATGATGCATCGCATTGCCGATCAGAGAAAGCCACCTGCAAAGACTAGTGATAGCTTAAAGAGAGTAGAATGTGGGGGAGGATTGGCTATGAGGCCTATGAAAGACATGACTCTTGCCCTTAGGCTTGCAGCATAAACCACATTTTTTGCCTTGTAATATTTTTGGGACACCATGTGTCTGTCAAACTTATCATAATAAACTTCTTGTTCAAAAACAAAATTATTGGGCTTGAAAGCATTTATAATTTGAAAAGATGTCATTTATGTTGTGGATGTACGGCCATTTATATTATGGAAAGATTGAAACATTTGAAAGCATTTATCCAAGATTGCAACATTTACATTTTGCATAGCATATGTAGCATCTTCATCTTTCATCGAGTATATTGCACATGACATTTGCATCTTGTGTCCTATCTCACATAAGGTGAACTCACAAATGTTTAATTTGATGCATGCAGACTTTGCATACTACACTCTGAGCATTTATCTATACTGTGCTATCCGAACTATAGTATCCATGCTACACTATCCAAAAATGTCACAAGGAGAGGATACTCCTCCTTTGCAACAGGGAGGAGGAAGTCTCCAGAAGAGCAGGCAAGGGTCCATTGATGCAAGAGGAGGCTCGACATGCCAAGCATCAATGGTTACAGTTCAAACAGCTATGCAGGGTTGCCAGTGCAGCGCTCGAGCATGTACCATAGATTATTGCATGTACATCTATGTATGCTCAGCTTGGAGGTCTGTATGTTTAATAATTCAATTTTTATTTGAAGATATTGTCAATAAGTATCTGAATAGCAATTAACACCATGGGCATTGGTTTTGTAGGCATGTAATGGAAAGAAGTAAACAACATAGTCTCCAAGCAAGAGCTCCAAGCAATCTGGCCCTTAGAGGTAGATGAAGAGGAAGCCTCAAGTAGTCACTTGAGGAGATGTAGAAGAAAAAGGGCGATGGAAGCACCCCAACCCAATCTTTGGACCAGCACAGGAGGTGGAAGATAGCCAATTGTCGAGATGAATGGATTTGGCAAAATGCTAGGCAAATCTACATCGAGGTATATGGAAATCCCCCACACCATAATGAAGTGGCAATGTACTTTGCCAAATTCTTGTACGCGCAGTTCATTAAGGGTATACAGATTGACTTCTCCTCTTACAAGGACAAGCATACACGTGGTCATATAGAACCCAATCACAATTGTCCACGGCATTGGAGGGTGCATGTGGCCCACTAGAGCAACAAGTGGCGCAACTTCGTGAAGAGAACGTGGCCCGATTTGAGCAGGTCCGCGAATTGAGCCAGAGCTACAAAATGAGATTATTTCTCTATGGGCCCAATTGAAGATATTGGAGGACCTCAACACACAGTGGTAGCAAGAGGCCCACGAAGCACATGCAACACTAATTGAAGATGCAAGCATGGAGGCATGGTGAGCTATTTGTCGCCATCCATCCTCACAACCATATGTCATACAACCCCTTCCCTCCGATAGCCCTGACAATTGCTTGTGCTCAATAAGTCAATGTTTGTTTGATAATTGTACTGGCTATTACTCTCTGCCTTGCAACCATAAATTTCATCTTTATTGTCTAGTAGATTACTTCCCAACTAGATCGTTGAATGAAGTTATTCATTCTCTTTATGATGGAAATATATGTATACATTCTCTTTATATGCCTTTGTTTTAAGTTCATTGAAGTTTTATGATGGTGTACTATATGATCTAGTGGAATTCACTTATTTAAATGCTTAGGGATTAATTTATATGCATCCAATGTTCATAATCATTTTGCACTAAATCCATCACATGCAATCCTAAAGTCACATGTGATCCCTAAATCGATCAGTATGCAATCCTAAAGTCACATGCATCCATCACATAAACTCCTAAAGTCATCAATTGGAATAGTGTCAATAGATTATTTCATAATAAATAATTTAAGGAAGGCTAAGATCAATCAACATTTAACATAGAAAACAAATATAATCCAATGGTCATATTCATTTGCATCCATCCTAATACTTAAAACCTAAACCCATGCATCCATGATCCATCCTATTACTTAAAACCTAAACCCATGCATCAATTGGAAATTAAAACACTATGCAATCCCTAAATCCATCACATTAAATTCTAAAGTCATTAAAAAAGAATGTTACCAAACAAACTATACAAAGTAAACTTTAATCATGATAAACTATATAAAGTAAACTTTAAAAGCATTTTCTATTTGCCATTGAAATATAATTATATGCACGTTCATCACAAGCGCTCTCTCTCTCTCTCTCTCTCTCTCTCTCTCTCAATTAAAACTTACATCTAAAGTCATTAAAGAAAAATGTTTCCAAAGACAAGAAATAAAACTTTGCACATGCTTCTTCCGCATGTCGTCGCATAGGATACTATTGCATATGAGACAAAGTGATGCCAGTTGTTGTGCTCTTGATCAATTGAACTTGGTCAAGAGCATAACAATTGGCATTACCACCCGAAAGCCTATGCGATGGCGGCACGGAAGAAACAAAGCCCAAACCCTAAACACAAGATACTTACAATGCACAAGACTTCTTATCCAACCCTAAACTGCAACCTGCATTTAAAAAACAAGAACACATTCAGAATACAATGAGACATTCAAAACCCTATTGCCATCATTGCCACAATTCATGAGTCACTATCCTCATCATGTTTGTCATCAATGTCCTCATCTTCAGACCCATGTGGAAGGCGAATATTATTTCCTTCATCTTCATTAGATTCATCCTCCTCATCACTATCCTCCTCAAATGTTGCACCATCAGTCCCAATTTCATCCTCTTCTTGGGGTTTTGGAGTCTGCAAAACGATGGGACTGCTTCAGGTTGTATAGCATTAGGTGGGATATCATAGGTCCATTTTGGAACTTTCTCCTCATATCCCGCATCTCCTAATGTTTCCAAGATTTTATGATTGGCATAGAAGTACACGACCATCTCAACCCGATCCTCTAGAAGTCTTTTTCGTAAAGTACTATGAATGTACTTGTAATGACTCTAGTTTCTTTTTGAGCTTGATTTTGAGCATGTCTGAGAAAGAACCCTCATTGCGGTCGAGCATAGAAGCTCACACGTACCACCATTCATCATCCACCATTTGCAAGCAGATGTAATTTTTGCCAATGCTTGAACATTTCTCGATGCAAACAACCCTTCCTTGCATCGATACTTGGCTAACTCGTTACAACACTTTGCAAACTCATGGTTGTGGGGATAATACTGTCGCACCACCTTATGAAAGTCATGCATAACAATTGGGATCTCTTCGGGCTTCATATACCACCATCGAGGTCTAAAAGGTACCCAACACTATGCAATGGATTATGAGCTTGCTCCCATCGTGGCCTAAACAATTCCCATAATTCCTTGCATTTTGTAGCATTAAATGGTCTTTTCTCATTCTTTTGGCCCGAGCGAGCAAGGGGATTCCTTGCAATAAGAGCTTGCTCAATACTCCAAAATTGCATCCATGCATTTCCTATTGTTGGAGACTTTGAATCCAAATCCCTAAGCGCATATAAAATAGGTTTCATAGCATAAGTGGCATTTTCAGACCGTTTCCATAATGCAAGGAATCCCAATGTTTCTTTTAGGTCATGCATTTTCTCCTTTGTTGCCCTATCAATCAACTCTGGCATCCATCGTTCAAATGCATCACAATGAAATGTCTTTATAAGAAAACTCCTATTTTTCACCAGAGATTGCAAAGTGTAGAAGTACATAGCAAATCTTGTGGTTGCTGGCAATTGCAACATGGTAGAACCATCACAAGACATAAATATTGCTTCGAGACATTGCTTCGATCGTACTAACTTGACGATGTCTCGAGCCTCACAAACAATCTCTTTAAACCATGGCACTTGTTTATACCAATCTTTCAATGCAAGATTTAAAGTATGCATACAACACGTAGATGCATATAAATTGGTATACTCCCTTTGCAATATTCTACCCACCTTCTTACAACCCTTGGCATTATCCATGACAACCTGGACAACCTTTTTAGGGCCTAACTCTCTTATAACCTTGGATAATACACCAGCCATATATGTCCCCTACTTCTTTACATGTGAGGCATCAATTGATGTGTCGAAGGCCTCCCCACGTGGTGATATAGCCATCACATTTAACGAAGCATGGCTTTTTATGCTTGTCCACCCGTCTGAGGCAATTGTGCATCCAGTGAAAAATGTTACAATTTATGTGCTCTTTCTCTTCTACATATGCCTTATCTAACAATGACGTATGCAATGTGTGGTAAGAAGGCGGCTTGAAGCTCGGCCCATAGTTACCAATGCAATTCCATGCAATTCTCATATCATCATTATCGACCATACTTAGTGGATATCCTGACCGCAAGATGATCTACCAAGTACATACTGTGCATTCTCCAAATCTTGAATCCGTATGCTTTCAACTATTGTGGGTGGCCTCAAGTTAGGAGTAGCAGTTGCCAATCTAGCTTCATGAGACATAGGTGGAAATCTATCTTGCATGCTAGTGTCCACACAAGGAGTTCTGGCATGTGAGCCTGCAACACTTGTACTTCCATCACCGTGTATGCTTACAGACTCTACTCCACTTATACCTTGACTTTCCCAAATTTATCTTCTTCATATTTTTCCAAAAGCTTGCAACTTCTCTGTTAAGGTGCGAGCTACTGCAACAGCTCTTGGGGCCCACACAACATTGAATGCTCTTTCTTGAGTCACCAAGCAAGTGGCCCTTTATGCGAGGTGCTCCCCCAGATTTTTGTATTCCACAATACTTGCATTTCCACTCATCGTAGTCACGAACATTTATAACAAAGTCCCACTCTAGACCATGTGACTTATGTTTTTCCCCCTGTGCACGTGGGACAACTCTTTGAGAGGATTGTGACACCTGCATAACTCCTCTCCCCGTATCTTGGTAACAACCTCACAGGGTGGATCAAGCGTTGGGGTAGTGCCTATTGTGGCAATGAGATCCTCTTTTGCAACTCCTTCTTCAACCCTAGGAACATTTTCAAGCATATGAATATTGGCATGGGCCTGACTCGATGCATCCACAGTTTGCCTAGTCACAACTCATCTTGAAGATTGTGGACGAGCATTTATGATTGTGCATTTGTAGTCGCAACACTTGCCCTATTTCTGGTCAAATCATTGCCATCTCATCTCCCCCTTCTCTCCATACCTAAGGCCCTTAGCTTAAGATTCAAGACTGCTCACTAACAATCGCATTCATTGGCACTCATGATCATGGTCCACAAGTTCCCCAAAAAGCAAGGAGTCAGAGTATAGACCACCCTCAAGAAGACACAACAAACACTCGCATCCACTAGCCCTCGTGTTTGTGGTCTACAATTTCCCCAAGATGCAAGGAATCGGAGGAGCAAACCACACCCACAAGTATAATGAATGCTGACTCACTCTCCCCCACTTAGCCTTACAACTATTCATATCCAAATCATGGCTCGCTTTCTTCCCAACTTACCAAAGGGTTTATCGGGATATGAACTACAACCGAATCGAATGACAAGCCTCTATCGCCATTTCCACCAATTTATAGCCTCAGTCCGTGTGGGAAACTGGGAATATGCAACCCACAGCATTGCCAGAACACAAGACACTACCGGCGGTAGTACTCACATTATCGATGGTAATGTTAATTATCTTGGCGGTGTATATTACTATCGGTATTTACACTCTTAATATAATGAACATTACTGCTGGTAATGTGAGTACTACTATCAGTAGTTTCTTGTATACTGGTGGTACTTTTATCTAGTTTCTCAATGATTTTTTTTGGTAAAAACATGATCACGTTGTTTTCACGCTACTTTGAAGAGTAATTAATGAACACTAATAACCCATTAATGCAAACGTGAAAACATGAACATAATCCTTGGTCTCGTAGGATGCCCACATTGGTATTGCTATCTATTGTATGCCTGGAGGAACTCTCCCAAGAGCCTCATGTCCCGGTGGCATGGAAGGCAGTCTGCCACTCTGCTCAGGCCTACAACTCTTAGTGTTCTTGCACCTCTGGCTCCTTTAGTGCCACATAAGCTACTGCTATGTGGTAATGGAGGGTGTAATCATGACCCTCATAGGTGAAGCGCAAGTGAATGGCACATGCATCTAATTCTTGGAGCCAGGCTTCCCCAAGTGGTGAGTGCATTTGGGAGCACACGACTTTGTATGCTCCTTTTGTGGGAGCTGGGGTGCGCTTTCTTGATCTTGAGGGGGGGGTGCCTGTTGTTGTCGGACCCTCCTGGGCAGTCTATCTTGTAGACATGCCCTCCTCCCCTTGAAAATCTTTGATGGGGACTTCGGAGGGCATGTGGATTGCTGCCGAGGGTGTGCTTTGAGAATCGGAGGGATCGGTGACCTGCGGAATCGGAGGTCGAGGGTGGAATCCCAGCTTCATCTTGAATTCGAAGAATTCATTTTTCGGACCCATGGGGAAGAGTGAGGGTAATTGAGTGACGAGGGAATCAATGGACGAGGAACAGTTGGAGGACATAAACAGATTGTCTTGGATGGCTATGAAAGAGGGTAGGGGGCTGTGAGAATTCTGATGAAATTTTGGTAGTCTGGGGGAAACTACTATGGCAATGACCTGGTGGGATAGGGCTCCTTTATATAGAGTTTTGTATCCCCACGATTGGCGGGGTCTTCAGATGGCGATGGTTGGCAGGATACGTGGATGGCGAGACGATCGATGGAATACAGTTATGGTCGCGATCGGTGTGATATGTGGATGGTGACAGTTGACAAAATCTCTGGATGGCAATGGTCAAAAGAATATGGTTATGGCCGTGAGACCAACATGATATGTGGATGGCGACGGTCGGCCTTTTAATGGCAACGGTCGACAGAACCTTGATTGGTGTGATATGTGGATGGTGAGACGATTGACAGGATCTTTCGATGGCGATGGTCTGAGAAGAGTAGGGGAAGGGGAAGCAGGGGAAAAGTGGAAAGGAGTGGGAAGGTGAGAGGGAGAAAGGAGCAGGTGGGGTGTATCATTGAGGAGTGTAATGGATCGTGAGGTCAACATGCAAGATTGCAAAAAAATGCAAAAGGGACATACTGACCCTAATCACCTAGTGTTGACCGTGGATGTGTGTGTGTGTATGTGTATGGTAGTGACTTGTGGGCTGTGGGTGCATCAGGTGATATGCCTACTGTACTGACTCACCTAGACCTGGACTCGATGATCATGAGGAATGCAATGTAGATGGACGTCGCACTACCACATAGCATGTTAAAAGCCTTTCCATGTCCAAAATACGTCCCAAGATGCTTTCATGATATCAATTGCCATATCATTCTTATTATAACAAGTGGAGAATGAAAGGTTTTCCAAGTGCTATACATTGCCCTTGGGCCTCTCCAAAATATTTCCAAGGAATTTATCCATGAAGCCTTTCTCTATATCATGAATAAACATAGGGTTCAATCTCAAAGCCACTAATAAGAGTTGTCCCACAAGACACCAAAGGAGAAGCCATGGCCACCACTATTGTTGTACACCTTTAAAGGTATCTATCATCTAATTATAGAAATAATGAGAGAATCAATTGCATAGATTGGGAATACGATTCTTAGTGTTGCAATCAGTTTTGACAAAACCCACAACACGACAAGAATCCCTTTTGGCTATCGCTATCATGCTCCTTCTATGTTGTTTTTCCTTACTTCTCTTTTGACTATCATTGTTCATCTCTTCATGTGTTGTTTTGCACTATAGAATATTATTCTCAAGACAGTAAGTTTTTACACTATAGGGTTGACATGTCTCACTCTTCTTGAAGAATTCCAAATCTGATGATGCCTTTCATTACTTTAAAGATGTTCATGCTTGTGATTTTGATTTTGAAGCAAGAGAGTCAGTGCAAAGAAGTTGAAGACCTCTAACAAAAGACGTAGACTCCAAGAAGTCAAGATGCAAAAATAATAGGGGAAGGAAAGGCGAGATATATGCCTCAATGTTGTTGACTACACTACTGTCAAAAAATCAAGTGTGCTTCTGTTGATACATCCCCAACAAGAATACATAATTTCTCATCGGATCTCTGCTAGCCACAATCTTATACTCAATGCAAAACCATCTTAAGTTGATGACTTGCTTAAGGATTGAATCTCATATGAACTTGAAGATTGATAGGATGTCAAACAAGATCATTGCTAGTACCTATGATTCCAATGATGTCTATGTATTTGTTCTTATCTCGGACATGTTGATAAAAGTAAAATTTCCCATGAACAATAATCTAGTAACCTATACAATCCATCATAGGAAAACCCAATCCTTATGTCGGTACCAAAAAAAGCATACGCATACAATTTTCTTCAAGGTTAAGGGTGATGCTAGCATTATCCATTCACAATATTAAAACAAGGCAAACTATTCTTGCTAGTGCAATGATAGCATCAACAAAAATCAGGTAAAGCTAAAAATTAGTGTAGTTCGCTTCATGAGGTTGATGCTAGCATCAACTCCTTGATCAAAATATGATGAAAAAATGAAAGCATTATGGCTATTGGTCACTGGTAGCCAGCTGGTAGCATCAAGTAGGCCTTAAGAAAGGAGGAAGAAAAGTTGGTTGGCAATACTTTGTGAATTACTCTAGCATAAATGGGAAATAAAAATTGTATTCTTATCCATCCCATCATGCTAGTTTTAGCTACCTCTAAAAAGAAGATGGTATGAAAAGAACAATGAAATTAACCTGATGAAAAAGAAAATGAATTGCATAATTGGACAATCAAAGGACCTTAAGGGTGCTTTCGAAATATAAGAAAAGCTTCAACTTAACATAGCAAGGGAAGTGGAATGGAGACCATACAATGCTTGATCCTCTCCATTGTTTTCCTTTGTAGCATTGCAACACTCGTTGCATTCTATGTAGCCAAGTCCACATGCACCACCCTTAGTGGTCCTTGTGAGAACCCATCCTATTCCCATGGCGCACCACCACAATGACCTATGTACCTTAGATATTAGTTTTGGCACCCTAATTCTATGATAATTTTTTCTTCAAGACCATCATACGTGCATAGCAAGAGAAGCGAAAGTTAACATCCTATACAATAACTTCAAGAGAAACAATTGGGCTCACATCCACAGATTAGATAGAGAGAAATAAGAAAAATAAGATCTCTAAAATCTAAGATAAAGAAACTAATTTCACACAGTATTGTCCTCCACATTTTGATTTTTATGCTTTTCTTCTAACATATGTTGGATTTGGGTCCCATGCTAGAAGCACAATATCTTTTGTTGAATGTACAATTGAAAGAATCCATCTCTTTTTGTTAATGGGAATGTGCAAATTATGGAATGATAAAGAGAGAGCACATAAAATTTGAGCTTGAACAAAACTAATGGAATAGTTGTTGCAAATTTATCCACATATGTTTCACAATAGGTAGATTACTGGGTGGGCGGCAATTAGAAAAAGTAAAAATAGATGGAACCTTGGTTTTTTTCTATCATCCTTCATCATCTAAAACTCTCAAAGCTTCCTATTTATCTACTTTATCTACAAACCAATGCAAGAATCAATGCCAAACCTTCTGTACAATTTTTGCATCGATGCTAAGACTAGCTAAATACTACCACCAATGAATGTGGTCCCATGAGTTGTTTTGAATAAAAGACCACTACAGCTAGGAAATATAATTTGAGGTTAAATACTATGTAAGGGGGAGAAAATGAAATGCAATAAAGAGGTCTTTCAATAAAATTTCACTTTTACGTTTGAACTGGAATGTGTCTTCTAGAGGATCAAGGGGGATTTCTCCTAGTGGAAGAAGGCAATTAGAGGTGAGGTTGCGAGAGGGATGGCTATCAAGGTGCACAAGAGAAAATGGATATGAAGAGAGAAAAATCTAGGAGAACAGGAGATTCAAGGAGGGAGGAAGGGTGGCTAATGATGACGAGGTTGGGCTGATGTGTGCAGCTATGCTACGATGAAAAATGGTGCCATAGAGCAAGGTGCCATAGCCATGGCGACATGAATCAAATATTATGATGTGAGAAAATCCACCCTTAGTAGTCAGTGTGGTGGTGTGGTGATGGTGTCTTCTTCATCATCATTGTCTTCTTCTACTTTTTTGGCTAAGCCAGTAGCCAAAGCATCTCTTGCCACATTTGCACACCCTAGACCCACATGGTGGACTCCACTTGCAAGATTCTCTCCTTGACTCAGGAGTGAGAGGGTAGAAGTGTGCAAGGGGAGTCCACCATGTGGGATTTTATGAAGAAGATAGAGTAGCAAGACTATAGGCTGTAATAAGGGAGTAGTAGGGGAGGAGGCAAGAACATCTTCACACAATCACTCTACTACTTTTATTGATGAGAAGAGCCTTTATATAGGCAAGTGAATACATAGAACTGACTTCATATGTGAGATCACAATATGCTCCACAAACCTTTAATCACCCTTCAATCTCTCCTCTAATTTCTCCTTCACACCAAACAAACACACATTCATAGTCATACAAATGCATATTGTTGCATAAAGAATTTTGAGAATCTTAAATTCTTAGCATGATTGAAATGCCAATGCTTAGCATTGACTTGGGACTTGATCTTTACATTCTTCATCTTGACTTTGAGATTTTTTGACTTCTTGCTCAAGTGGTTCTCGTTCAAAGAGCAATAAGAGTTTGGCATAAAAAAATTACTAGATCTTCAAGCATATAATCAACGTCGATGCTCAAACATGGCAAAGAAGATGCAAAAATATCCTCAAGTGCTACTAATAAAGAGCTATCCCAAAATACAGTGCAATACCTTGCAGCCACAGGCTTGCAATGCACTGCTCAAAGAATAATGATAATTTGTGAAGAAGCCACCTCATTGTCACACTTCTTAAAGATAGCCTTATGATGAACTTACAAAGATTCTAGAAGTTCAAAGAGAGTCTTCATGATTTGATTTCAAGAGTTTACAAAAATTCCTATCAAATACACCTATTGCAAACAAATCGACAGGTTGCTTATCTTTGAGACATCTCTAAGTTTTGCAATGACACAATGTATTCAATGCAAGAATTAATTGATGATATAGCTCAGTATCTAGAGTAATCTTTTGTGAGGAAGCAAAAGAGAGGTAGATTGAGCATACTAGGATGAGATACTATGGATCTTGTGTAGAAGCGTGTAACAGAGCTAGATTGAGAGTTCGAGTTCTCAGACAAAATCATGAATAGGCTACTATTTGCTGGCAAAGTTTCTAGTGGAATGGTAGACGCAAAGCTCGGGTGGCAAAAGATTCAAAGCAATAGAACCTAAATAGAAGGAAACAAGAGGAATGCTCATAAAGCATTCAAAACGCCTACCTCAAATGAGTAGGTTGGAAAAGAGAGAGAGAGACGACTTCAATGTGCATGAAGGAGAAGAGGGGGAGAGAGAGAGTGGGGGAGGGGGGTGGGCTTGCCTTCAAATAGAAAGAGAGAGAAAGAGGGAGGAATAGGTGGAGATAATCAATCATAAAAAACAAAAAACACACGTGGACCAATCAACAATTCACAATAAAAACTTTAAAAATTTTTGAATTTTGCCCATCTCCAAACTGAAGCCTTCACTAATGCTACCTACGACAGGCCAACAAAATAGTAGATGTAGCTATAGAATCAACAGGGAACTAGTAGCAGCAACGACTATAGCTAGTGTAGCACACATCTGTCTCTAGTCCTAACCTCGTCTGTGAGATCACTATATGGTCCACCAATCACCCTTCCATCTCTCCAGTAATTTATCCATCAAGCCACACATAATATCATGCATAGTCACATCATCTAGACATGCACACATTGTATTCATATGACCCTTAGCCTCTAGACTCTAGACACTATTAACTAGAAAAGAATTTAATGCATGAGGCTAGATGCTAGGCATGGCGACGCTCGAGGGCCATGGAGGAAAAGGGAATGTGAGGAAAGAAGCGTTAACATAGGTGGGGAAAAAAGATTAAGAGGGGTGGGAATGAAGAGGGGGACTATGGCACAAGGGGGAAGGAAGAGGGGGAAGAGGAGCATGTACATGATGGGAGGTGGAATGTAGAGATGGAGACATCAAGGGAAGAGAGTCATGCTTTATTGGAAAGATGGGGGGGGAAATCAAAGTACTAGCTAGGTGGCTTTACAAGAATGAGTGTGTTCCATCAAGGAATAGCCCCCTCCTTTTATAGCCAAGAGAGGGGGTCTCTCCAAATAAATGCATCCTCCCACATGCATGGTGTGTGTGGAAGAGTGTCCCATGTGGGCTAGGCGGTTACGCACTCTCAATTGTGCATGAGAACCCTTTGCCTCATTTTTCCACATACATCAACCCCCATATCCCAAGTCTAAGATACTCCCTTGGCCTCTTCCAAATTTTATAATACATTCAAACATCTAGGAGGACAAGTGGAGGGTTGGCACAAGGAATCTTGCCACCTCATCCTACTTTCCCATTATTTAACTTGCATTCTTGGACTTTCTACACCCCCGCCCCCACATGGGCCTATCCTACATGGAGGGAATAATCCAATATAATATCCATCTCCACCTATTTTATATTACTTCTCCCATGGTCCTTGGGCCATATCTCACTAAATGCAGGCGTGGGGACTGCCTAGGTGGAGGGGTGGTGCATGGAGGACCCATTCCATTTTATCATTTTATATTATTACTACCATGGATTATGTACAACACACCTTATGGGTCCTCTTACATGGAGGGTGGCACATAGTCATGCCCTACCACCTCAACCCTAGGCCTTATGCACACCATATTTTATTATACTATTGCCACACATACAAGCACACACACATATTTATGCCTTTTACTTTGGTCAAATTTATCCATAACAGTTCCCCCCCCCAGGCAGGGAATGCACAGCATTTCCATGCCTGGGACCATCACGCACAAAGGAGGGCTTGAGATAATGCTTCTTGATCACCTTCTTGCCATATGGCTCATGCAGCTCCTGAACTTGTACAGACCCATTGCTACGTTCCTTGATGACTTTGTATGGACCGGTCCACAGTGGGAGGAACTTTTTATCCATCTGGTGGTCTAATCTATTATCAAAGCATAGCACAACATCCCCCTCAGCAAAGTGTCTTTCCCATCCCTTGCGAATCTTAGCATCCATGCGGGCCTTTTGTCAGTTCTTTTGGATCTCTGTTTGATGGATGTGCCAATCTCAAGGCCGAAATCTCTATCTCTAGTGGTAAAACTACCTCAATACCATATGCCAACTCAAAAGAAGTGTGACCTGTAGACGTTTTATGGGTGATGTTGTAAGCCCACACAGCTTCAGTGACCTTCTGACCCCACTGGCTCCTGTTCCCTGTGGCCATTTTTCCCATGGATTTACAAAGGAGGCCATTGGTCCGCTCTGTTTGTCCCATGGACGTTGGATGACAGATGCTAGAAGTGAGGTGATCAATACCCATGCAATCCATGAGCAACCCCACTACTTCATTTAAGAATGGACTCCCATGGTCAGATACTATTTCCATGGGTGTCCCAAACCTTGTGCAAATACGTTCAAATATGAAATTTGAAACTGCCTTACCATTTGCAATGGGGAGGGCGATAGCTTTAGCCCACTTAGTGACATACTGAGTGGCTACCAAAAGATACTTCTTTTTGCGGGCAGTCATGGGTAGGGACCCAACAAAATCTATTCCCCACTTCTGAAATGGATGGATGGACATCACTAGGTGATGTTGCCCAGGACGCAAATCCTTCCTACCAAAGAATTGGCATGGTTCACAAGTTTTGCAATACATAGTGACATCCTTGAACAAGGTCAGCCAATAGTACCCAACATGTAAAATCTTCTTAGCTATATAATCACTGGCATAGTAGCCTCCACAAAATCCATCATGATAATGCCTCAATACCTTAGGTACTTCATTTGCATCGATGGCCCATCTTAGTACCCCATCCAAGCCTTGACGGTATAACACCCCATCAAAGAGAGTGTAGGGCCTACTATCTCTACAGATTTTCTTTCTCTCATAGCTAGTACTTTCGGGAGGAAAGGAGAAAGCAGTCAGAAACCTGTAGATTCCACCATACCATGGATACTTCTATGGCCGCTACAAGGGTTACATCGAGGCACTTCTCTAAATCAATCAAAGCATTCTTCAAGTTGGAACAACCCCCTTTTACAATTTTGAAAGAAAAATCATATTCTTGTAAAACTGCCAACCATTTGGCCAACCGGCCCATGGGATTTGGTGATTGAAGAACCTGCTTTGCAAGACCATTGCTACAGATTATAATGAAGTACTTTCCAGCAACATAATGCTTAAATTTCTCAATGCAGAACACCAAAGACAAAGCATGCTTGTCAGCCTCACTGTAGCATCGTTCAGTTTCAAGCGAGAAGCAAATCAACCGAGATACATGAACCGATCCTCCCCTTGCTGGAGAAGAATACCTGCCAGAGTATGCTCACCAAACCCAGGATTGATACAGAAAGTCTTTGACCAATCAAGATTGTGTAGAATGGGTTATGAAGCCAAAGTACTCTTGATTTATACAAACCCGTGATCACAATCCTCATCCCAAGTGAAATCAACTCCATCTTTTAATAGCGTAGTCGTGGGTCATGTCAAAGTAGCATATTGATCAATGAAGCGGTAATAGTATCCTACTAGATTGACAAATGAGCGTACCTGATGTTTGGTTGTTGGTAGGGAGAGCTTGAGGATAGCTTCTACCTTCTCAGGGTCAGGCTTGATGCCCTTAGATGAGACAATATGTACCAGTAACCTCCCTTGAGTGGCTCCAATGGTGCATTTATCAAGGTTGAGGCTGCCATTTGCATCATTGACCATTTGGAAGGCCAACCTAACCTTCATGACGTGCTCCTTACATGCCGAGAATATACATAAATCATCTAAAAACACCTCCAAGAAAACCCCCAAATAAGGAGCAAACACCATCTGCATAAATCTTTAAAAGATAGCAGGAGCATTGGTGAGGCCAAATGGCATTACTTTGAATGTAAATGTCCCCCAAGGTGTGGCAAATGTGGTTTTAAGCACATCCTCCTCAGCAATTCTGATTTGATAAAACCTGGAGTAACCATCACTGAAAGTATACATCTCATGACCACTTACCTTCTCAAGAATGAGGTCTTGAAAGGGAAGAGGATGATGGTCCCTCTTGGTGGCTGCATTGAGTTTCTTATAGTCGATGCAAACCTGCCACTTGTTGTTTTTCTTTGGGGTGACTACCACTGGTGAAACCCATTCAGTATTGTGAACCGGAACAATAAACCTAGCTTCTACAAGTTTTTGCAACTCTGAGCACAAAGCATTGATCTGTAGGGGCCCTAATCTCCGATACTTCTGAGCCACAGGCTTTGCATCGGAGGCTTCAGCTCTATCTTGTGCTCTATGGGAGTCACATGGCGAAGGTGGTGGTAGCTAGTTGCAAAGAGGTCAGGGAAATCTTTGAACATTTCTAGGAACTCGTCTTTCTCACTTGGAGTGAGGTCTAGGGAAAGCATAGATTCAAGCTGTTGAGGACTAGCTGTTATCTTTTTTGCAAGTGGCGGGGTCGGAGACACCCCCATCATGTAAACTTCCTCCTCTGAGAACTCATCCCCCCATCTGATTCTTCCATTGATTCAAACACCGAGGATGAGAGAGTATCACTGTCTTACTCCTCTTCTTCTTCTGGTTTAGTGGCACCTAGTTGTTGCACTAGGATCTTCTCCTTAGAAGCACCAAAAGACATGTGTCCTGTCTTCCAATAGCTAACTGCATCACTCTTTCTCAACCATGGTCTGCCGAGTATGGCTAGGTAACTCCTACCTGTATCTTCGATGTCCACTACATAGAAATTGATGGTGGTGGTCAACCCATTGACAGTAATGGGCAAATCCTCAATGACTCCCAGGGTGATGAGTCATCGACCATCTGCTACCTTGATTCGAGTGGAGGAATGCCTTGTGCATTTCAAATTCAATTTCTTCATGATTCGGGGCACCATGATATTACATGCAACTCCCCCATCAATACACACACTTTTGACAAGGCAATTATCTATGATGACATCTACTGTATGTGGGTGCCGATCAATTTCTTTAAAGGTAGAAGAGACCTCTCGTACCTTTCCCTTTTTCTTGCTCCTCCTTGTTGAGAGCCCTTACTGTAGCTCACGTCTCACCTTAGGACTTGATGCTATTAGTTGAGGGAGCGTGATGCTCAAAGACCGATGAGCAAGGTCCTGAATGACCGAATAGTCCTCTTGCCCCGAGCTGATGGGAAAATTCGAGGGCGACCACTTATTCCTACGAGATCTTTTAGTCTTCTTTGTTGGTGGGTCTGCCATCTCAGCATCTAAGGGCTCTGAGAAGGACATCATCTTCCTGGGGCGGCTGGAGAGGGGTCCGAGGTGGTACGACTTCTTTTCTCGAGGTCAAGGATCTCTACGTTAGAATCCTCGGTGCTTGATTCACTTAGAAGATTCACCCTTGGAATATTGGGACATTCCGTGTGATAATGACCCTTCTGGTGGCACTCTTAGCACACAACATTGGCATGTTCTCTTGGAGGGTGATTGGCAATTATCTATGATGACATATACTGTATCTGGGTGCCGATCAATTTCTTCAAAGATAGAAGAGACCTCTCGTACCTTTCCCTTTTTCTTGCTCCTCCTTGTTGAGAGCCCTTGCTGTAGCTCACGTCTCACCTTAGGACTTGATGCTATTAGTTGAGGGAGCGTGATGCTCAAAGATCGATGAGCAAGGTCCTGAACGCCCGAATAGTCCTCTTGCCCCGAGCTGATGGGAAAATTCGAGGGTGACCACTTATTCCTACGGGATCTTTTAGTCTTCTTTGTTGGTGGGTCTGCCATCTCAGCATCTGAGGGCTCTGAGAAGGACACCATCTTCCTGGGGTGGCTGGAGAGGGGTCCGAGGTGGTACGACTTCTTTTCCCGAGGTCAAGGATCTCTAGGTCAGAATCCTCGGTGCTTGATTCACTTAGAAGATTCACCCTTGGAATATTGGGACATTCTGTGTGATAATGACCCTTCTGGTGGCACTCGTAGCACACAACATTGGCACGTTCTCTTGGAGGGCGATTGGCTTGATTTTTTATGCCCACCATCTCAAGCCGAAGATCAAAATTCAGGGCCTTGGCTAGGTCATTCGGGTTCTTTAGCACGAGGGACCAGGGGAGTAGGAAGGAGGGGGGCTCATGGGCAAGGCTGGGGAAATCTTCCAAGCAGAGGTTGAGGATATACTCCTCGTTGCGGGTAAGCATCTATGGGAGGACCATACATTTGAGGTGGAGGCAGTGGATACATCCTTGATGAGGGGTGGGGGTATGCCCCTGAGTTAGCCCCTCCAGGTTGTTGTTGCAAGAATTGAGGGGGTTGCGGAGGGACAATCGTCTTCTTTGAAGCGGGGTCAGACTAAACTTTATCAAACTTTTGAGCAATCTCATGTGCTAGCACCATAGTTTATGAATTCTCCCATTTAAGCTTGAGGCGGAATTCGTCACTTGGTCCTCCTATAAGGTAGCCCAGCACATGCTCAGTCATTCTAGCTCAAAATTTGGCATTGTCCTCCTATGTGGAAATTAAACGGTCCAGGAGCACGACCGCTCGATCCACATATCAACGCGCCGTCTCACCTTCTAACTGCTTCAAGTTTGCCACCTGCAGGTACACATTCTCCGACTCCTCTTCTTTGCCAAAATACTCAATCATTGCTGTTGTTAACCTTGGCTAGCTTTGACGAACATCATCGGCCTGCTTCTCATACCACACTTGAGCCAAACCCTCTAGAAATGTGGGAAGAACCAACAGCCATCTATCTTCCGTAAGAAAGTTGAGAGAAACACAATGCCGCTTGAAGGCCACAAGACTCATTTGGATTTTCTTCAACCCGTCCACAGAACACGAGAATGTCAGCCATGCTTGAAAAATGGAAAAGAGAGAGTCGAAATGAGGCTTATCTATTGGCAAACAATGGAAAGAGGTAGCTTGAACTGAAAATTAGGTGAAGATACATCCACAAAGCACACATAGGTAGGGTAGGGTGTGATTGGTGTATTGTGAAATACTACACGAGAAGAATCTTCAGCATAGAATAGCTCGTAGACAATCTTAAAAGAACCAACCCTCATGATATCACATCCATCTTTACAAGTGCGGGTTAGAGACACGGCACTGCATGAGGCTGTTCATCAAGGAAAACAAGAATGCTATGACAAATATCAACAGTTGGAGAGCTTGCACATCACCTTTAGCTTCTTCCAGTTCTTGTAGTTGCCATGCTATTTCTTCAAGGGGTGTGCGGTCTAGCATCCTTCTTTTGAGCAATGTCCTTGAGGACCTTTTTGATGATCTTCCGAAGTCGGTAAACTCGTATCAAATATGCCCAACACTTAGTTTCATGATGACCACAACCTTTGCATTCCTTACAAATGATCACCCTCATTCGTGGCTTGCGGCTTTGTTGGGGCGGTGCTTCCACTCGCTTCATGCGTGATTGAAGTACAAGCTTCACATGCCAAGAAATCAGCAACTATGTTTTGAGTTCAAGGGATATGCTGAATTTTTACCTCTTCAAATTCTTGGCAAAGTTCCAATGCGTGTTGATGTCATGGAACCAAGCCTTTGCTCTGCACCTTCCACCTTCCACTAACTTGTTCACACACGAGTTGAGAATCTCCTTGCACCTCAAGTTGCTTGATGCGATGTTCTTGCACCTTTTGTAGCCCAAAAATGAGTGTCGAGTACTTAGCTTGGTTGCAAGTACTTGATGGTGCAGATTTGCTATAATAATACACCTCACCCTCTGGTGAAGTGAGCTTCACACCCACACCAGCAGCCTTGGTCGAAGGTTTGTGTGTGTCATCAAATTGGAGGAGCCAAGATGTCATCACACCAAGACTAAAATCCGAACATCCGAAGTTTCTCGGTAGTCCAAGATAGGTAGAAGGAGAGGGTGGGAAGAATCTAATACTTGAGCAAGACGTTCAGCACCAAATAAACTTGCAATCCTTTGTTGATAGTTTATCTTTAGACCAAAAAGAATTACAACTTAAAGCTCAAAATGAGGCACAAAATCTTGATTAGGTACAAAGGGATTCCTTGGTCGAAACATTACCAACCATAGTCGAGCCCTATAAACCTTTGTAGTGAGATCGAGAAGAAATCATTCAAGACAAGCTTATCCACAGGAATTAATAAGCAGATGCACCAAATCTCCCCCCAAGCTTGGGGAGCATCCATCCTTCGAAGAATGTCACCCTTTTAATTTCCTTCGATGCAGCAAAGTAGCTCGATCACCGCACAATGAGTAGAATTGAAATCAAAGTCCTCCCAGTGTATCACTAGTTCTTCACCTTGAATCATCTACGGTGTTTCATCCCACCCATCGTCTCCTTGAACAATGCATTGCACAATCAATTGTTGAAGATCGACATGAAGATCAAGAAAGAGATCTCGCTAATTGGTAGCTGTAATGAGCGATGAAGATCAAGAAAGAGATCTCGCTAATTGGTAGCTGTAATGAGCGAAGGACCGAGCACCAAATCCTTGAACTCATCGAGAAGTGACATAAATATCCGCCCTCCTCGTGTGGCGTGCATCCAAGGAGTGAACTTGAAAGAGTTCAGAATCTACGAACTAGTATCAGATATGAATAGAGCACATGAAATGAAGTACTTTTGCTTTTTACAACAAGAGGAAACTCCCTACAGTTAGAGAGTTATAGTTCAAGAGATTTCACCAACTTCCTATTTACTGGCCCATTGGTAAGTCTTCCTTTTGTGAATGGGGAGGTCTTGGGTTCAATTCCCACTCCTTAATAAAAAGAGAGGAGAGAAGAGGAGAAGAGAAGAGAAAGAGAAGAAGAAGAGGATAGGGGTGCGAGATCTTTTACAAGAGCCCAAAAAGTTTATCGGCGATGCGCAGGTGTGCCAAAAGACGCAGGAACCCAAGAAAACAGTCGCGATCTGTCCGCGAGGCGCAAATGCGCCAGAAGACACAGGAATTCAGAAAACAGTCACAATTCGCGATCTTTCGGCGATGCGCTAGCTGCGACCAGGAGGCATGCGGGTGTTGCAGATGCGCAAGAGCAATTTTGCAGGCGCGGTTGACCAAAAGATGCGTGGCGTCGCACAGAAGATGCGCAGGAACCCAGAAGCTGCACAGGAACCACAGGCTGAAGACATAGGAACCCAAAAGATGCGCATGAACCGTAGGCTAAAGGCACAGAAACTGAGAAGTTCTGCAGCCGTAGAGATAGAGAACTGCGAGCACTTGCGAGCAGAAGATATGCGGATTGGAGGCGCAGAAGCAAAGAACCGCACAGGAAAAGTACTACAGAACTACACCCAGCCGTAGGAGTAACGAATTTTACACCACTAGCCGTGGAAAATTTGGATCCCAGTAGCCACACCAGTTCTATTAACTAGAAAAGAATTCAATGCATGAGGCTAGAAGCTAGGCATGGCGACACTCGAGGGCCATGGAGGAAAAGGGAACGTGAGGGAAGAAGCGTTAACATAGGTGGGGAAAAAAAAAATTAAGAGGGGTGGGAATGAAAAGGGGGACTATGGCACAAGGGGGAAGGAAGAGGGGGAAGAGGAGCATGTACATGATGGGAGGTGGAATGTAGAGATGGAGACATCAAGGGAAGAGAGTCATGCTTTATTGGAAAGATGGGGGGGGAAATCAAAGTACTAGCTAGGTGGCTTTACGAAAATGAGCGTGTTCCATCAAGGAATAGCCCCCTCCTTTTATAGCCAAGAGAGGGGGTCTCTCCCAATAAATGCATCCTCCCACATGCATGGTGTGTATGGAAGAGTGTCCCATGTGGGCTAGGCGGTTACGCACTCTCAATTGTGTGCAACAACCCTTTGCCTCATTTTTCCACATACATCAACCCCCATATCCCAAGTCTAAGATACTCCCTTGGCCTCTTCCCAATTTTATAATACGTTCAAACATCTAGGAGGACAAGTGGAGGGTTGGCACAAGGAATCTTGCCACCTCATCCTACTTTCCCATTATTTAACTTGCATTCTTGGACTTTCTACACCCCCCCCCCCACATGGGCCTATCCTACATGGAGGGAATAATCCAATATAATATCCATCTCCACCTATTTTATATTACTTCTCCCATGGTCCTTGGGCCATATCTCACTAAATACAGGCGTGGGGATCGCCTAGGTGGAGGGGTGGTGCATGGAGGACCCATGCCACCTTATCATTTTATATTATTACTACCATGGATTATGTACAACACACCTTATGGGTCCTCTTACATGGAAGGATGGCACATGGTCATGCCCTACCACCTCAACCCTTGGCCTTATGCACACCATATTTTATTATACTATTGCCACACATACAAGCAGACACACATATTTATGCCTTTTACTTTGGTCAAATTTATCCATAACAATACTCCACCCCAAGTACATCAATTTGCCCAACAATTTAGAGATCCATGACTTGGGAGTCCACCACGTGGTGGACTACCCTTGCATGCTTCTCCCCTCCCACTCGTGAGTCATGGGTCCCTAAACTCCCCCATTAATTAACCCATAGTATTTCTTAAGAATCTTTGCATGTGCTCGTCAATCTCTTTTGCCCACATCGCTTAGTCTCCAGTCTCAATCCTTGCCTCCCATCATGAGATATGGCATGGCCATCACACTTGACCTGTACTAAACCATGCCACATTTCTTATCCTAGCCAAATCCATCATTGTTATTCTCTTGTTGATTTTCATGTGACCTTAATAAGCTTTACTATGTCCTACCTTGATGGGCTCTGGATGATGACCCTCTTGACGCTATTGAGTCTAGGCTAGATGGTTGACCCTGTCGCTACCAAGTCTGGGCTAGATGGTTGAACCCTTTTCTACGATTGGCATGCCCTATTTCTTCTTTGTATTGTACACACCAGCAACCTATTACCACTTGGCTATGCACCCAATAGTGTACTGAGGGTTCCAACCTCTCTTTACTAAAACTAGCACAAGATGATTCCTTTAAGATTTACCAAAGAACAACACCCATATTATTAAACAAGGGTAACTTGAACCTGTTAACCTTTCAATGGGCTAACTCACACGTGAAGGTGTGTAAGATTGCAAGTCAAAAACAACGGTTGAGATACTTTTCAAGGGTAGTATGGATAGCTTACCCAACGTGTATACCTAAACTACATAGTGTGGGTCCTTCAAAATCAGAGAGTTGCCACTTTGAAAGTGCAACCCCAAAAACCCATGCTTGATAGCCCTTTTACCCTTAACAATAGGGGCTCCATGGGCCCTAGAATGAACAAGAATTTGAACTCAAGTACAACTAGGGCATACCATGCAAGGGCAAATTATCATAATTTAAAATGTAGGATAAGACATGGCTCTTACATAAAGGAGAGAAACCCTTCAAGGGCATCCTTCAAATTAAAAAGGACGAAAATGAGCATTTCTTCTCCACTATTTACTAAAAGTCATCATCTTCTAGCACATTCTGGAAAGTGATTCACGAATGCTAGATCCCTCTACTTTGCATTCCATGGCATTTAAATAACATAAAATGCAGAAAAGGAAAATACTCAATCCCAATTTTTTTTAGTTACCTTTTTTGCTTCAATTTTTGATAATCTTTATGTTTCTTTAGAATGTTAACTAGTTTTTAATTAACATTGAATATACAAAACTAGTGTTTCTGGTGCATTCAACAAAGCTCTTTCAAAGTAGGGCATTTTTTCTATGAGTAACTTTCCACTTCTCTTGTAGTCTAATCTGGGTGGGGTGAGTATGCTATACACGTAAAAAATGAGACTTAAACAAGCATTGTCATGGCACCCTCTTAAAAGGCATCTAGGTTTCCATGTATGGTAGTCTAGAACCATTGGTTATGGCCATCTAACACTTAGCAATAGTGTGCAACACCTTAGCTTGGCTTGAATTTTCACTTGAATGTCTTTCCTGCCATAAAATTACATGCACGCCTAATGCAAATCCATAAATTTCTACCAACATAATGAGCCTCTTGATAACCTCTTCATGGTTCTTTTGTTGCATCAGTGGATTATTTCCAAAAAAGGAGCCGTTTGCCAAGTAGAAGACATGGCTAGGCACATGGAGGCTCATAGTGGAAAATAAGTGCAAAAGTTAAAATTAGAGAAGAGAAAGAAACATTGCATTTATGTGGATGACCACTAACTGGTAGTAACTAGTAGTGCAAAAAGTTAGAAGTCATGCATGTAATTGAATGCCAGCATGGTGGCCTATTTCCACCATCATTATTATAAGTGACCACATTCCATTAAGCCAATTGAATGCGATCAAGGTGGCTGATTACCTCCACTATGGTGAATACCAATGTAGAACTAGAGATGCACCATCTTCCATTTTGGCCATCTTACTAGAATAGCATACCAATGTAGAACTAGAGATGCACCATCTTCCATTTTGGCCATCTTACTTCTCCTTACAAGCCTTCTCTCTTGCTTACTCCTCTCCCTCCAACTTAGTCCTTGTAATCCCTGCACCTCACAAGCCTTATTCTTGCAGCTTTTGTTTCTCATGTTGATCATGGAACTCTTAGAGGCACTCCAACGTCCAATACCCTCTAGCTAGCTCTTCTGCAAATCCATGGCTCCACTACTCAAACTAATGTTGCAATCACGACATCCAATACGTCCACTCTTAATTCTTAATGAAGTCCCTAGAAATCTGAGAGAAGTGGACATGAACGTGGGATACAATGTCTGTGGGAATACTATACTCCACATTGACATTAAGATGATCGAAGACATGCTCAAAGTCCTTGGAGGTAGTTAGCAGGCTAGTTTCTTAGAGCATCCATGGAAGAAATTGGACCTCATTAAGGAATTCCCCCTTGCACACGTTAGCAACGATGGTGGAGTCAAGCTTCTAAGCTTGCCAAAAGAAGTTCGAAAAGTTAAAAAGAAAATGAGGCATTTCTTTCTCGATACTGCAGAAACTGTGAGGTACTAGCAAGTTCAAAAAGTATAAAGCAATTACATGGAGTTGAAGTCTCCTAAGCATATATAGACTCTCTGTCCAAAGATCTCAGCACCTTGCTGCCCTTGTAAGAGTGAGCTAAGTATCCAACACCTCTGGCCCTCCTTTGCCTCCTAGGTGTAGGCCCAAGGATGAGGCACTTGCTACTCCTTTCTGCTCCTCTGCTTGCTGAACTGCTGGATGTAGAATGAGGCATAGAAGCCTCCCTTATATAGGACTAAATGCCCCCACAAGCCAACGGACCAGCCAGCCCTGCTGGCCAACTTTCTTGGCCCTCCAACTGACCCACCATCCCCTTTTTATGGGGCTATGGGGACTCCTTTTGGGGCTGTGTGCTGGCTGACCTTGTTAATTAGCTGACCAGCCAGCCTAGTCCTATTTAAGGGTAGGGCACTGCCCTTTTCCAGCTTCCTTGTAACATGCAGGCCCCAGCCCTTGTGGACTGCACTCCCCGCCATGTGGCAGCCTTGTTGCAGGGCTCAATCCTACCCATAGCCAATCACCATATGCTGGTCCTCTTGTAGGCCTCAATCCTGCCCACACACCTTGCCAAATTACGCCTCTACCTTGAATGATCCTGCCTTTGTTTGCTGTGACGTGTTGCCCGTGTGACAGCCCTCTCTCTTTCTTTTCTGTGGGCAGATCTTGCCCTGGGTCTCCCTCCCCCATGCTCTTCTCATTTAGGGGCTTATAAGTGAGGAGGTGACCTTTTTAACACCCCCTTGACCGGCACATCTCGGCCAAATGCCAACTCGTCGATGAAGTTGCTCCAATAGCTCCCATGATGAAAACCTCTGGAACAATCCGGTGTCGATTCCAATTCTTGGCTTTTCAACCAATGGCTCCTGCTCCGCCAAGTCCGGTCCTGCACAAACAAACCACCCTGGTACATAGGTCCATCCAAGGTAGCACCGGATGACACCACCACCTTCAGTCATGTTCCCGCCTTCGAGCTTGAGCAATCTAGATGCCACTTCCCAGCTATCTCCCTCATAACGAGTGAACAACCTAGAGTCTTCCAAGCACCATGCTCTCAAGGTCTGTTTCAACCCGCCCTCCTTCTAGCCAGATCTGCAACACAACAACCATCTTGAGAAATGAAATCCCAAGAATATCTCCATATAATCTAAACCATGAACTCTCTCTGAATTCTCAAGCAAGTACTCTTCTAGCTTCAGTACACCCTGTCCATAATCACCTTTCAACAATCTACTTCCAAGATTTGAAGAAACACCCACGCTTGCCCTTCCGCCTTCCACGAAGGCACATTCCTTCCAGTCTCCCATTTCATGAGATACATGAAGAGCACATTCTCTCTACAGCATGCTATAAAGGCTCAAATTAATGACATCAAGTAAATACCAAAACATCATCATGCCTATGTGCTTGCTCTGAAAGCAAAACCATGCACCTCATGGAGGCACATACCAATGACCTGTGTAGTCCTATAATTCCCTCTTCTAAGTTACAGCATCCATCTAAACTTGAAACCCTAGGGCACTCCATGGGATCCACCCTCATGTTAATATCAATAGCCAAGCACATGGAAGAGCTTAAGCACTCCTTGCTATCCTTCACCTTCACAAAGGCCTCTGACTCCCCGTCTGCCCACATGTGGATATCAGACATCTTCACTGTGACTTCTAGGTCTGCATATCTGACCTCAGTAACACATGGAGATGTCACCAAGAATAGTTCCTCGATTACCACATTAGTCAAAGCTTTTGTCTCACCATCTAAATCTAAGTCGGACTGTTTGTTCTTTTGATCCGCCTTCTTTTTGCAATCCTTCGCAAAATGGCCTGGCTCATCACAATAGAAACACTTCTTCTTCTATCCCTCTTCTTACAAAAAGTGTCCTCTTCATCTCCAGAATCCTTCTTGGGCTTACTACCGCTAGGCTTGCCCTGTCCTTTGCTGGCTTTGTCCGTTGTCAGCAACGCCTTGTCGTCGTTGTCTTTGTTTTAGAGCTTCTCCCAAGCATGTTCTTGTAGTAATAAAGGACCCAACTCTTCAAAGGTCGGAGGTTTGGTCCTCTGTCTTGCTATCATAGTCGTAACAAATCTTTTGAAACTCCGTTGTAGCATCTCAAGTACCGTCGAGGCCAACTGGCTTGAGTCTACCTTTTGACCAACCGATGCTAGTCGATCTATCACCACCTAGACTTTCATCAAGTGGTCATGAACCGAATCTCCCTCATCCATATCCATGTTGTAGAGTTGATTTTGAAGAGTCAAGATCTGGGATGTATTATCTGTCTTATACAAATCGTTTAGAATGACCCACGCCTCTACTGACGTGTCAGTCATCTGGTTATGAGAAATTACCGAGTCCACCGTTGTCCCAATAATCAAGGCCAAGGCTTGGGCATCTCTATTCTCCCACGCTTCAAGTTCATTGCCATCTACTAGTATAAGTATCCTCCCCTGTTTGTCCAACACATCCTACGGCTTCACCTCTGTTCCAGTTGTCAACTTCCATAGTTTTTGGGCCACTAAATGACTCCGGATCTTCACCTTGCACATAGGATAGTTGGTCCCATCCAGTTTCTCGGACTCTCCAAAGGTAGTGAAAGAAGGAACTCGAATGAAGGAGGAAGAAAGACCAGTGGCTAAAGAGGCTTATGTTAATCGACGTCTCTACTGCTATACCACACAGCAAAACCGAAAAGCAAACACCACCATCTATAGATAAGAACTCTTTACACACCTGACTAAACCTGAGTCACCCTCCTTCTCGCAAGGGCACAATCCTTCAGTTGTGAAAGTCGATTCCATAGAGCCTTCAATCAAGGTCGTCCTTCAGCAAGGTCCCTGCCTTCAAGCTCCCTCACTTGTGAGCCTCCTATCTAGGCTCTCATACCATGCTAGAAATCAACCAACAAAGGGTACGCATAGCAGAAGCCTGATACCAGGAGCTCACACAATGCGTTGTGTGGGTGGAATCACAAACTTCCTTACTTAATGTGCTCCACATATACATGTGTTGTGCAGACTAACAAATAGACAGTCATCCAAGCCAGATATAGAATCCACCAAACCAATATATTTCCGTCCAAAGCTATGGACACAATACAAAAGACAGATCCATAGTTCCACCAAATTGTAGGTCCTCTGATCTTACGAAAAGGTTATCCTACTATCTGCTTGGTACCTCTATCTCTGAGCCCGCATGCTCCACCTCCAGCGTATGTAGACTCTCTGTCCAAAGATCTCATTATCTTGCTGTCCTTGTAGACAGCCTAGGCTTCAGCCCCAAGTGACCTAAGTCTACAGCACCTCTGGCCCTCCTTTGCCTCCTAGATGTAGGCCCAACGATGAGGCACTTGCTGCTCCTTTCTGCTCCTCTGCTTGCTGAACTGCTGGATGTAGAAGCCTCCCTTTTATAGGGCTAAATGTCCCCACAAGCCAACCGACCAGCCAGCCCTGCTGGCCGACTAAACTGGACTCGAACTGACCCACCAGCCCCTTTTTATGGGGCTATGGGGACTCCTTTTGGAACTGTGTGCTGGCCAACCTGGTTGGCCAACCGACCAGCCAGCCTCTTCATTTCTTCACTTTCTCATAACCGCCAGGGGAGCCCTATTTAAGGGCAGGGCACGGCCTTTTTGCAGCCTTCTTGTACCATGCAGAGCCCAGCCCTTGTAGACTGCACTCTCTGCCATGTAGCAGCCCTGTTGCAGGCCTCAAATCTTGCCCATACCAATCACTATCTACTAGTCCTGTTGTTGCAGGCCTCAATCCTAGCCACACACCTCGCCAAATTGCGCCTCTGCCATGGGATGATCGCGCCTTTGTTTGCTCTGAAGTGCTGCCCATGTGGCAGCCTCCTCTCTTTCTTTTCTCTGGGAAAATCTTGCCCTAGGTCTCCCTCCCTCATGCTCTCCTCATTTGGGGGCTTACAAATGGAAAGGTGACCTTTCCAACAAGAATAGCTTCCATTGTTTCACGATTGCAACATCCTCACACGTCATGATCTCCCATGATGCAATTACTGCAATGAGTGTTCATGGTTGCATTAGTTTTGTACAGATCTTCTATTGGTATGAGCACGAGTGCCAGTGCCTTAGGTAATTCCACTGCGTGGATAAGCTTTATGAAGCTTGCCACATCTCTGAACGTTTTCTAATGGTATCAAAGCCAGAATCCCTACTTAAGTTATCTATCTTGATATTTGAAGAGAAACGCCTTGATGATAAGAAAGACACCAACATTTTGACCTCTCCTCAGCCACTGCAGCTCGAGATACAGCACGCAGCAGAGGGGTAGTACTAGCAGGAGTTGGGGAAGATTATCACCCAACTGAGGTATATGTGTGGCAGCATGGCTACAGATGTGAGGTACCATCTGAGGGGTATTTTGTGACAGTTAATGCTTGCTATTGTCCATATCTGTGGACATTTATATACATGATTGTTGTGCTGCCTACATGCTGACTACATAGAGACTTGTAAGTATTTATTATTGCAATACCTCTGTACACGAATCTCCTATTGGTACGATCCTAAGTGTTAGTGACGCTGGTAATATGTTCTGCTGCACAGGTAGGGCTTTAAAAAGCAAGGCCACATCTCTGAACATTTCCTAACGTGTCTCACACTATTGTTTAAAACCACGCCTTCTTTCTCTTCTTCAGACACCATGAAGCGCCATGCGCATAGCTACATATCCAGCCTCCTTCAGATGCCCATCAAGTTCTGCAACTCTGCATATACATCCTCTTGTTGAGGGTGTGGCGAATGCCCAGAAGCAAATTCCTGCACCACACTATCCACCTCAATACAACTGCCATTTGAAACTTGCATCGCGCCATTATCAATCATTGGCTTTATCGTCTTCACTACACCATCCCACCTGCCTGTGTTGGCATGGATATTTGCAAGCAATAAATAGGGTGAAGCATTCCTTGGATCTAACTTACGAATTATATTTGCAGCACGAACAGCCCGCTCCATATCATTGTGTATCCTGCAGGATGAAAGTAAGCTCAACCATGCTGGAGGGACATGTTCAAAAGGCATGCTGATGATCAGGTCCTCTGCCTCCTCTAACAGTCCTCTTCGCCCAAGAAGATCAATCATGCACAAATAATGCTCCCATGAGGGGCTTATGCCATGGTCTCTGGTCATAGACGTAAAGTATCTCCTCCCATCAGCAACAAGACCTGCCTGACTGCACGCAGTGAGAACGCAGATGAAGGTGACCCTGTCTGGCTTGAAGCCCTCACCCTGCATTTGATCAAACAATTGCAGAGCTTCCTTGCCATGACCACTCTGGGCACATGCAGCAATCAAGGCACTCCATGAGACCATATTCTGTTGTGGCATCTCTCCAAACACTGCTTTTGCATCATCTAAGATCCCACACTTTCCATACATATTGAGGAGGGCACTCCCTACAACAGCATCTGACTCCCATCCGTTGCAAACAGCAGTAACATGGATCACTCGACCTTCTTCTAGGGCTGCCAGACTAGCACAGGCATCTACAATACAGATGACAGTGATCTTGTTTGGCAGGAAGCCTTTCAGCTCCATTTGACCAAACAGTTGCAGGGCCTCCTTGCCATGCCCATTCTGGGCACAGGCACCGATCATGGCATTCCAGGTGACCACATCCTGCCGTAGCATCTCTGCAAACACAGCGCTTGCATCATCTACACTCCTGCACTTGCCATACATGTCGACGAGGGCTGTTCCCACAACAACATCCGACTCACATCCGTTAGCAGCAACCGTAGCATGGATCCCCAGACCCTCTTCTAGAGTTGCTACACTGCCACATGCATCCACAATGCTGATGAAGGTGATCATGTTTGGCTCGAAGCCTTCCACCTGCATCTGACCAAACAGTTGCAAGGCCTCCTTGCCATGCCCATTCTGGGCACATGCGGCGATCATGGCACTCCATGAAACCACATCCCGCTGTTGGATTTCTGCAAACTCTGCCTTCGCATCATCCAGGCTCCTGCACAAGGCATACATACTGATGAGACCGGTCCGTACAACATCGTCCGACTCCCATCCATTCCGAGCCAAAGAAGCATGGATGACTCGACCATCCTCTAAGGCTGCCACACTGGCACATGCATCCACAACCGAGATGAAGGTGATCTTGTTTGGCTCAAAACCTTCAGCCTGCAATTGACCAAAAAGCTGCAGGACCTCCTTGAAATGCCCATTCTTGGCGCACACAGAAATCATGGTGTTCCAAGAGACCACATTCCGCCATGGCATCTCTGCAAACACTGCACATGCATCATCTAGGCTCCCACACTTTCCATACATATTGACGAGGGCAGTCCCCAGGACCACGTCTGACTCCAATCCGTCACAAGCAACGGTAGCATGTATCCCTCGACCCTCATCTAGGGCTGGGACACGAGCACATGCATCCACAATGCAGATGAAGGTGACCCTGTTTGGTCTAAACCCTTCAGCCTGCATTTGCCCAAGCAATTGCAGGGCCTCCTTGCTATGCCCATTCTGGACACAGGCAGCGATCATGGCACTCCAGGAGACCACATTTCGCTGTGGCATATCAGCAAACACTGTTCTTCCATCATCTAAACTGGCGCACTTGCCATACATAGTGACTAGGGATGTCCCCACAACAAGTTCCGACTCCCATCCTTTGCTAGCAGCATTAGCATGGATCAGTCGACCCTCTTCTAGGGCTGGGACACTAGCACATGCATCCACAACGGAAATGAAGGTGACCTTGTTTGGCTCAAAGCCCTCGTCCTGCATTCGACAAAAAAGTTGCAGGGCTTGCTTGCCATGCCCATTCCGGGCACACGCAGTGATCATGGTATTCCAGGAGACCACATCCCGCTGTGGCATCTCTGTAAACAATGCCCATGCATCGTCCAGGCTCCCATTCTGGGCAGACGCTGCGATCATTATATTCCAAGAGTACAAATCCGGACAGACTATCTTGTCAAACACAGCACGTGCATACTCCAAGCTTCCACACTTGCTATACATCAGGACGAGAAGGTTATTCAGAAATCTGTTGCCAGCATGTCCACAGGCGCTCATGTGTTCATGCACAAGTTTGCCCTCAGACAGGGCCTTGGCAGTGGTGCAACGCCTCAGAAGCGAGGCATAGGTAGCCTGGTCCGTCTCTTGGCCCAGCTCACAGAGAATCTGGAGATTCATGCTTTCAGGGACGCAGTCTTCGTTTCTCTGATGGTGCCCATGTAACAACTGTGTAAGACAGGCCTTGCTGGTTCCCAGCTCGTTTAGCACCTGTTCAGCAGACGATCCCGTATGCCTACCAATGTCTATTTTTGTATGCCTAGCCGGAGGGCCTGCCCTATTTGAGACATTCAAGCTTGCAGGCGAGCAATAAACTACTCTGTGTGCTTGCATTTTCTCTAAAGAAATCCCATCATGAGGCGTGGAAAGGCAGCAGAGGAGCAGTGCCATGGGCGTAACTAGACTGGGCAAATGGAGCTACAGAAGAGTGCGCATCCTTCAGTGATTTCAGAAACTGAAACAAGCCCATTGCCAAAAGAGGAAGCATCACCTCAGAGGACAGTGCAGCACGCCTCCTTTCAACCTTCGTTGAATAGCTTGACATGTTGTGTACTATCTCTGTGTTGAGCCAGCAGCTTCCATACTTGGATTGAATTCCAGCTCCATCAACGGAACACTACTTCCCCTCAATTGAAAGTTTTCACGAGGGCATGGGCTCATTGACTGTGAGGCTGAGGTGGTGGCAAAAGGCACCTTGGGTGTTTACTCACTTCCTCGCCCGTGGGCATGCCCAAGGCTCATGGACTCCCAAAGTATGTCCTCCCATACATTGAACAAGATGAATTTCATTCAATAGGCTTGCCGAATTTAATTTATGCTTGTATAGAGAAGTGAGTGGTCTGACAAGTATATGAAGTTTGTGCCATATGTTGTGTTGCTATGGTTTGTGTTTTTCCATATGTGGTCAATTGTGGAACCATGAATTGTTGTTGGTTCTTTTATTAATTGTATGAAATTGTTTTTTGTCATGAATTTATGAAGTTGTGATGAAATTGAAGAGTTGTCACATTGAATATTGAAGTCTCCTAAGATTGTAGTTGGGAAATTATTTTTTAATTTCAAAATCATATATTCCAAGATATTAATGAGTGTTGATTGTGGTGAGGAAGGGTGTTTATAAACAGTAATGATTGCAAAACTTAAACCTTCATACGTTTTGAATATAGTCAACAAACACTCGCACCTTGTTTTTGTAATGTATTCTTGCATTTGTAATTATACATTGTTTTTATAACATGTTGCCATTCCAACCCCATTGATGTATTGCAAAGTTGTGAAATTTTTAAGGGAGAGTGAATCATTATTTTGGCAATGAAGTTCTCGGAGGCACAAAATTGTTGCACTCATCATGCTTTTGTAAGCAACAATGTCTTCATAGTGCGAAGAAAATGTTCTAGTATTCAAAGATTGCAATGTCATTTGTGTGGATTCGTTTATAGAGTGATTTATTTGTTGTAGAATCCATTTTCAAAGTGATCTCAATCGTTCTATTTCTTTTATAACGTTCTTATCTATTTTGATGTGCTTAGGCTCCAGTGGATTCATGAGAAATAGATTTTTTAGATCACGAACACGTGAAAGTGTTGTGTATGTAAGACCATGTGTCTTGATGAATAAAGGATCAAATGCAAGATAGTCCATTGTTAATCCTTGTGAATGATGAATTGTTCTTGCTGCTGCTGGTTGTACTAGAAATTGCCATCTAGTAATAGCATTTAAATAATTTTTTTCGATTTGAAATTCTCTTGTAATCTGAAAAATTGGTGTCCATTGTGGAGGAATGTTTTCGGTGTAGAGGTTTTTGTTGTTGAATCGTGTTTTTCTTCCAATGTTCATATTATTAAATTGTATCCAAATGATGTGTGGTTCTTGGTCAATTTTGGATTGTTTGAATATTCCATATGCTCCATTCACCATACCATCACCAATGTTCAAATTTCCAGAATAAATTTCTATAATCAGAGGTTCAATATGTGGTGCAATCCAAATGTGTTCTTTGGAGATGTAAGAATGTTTATTGTTTTGCTACATGTTTTATGTCTTTTGTCAATTGCTTTGAAGATGTGTGGATTCTCTTTAAGCAATGAGAAGACTTCTTCATTGTGTGCATCTTTTGAAGCATTTGTGTAGAATAAGTACGGAATATGTTCTTCTTTTAATGGTTGATGAAAGTATTTATTGTTGAGATATGAGATGTCTTCAAGAGTGTGTTCGTTAATTCTAATGCAATTTAGTATGTCAATGTATGTATTGTCTTTTTGTCGCATTGGTTTTGTTAACTCATAGAGGAGGACATTTTCTAACCAAAATGACAACATTGATCTTGTGTTTGTTGATTGATCCATGAATATCCATGAGTCTTTTGTTAGACTTGCTCAACACAAATCTCCACAAAAAATAACATCAATTCCTCCAAAAGGTTGTAGGTGGTTGTGTTTAATTTCACGAAGTATATATTTGTAGCCATAAGTGTACTATGTCCAATCAAAGAAACCTCATCAAACACTACAAGTTCTAGTTCTTTGTATAGTTGAGATAGCTCTTGCAATTTTTTTATGGAGAGGCTTGTGTAATGAGATGCCATCAGTGGTAAATGAAGGGCAGAGCATGGATGGTTGTGCCACTAATATTGAAAGCTACTTTCCCTGTATAGGCAAGCAACAACACTTTTGGAAGATCAATGTTTATTGATTGGTTGTGGGAATAATGGCGTAAAAGAGCTTGTACTATGAGTAGTAGTGTGAATGTTTTACATGTCCCAGCATTTCCTGTCAAAAAGAGATGATTTCGCTTTTGTGAATGACATCTTTTTTTAAGCATGATGTCATGGAGAAGCAAATGTTGTTCATTATTTAGTAATCTTAGATTGTAGTAATATTCATGATTAGGTAACATGGAGTACTTTGGCAAAGACTTGTCTGAATATTGATTTTCTTTTACATTTTTGGGCATTTCTATTCCAATGTCATATGTGTTGATGTTTTTTGATGTGTGTGTTGATGTTGAAGATAATGTTGATGATGTATTACTTGAGTTTGTGGGAAACTTTGGAATGAGTTTGATATACTTCTCTTCATTTTCTTTGATGATGTGTTTGTTGTTTTGAAACATGTCATGCCATGTTTCATTATTACCAGCAAGTGCAAGTTCAATATTGTGATATGGAAGAAATAGAATACATTTCTCTCTATATTGATTTTCAGGATCATTGTGAAGGTTATAGTTATTGAAGCGAATGATTTTATGTTTTTTTCTTTTTTTTGTATTTAAATTTGTCATTGTGTAATGACTAGTATATGTTGCTAAACATATGTTGTGAAGGTTTCTTGTACGTTTTAAATATTTTGTCATAATGAGATATGTGAAGTCACGAAATCCTATATTTGATCGAAGAAGCTTTTCAATGTTAGTATCCAAGAGAGCATCTTTGACTTGCAATGCTCTACCCTTTGTTTGTGCTTTCGCATTCGAACCCAAGATGAAGAAAGAATTTGTCGTACCAAGACCACCTAAATTTTCAAAATCTAAAATAATGTTTCCAAACAAAACGTTCAATATTTGTTCATAAGTAAAGTTTAGAAAAATTTTCAAAAGACAAAGAATGACATTTGTGTTGAAAGGATATGCTAAGTTAAAGGCTTCGTCTTTTTCAAGTTGTCTTCTATGAAGAAGTACTTCAAGATTCATTGTTACAATCACAAGTAATTTTCAATTGAAGCGACACAAAAGTAGAGGAATAAGGATAGTCTTGAATAGAAATTGAAATTGTAGAAGTACTTTATAGAAGTAAATGAAAAGATTATGCATTAGCATTAAATGCAATTACAAAGCCAGAGCTATTGATAGTGAAGCTTCCACTAGGTTTTGTAGCTTTGAGCTTGCTGTGTGCCATCATAGCATCTTCTTCATATATTTGTAGAAAAGGAACACCTAATGACATTATGATGTCCACATAAGGGCCTCGAACATGAATTGGAACTTGCTCCTCGTTGCGTTGCACTATGTCTCTAGTCAAACTTGGAGCTCGTTCAAAATTTTGAGGACCTTTGCAAGAATAGCAATATGGGCGAAGTGGATCTCTGCTTACACGAAATCCTCCACAAGTCTCACAAACATGCTCCACAAGATCTGCATTGACATTTGTGAAGTACAAAATTCCAAATACCTACACTTGCGAAAGAATGTGTTAGTACTCAATTGTTGGGTTTCTAGAATTAAGAGGGTAGATGCTAAATATGTACCTTTGTGGCATAGCCTAGTCAAGAATCTTGACTAGTAAAAGCTAGCTACAAGGCTTCTTTGGTTGGGCCATCGGCAACCTCAGCCAAAATAGTGAAGTCAAATACACAAATTGTGTTTTTTGCCTTGAGGAATGATGTGTTTGCCACTCGATCCCCCTTTACTCTTCCCTTCATCCGCCCCTCTCCCCTTCTCTCTCTTCTCCCCTCTCCCCCTTCCTGCTTTCTCTCATGGAAACACATTGCAACAATTTGAGAGCCATTTGAGTGACATTTGTGGATGGCTCATTCTCTGCATTGCTCTCACAAGGAGTAGCTTGGATTGGAGGCTCCATTGGCATTCCTTCAAGATCCCCATGACACGTGAGTCACCATAGAGACTACACAATGATCAAAATGGCATTCTGACAAAGTTCCCATCATCAATGTCAAATGTTGGAATCACACAATGAGGGGATCACTCATTGATGGAGGATCAAGAGTAGACATTGTCTCTAAAGAAGTGTGAAAGCAGTTGAAGTTGAACTTAAACCCTCGCAATTTCAAAACTCAAATGGCAGATCAGAGGTTGGTGATATCCACACGCATGCTTTAGGATGTGTTCATCAAGATCAGTGTAGCCTACTTCACACCCATGTTCATATGGTCAAAAAAAAAAAGTGAAGAAGGCTACTTGGTGGGGATGACTATCATTGAAGGGTGCCAAGGTCCTCCATGATTGGGGAGAAGAAAACCTCACAATAAGTGAAGATAGATGTGTCAATACCAATGGTCAAGAGCGAAGGACAAATTGATGTATGGGTGTGTGCCTAAGGGCTAGGAGTCCTATGCTAGGAGTGTGTGAGAGTAGGTGTGCTAGAGTGGGTAAGGATTCTAGTAGGAGTGATTTGAGTAAATCAAGGAGTGTGGTGAGTGATTGAGAGAATGTAGGGATTGATTGAGAGATTTGAGGAGTTTGGTGCTTTGTAATTTCTTGCCTATATAAGAGGCTCATATCATGAATAAATATATGTTTGCTTTGCCTCCATATTTCTCCCATACTTCCCAACATGTGGTATCAGAGCCACGTCCACCCTCCTTGAGCCCTCTTTGAGTGCCATGTCATCATCTTCCCCAAATGAAGCTTTTCTTTATTCTCTTCCTTTAGTTTTTGCTTAGGCTTGTTCTCCTCCATCTCTAAGAAATTTCCCATGCCCTCTGAGCCCAAGCTTCTTTGTGTTGGGGCGAATCCTTGGCTAGGAGGAATTGACAAATGCTTGCATCTTTTGCCCGTGCCGACAACATGTTTGCTTGACAAAGTTTCTACGAATTCTCCATCAGCGCGTCATATTTTTCTAATTACTCTTAGCTAGAGTTAGGCGACCCTATGAGGAGTCTACTGTTGAAGTTTGAGCACCAATGCTTTAGTACTTGAGGAGAAAACAAAGAAAAACCAGTCAAAAATTGTGAGTCTCTCTTAGGCAACCTGACATAACATTGTGCCATTCTTTCCTAGGGCCTCCTCCCTAGTAAAAGACCTTTCATTTCACTATGCAAAAGCCCCCTCATTGCTGTTGTAAATAGTTCTAATTTTGGGGGTAACTGCTATATCTAGCAAAGATTATCTCAATTGGCGATGTTCTAGTGCTCCAGTTTTTCAGTTATATGTCAGTATTCCTTGGTCTTTTTCTTTGTTGAGCATTTGAAGAAGTTTTGAGCAAAATTTTATGCCATCTTTGAGGTCCTATCCTGTAGTTTGACAGTTTTGAATTAAATGATATCTTTGTATGGGACTAGACACTTCCACATCAGTGGGTAAGACCTTCCCTATGGCCTCCACAAACAAGATAGATAAGTTTAAGGGAGAGGGTTTTCATACTTGGCAAACCAAACTGAAATTCATTCTCATGAAAAAGGGGATCTGGAATGTGGCTAATGGGAAAGAAAAGAAACCAACCACTAGGGAAGGAAAAGCTTTATGGCTCCCTAAGGATCAAAAGGCACTAGCCGTAATTGCTCTTGGATTGAGTGATTCTTTTATCCACCACATTAATGGCTGTGAGAATACTCATGCTGCATGGAGTCAGTCTTTGGAGTACAGGGGAAGTGTTCCAAGTTTAGCTTGCTCATCAAATTCTTTGATGTGAAATTTGATAGAGGAGAATCCATCTCTTCACATTTAAACTACATGAAGAGCATACTAACTCAGTTAGCTAGCATCAAGTTTAATCTTGATGATGACATTGTAATTGCTATCTTACTCAAAAGCCTAACTGAGGAATATGTTTCAGTTTCATAGATCTCTTGGCATTTGGGCTTCGTAGGTTGGTTAGTCCTCTACTTCTTTTGTGGCCTTGCACTTTACTTTGCGAGTTATTTTTGGTACTCTTCTCCTTGGGCTACTTGGGCTTCTGCACCTTTGGCACTTTGCTTTCCCAAAACCCGCATGCCTCCCCCACCCCCTTCCTTCTGTTTTACCCTTGGCATTTTTTCTATGGGGGGCACTTTGGAAGATGTTCTCGGGGTCATAGAGGCCTTCAAGGTCTCCATCCTTCCTCAGCTTAGGTTTCTCAAGGTCTTATAATCAGGTGAGTAGATGTATAAGTTTTTTTCTATATTGTTGGTTGTATCTTGTCCCTTTGCCACTTGATTCCTTCGAACACATTCGAGCCTTCGTTGGTGAGCCACACTTAGAATTTGGCAAGCTTAGCCTTTAATACCTATAGCTTGTCCTTGATCGGCTCACATTGTGCTTTAAGGATGTCAATGCGAATTGGAGGGGAGGCAATGGGATGATAGGCAAGAAGGAAGTGGAAAAAGATGCTGAGGTAGCTGATGGAAGGACATGAGGCTGTGACATTGAGAAAGAATGCGATGAGCTGGAAGGAGGAAACCGAGAATTCTATGTTTCCAAATGGATCATCAAAGTGCAACTGGAAGAAGCTCCTCAACTTTTGAGTAGATGACTAGAATGTGGAGTCTATGAGTACATGACCTTCAAAGCAACCTGGCTAAGATTATGGATATTCAAAAATGGAAAAACCAAAATTTGTGGCTAGCACCTTTGGATATTTGGATCCTGAATATGTTGGTATGCTTTTCATTTAGCAATCATGTCAATCAAGTTCTTCTCATCTTGATTTTAGGCGATTGGGGCTTCTTTGTGGGTTGATTTGTGTTGATGATGATATCTATTTACGTTGTAAGGTATGTGTGATTGATGTGCATGTTTGCTTATCTTGGAGCTCTTTCTGTAGTAATGGGCCATGTCACAAAGAAGGTGGATGTGTTTAGCTTCAGGGTGGTACCACACTCATGGAGCTCATTGTTTGCCACAAGGCAAAGGAGAAGTAGCTCGAGCATGCATCTAGTTAGTTATCTCTGTTGTTAATGGTCAATAAGGAGGCATCAATAGATTTTTGATTGAGGTGGGCACTGTGACGCCCAAAATTGATATTTTTTATTTGGCATTGGTGTTGTTTTTTTCTATGTTTGATAAGAGTTTGAGTATCAAGTGATAGCCTAGCAGCTCTCACTTATTTCTATTTTCTAAGATATTGTATGGGCTTGAGAGGACGAGTGGAATGGATCATTTTAAATACCATAGGTATGAATTATAAATACCTTGGTATGGGGTGAGAGTTATTTGTGTATGGGATATTATGGGGTTTTTAGAAAATAGGAAGAGTGAGTCATATAAAGAGGTGGGCTCATGTCCATGTGTTCCAATAATATAAGAGAGGCCACATGCCAAGCGTGTGGAAGGCATGTGGAGGAGTGTGGAGTCAAGACGAATCCTTCTAGAATTCCCATGTGGAATAAGGAGGATGTGGACATATGGAAAAGAGAGGGTCCCTATGGGCTCCATGTGAGGAGATTCTTGACTTTCTCAATATTTTAAGAGTCTTGAGCATCTTTTGATGGGACACATGGCAAGAGTAGCCAAAAAGGACATGGATGGTGACATACGGGCTTATGTGATTGATGGGGAAAAGAATCTACAGGCAACAATTGTAAATGGGTGAAGGAGGGTGACAAAATCTCTATAAAAGGAGCCTCCTCTCCCTTGTTCATCATCTCTTCCACCATTAGGCCTCATGTTGATGTAGCTCTAGTCTCCTCAAGCCTCTTCCATGAGCCTTCTCTCCCTCTTGTAGATATTCTCTTATGTAGACTCTTGAGTCCATCTCTCTATAGTTTATTCTCTCTCTATGAGTAGTCTTGGAGCTTCTATTCCCTCTTGTATGTATGAAAGCTCTTCTTCTCCTTGTGTTTGTAGTATTTTGAGTGCATTTGAGTGGAGTCTTACTCCCATGGCAATGAAAGTCACTTCTTATCATTTTCCTTGAGTCTCTATTCCTTTTCTCCGTTCCTATGTTCTTTTCTCTCTTTATTCAAGTCTCTAAAGTAGTTCTTGTTCGGCTGCTCACTGTGCACACATGGTCTATCTGTTTCCCAAGAAACCACGCAAGCTTCTTCCTCTCTTTTAGGCGAATTCTAGGGATACTGGATCGTTGATAATTGTGGAGCCTTGAGGGAGTAGTTTGCTTAGGCAAAATCTACATGGGCAGATGGTAGTTAATATAGCAATTAGACCCCCTGTCTATATTTGGCCTATAACTTTCTTCTCAATGATCTGATTTTAATGAAACTTATATTAGCACAAAGCTCTCTTTAAGGGTGTCCCTCCCATGTAATTAGTTTCTTGCATTGGGTCCAAGAGAAGAAGTTATGAGTCTCTGTGTATGACTATTTATTTCTATGGCAGCTTTTACCCCCTTTTAGTAAACTTTCCATATCTCTTCAACTGGTTATCTGTTTTCAATGAAACTTATATCAGCACAAAGCTCTCTTTAAGGGTTTCCCTTGCATTAATTAGTTCTTGCATTGGGTCCAAGACAAGAAGTTATGAGTCTCTGTGTATGACTATTTATTTATATGGCAGTTTTTACCCCCTTTTAGTAAACTATCCATATCTCTTCAACCGGTTATCTGTTTTCAATGAAACTTATATCAGTACAAAGCTCACTTCAAGGCACATCCTTGTATGTACTTTAATTTTTGATATCAACTTTCTGGTGGAATTATAGACCTCTGTGTTTTCTAGCAGTTTGTAGAATGATTTTGAGCCATTTCTAGAGGCTTCTGTGAAGGAGGTGCCATGTTTCCCTGGAATTTACCCATCCAGCCAAATCAGCCCCTTTAAGCCCCTAGATATATATCATTTCATGTCATGTTGAGCTAAAATATCTTCTTCCAATGATGCATCGCTCTTCTCTTTGGCGCCGATCGGCTTGGTGAGATAATGACCTCTGCAGATCCTTTTCTTCTCCCGATGCTAAATTACAACATCACTTGGGATGTTACCATATTCATTCTCCTCTAAGGGAAGCAAGGAGAAAGATATGTTGTGGTTTTCTTTGCATGAAAATATTTTCTTCATCTCTCTTTGCAAGTGATAAGGGTCTGTATTATTAAGATTTGGAAGGTGCGTGAAGTTTCATTACCCCCAACTTCATGTCACATCTTTTTGGTGGAGACGCTGGGTACGTTTGGTATTAGATTCATCCCACCTTACTTAACGGTCTTGGGTGTACTTCATTGCATGTTATGCCTAGTATAGGCATGTGTTTCTGAGGTGATAAAGAAGATACCTGGAAGAACTCCGTTAGATGAGATTGCAACCCGTTTAAGAGAACTTGAAGATTGTGAAGGTGATTTTCAAGATATTCACACGATCATTATGATCATATCCTTTATGTTTGCACTCTTGAATATGTTGGTGAATTGACAATGCCGTCAGCAGGCACAATGATAGATTGGGGATTGTTTCATGCACTAGTAGCTTGGTGTGAAGAAGAGTTGAGTCTTTGGGTAGTTTTCGACTATAACAATGGAGTGGTGATTCTCAATGCTTTCAACTTCTTTTGCTATGCAAATGATGAAGAGTACAATATCTTGAAGCTGTTATGTGCACTTCCAATTGTGAGAAAGGTGATTCTTCAATGCATGTATACACAATGTTTTCATGGTGCTGGTTGGTCACTTATTTTTGAAGATTTTGTTGAAGATCACATTGTGGAGGGTTTTCAACAAGTGGTTATGCATAATAAGTTGGTCTTGGTATACCAAGGCTCTATGGGACCTTGTTTGGGATATTAGTTAGATCTTGGTGTTTCCTTTTTGTGTTTCATCATGGTGAAGATTCTAATGTTTCGAGGGACCCAAGGGGAAGACCCAAAGTCTTATCTTCGAGATTTTGTTCGAGGATGCCGGCTTTATGGATGGTCCATGAAGGATCAGGCAGAGATTTTTCCTGATTTTCTTGAAGGTGTAGCCTTAAGTTGGCATGAGGCCTTGCCGGACTCTACCAAGGAGGAGTGAGACTAAGTGGTGGCAGCAATGAAGCAAAGAATTGGGGCAGTGGAGTCGCCAAATGCTTTGATGTTGCAATTGGACCGGTTCTCTTTGCGTTGGCAATCCGATGTGAAACTTTATGGACAAAGTATGAAAGGACAGCTTTGCGAGCTGTGGCATCTACATCATTGGCCTGTCAAAGTCTCTCAGGGATGGAGCACTTAAAGATGAGCAAATTTGTTATGGCTTTAGAGCCTCGTCTTCGCTCAAAAGTAATGAGTAAAGATCCAATAACATACATGGAGGCACTTTGCATTGCGACCAAGAAAGAAGCTTCTCTAAAGATCGAATCCTCTTTGGTGTCTGCAACAGCTTCAACTTCTAAGGTGGAGGTAATGGGCACTCCTTAGGTACCAAAGTCCTCTGAGTTAGATCATAATATCTCCCAATTGATGGCAGAGTTTGCTGATTTGAAATTGCATTTGGTTAATGCACGACAACCTAGAGCACCAAAGAGTGAAGATAGGCCTCGAGATAAGAGTCGGGTCGCTTGTTATGAATGTAATGAAAAAGGTCACTATGTCCCCGAGTGTCCTAGATTGAGAAAGAAAGAAGAAAAACAAGTATCCTTGTTAGAAGCTTCTTCAGGGGATGAGCAAGGAGAGGTAATATAATATAAGAGAGGCCACATGCCAAGTGTATGTAAGGCATGTGGAGGAGTGTGGAGTCGAGGAATCCTTCTAGAATGCCCATGCGGAATAAGGAGGATGTGGACATATGGAAAAGAGAGGGTCCCTATGGGCTCCATGTGGGGAGACTCTTGACTTTCTCAATATTTTAAGAGTCTTGAGCATATTTTGATGGGATACATGGCAAGAGTAGCCAAAAAGGACATGGATGGTGACATACGGGCTTATGTGATTGATGGGGAAAAGAATTTATAGGTAGCAATTATAAATGGGTGAAGGAGGGTGACAATTTCTATAAAAGGAGCCCTCCTCTCCCTTGTTCATCATCTCTTCCACCATTAGGCCTCATGTTGTTGTAGCTCTAGTCTCCTCAAGCCTCTTCCATGAGCCTTCTCTCCCTCTTGTAGATATTCTCTTATGTAGAGACTTGAGTCCATCTTTCTCTAGTTTATTCTCTCTCTATGAGTAGTCTTGGAGCTTCCGCTCCCTCTTGTATGTATGAAAGCTCTTCTTCTCCTTGTGTTTGTAGTATTTTGAGTGTATTTGAGTGGTCTTACTCTCATGGCAATGAAAGTCACTTCTTATCATTTTCCTTGAGTCTCCATTCCTATGTTCTTTTCTCTCTCTATTCAAGTCTCTAAAGTAGTTCTTGTTCGGCCACTCACTGTGCACACATGGTCCATCCATTTCCTGAGCCACCATGCAAGCTTCTTCCTCTCTTTTAGGCAAATTCTAGGGGTACTGGATTGTTGTGATAATTGTGGAGCCTTGAGGAAGTAGTTTGCTTAGGTGAAATCTGCATGGGCAAATGGTAGTTAATATAGCAATTAGACCCCTTGTCAGTATTTGGCCTATAACTTTCTCCTCGATGGTCCGATTTCAATGAAACTTATACCTATGCAAAGCTCTCTTTAAGATCTCCCTCTCATGTTATTAGTTTCTTGCATTGGGTCCAGGACAAGAAGTTATGAGTCTCTGTGTATGACTGTTTATTTCTATGGCAGTTTTTACCCCCTTCACTAAACTGTCCATATCTCTTCAACTGCTTATCTGTTTTCAATAAGGCTTATATCAACATGAAGCTCTCTTTAAGAGTCTTGTTCTCATGTGATTACTTTCTTGCATTGGGTCCAAGACAAGAAGTTATGAGTTTGTGTATGACTGTTTATTTCTATGGCAAATTTTACCCCCTTTCAGTAAACTGTCCATATCTCTTCAACCAGTTATCTGTTTTCAACGGAACTTATATCAGTACGAAGCTCACTTCAAGGCGCATCCTTGTATGTATTTTAATTTATGATATCAATTTTTTGGTGGAACTTATAGACCTCTGTGTTTTCTAGCAGTTTGTAGAATGATTTTGAGCCATTTATAGAGGCTTTTGTGAAGGTGCCATATTTCCCCGGAATTTACCCATGCAGCCAAATCAGCCCCTTCTAGCCCCTAGATATATACCAATTCATGTCATGTTGAGCCGAAAGATCTTCTTCCAACAACGCATCGCTCCTCTTTGGTGCTGACCGGCTTGGTGAGACAATGGCCTCTGTGGATCCTTTTCTTCTCCCAATGTTGGATTACAACGTCACTTGGGATGTTACCATATTCATTCTCCTCTAACGGAAGCAAGGAGAAAGATATGTTGTGGTTTTCTTTGCATGAAAATATTTTCTTCATCTCTCTTTGCAAGTGATAAGGGTCTCTATTATTAAGATTGGGAAGAGCAGGAAGCTAAGAGGTGCATGAAGTTTCATTACCCCCAACTTCATGTCACAGCACCAAAAGCATGTGCATAGTTGCCAAAATAGCAAACCATGTGCACAGCTTGAGAGCCATAACAGTGCCCTAACATGGGTCATGTTCGTCACTCATTTAGTGGAACAATGAAAGCCCACAGGTGATGATGGAGAGGATGATGAGGGCAATATGACTCTTCCTCAAGCTCTCTTGAAATGGTAGGAATTTTAAGATTCTTCAGTCACTTTGTCGCTGGCAACTACGTAGGATCCTTGGAAAGCATGCATCTGTGGCCATCGTGGCATGCACAAACCTTCCCTTCAGCTAATGGGTAGTAGACTACAATAAATATGATATCAATTTCCAAAATCCAAGTGCATATCATAAATTGGGATGATCTTGCAAGAGAACAAAAATCATACCGTCTTATCTTGTCATCTTTGTTATTTGGAACCTGCCTTATGGTGGGCAAATGAGATTAAAACATGGCAAGAGGCGGATAGGGAGATTTGAATTTTGAATTAGAGGCATGCCTTACACATGGGTTTGTCTCTCTCCTGACATGGTCCATGATGTCTACCTCCTCTCACCACACCGTTTGCTTAGGTCGTCCTCCTCAGGGCTTGGCATTTTGCAAGTAAGTTTTTGCAAGTTTTGCGAGTTTTTATTGATTTTTTTCTATAGCTCATGGCATGCCATTAAAGATTGTATGATGTAGAACTCTTACAAGTGCCTTGATCTCTATCTACAAGGATTGATTTGACTCAACCATTATGGTTTTTTTTAATGGGAAAATTTAAGTAGAACTATGCATTTAGCATTGGGAGAAATTTAAAATACTGTTATATGCACAACTTGTATTCTTATATACAGAGGAGCTAATACCAACAAGCACATCTCCCACAAAACTAGAAATTAATTATGTTCAAATATTTAACCTATGGAAGATCATCGTTCCTTTGCTCCATTGGTACAAATTCCTTGGAAACACCTACATGGATATTAATTGTGTCCAGTCCATGAAGGCATGGCCAAGTTCTCCAACACCTACATGGATATTAATTGCTCCTAATCGCTCCTACAAACTTCTACTCTATTCTTTAATGAGAGGTTTTCAAATGGAGCAATTCTGGAGATTCGGGAAGGGCAAAAGGGAGCTTCGCGAGAGGTTCGGGGATAGGCCTAGAGGTTCCAATGAGTGCCACGTGTTGCACAAAAGGGGATCTTGCACGCAACCATGACAGATTGGGACTCTCGAGCATGTCAGCTTCCTCTGTGTCTGTTTGGCTGAGTGCCGCCACGTGTCCTGACCACTGCACACACTATTCAGTTTGTCTGATGCCGCGTGTAGTCTGCTCAGTGCTGCACTCTAACCGACCATTGATGATTGGGTAGACTAAGTACTCTAGCTGTCTACTAGTGGCAGACTATAGCTGCCAACCGGGACCAGACATGTAGTCAGGACTGTAGCCGCCCACCGAGACCAAATTTAGACGTGTCGAAAATAAAAACATTTGCAGACCAGATGATGTGGCGACGAATTAACTTGATGAGCATGACACATATGAGATTGCCACCACGTGTCGCATGACTGCATACTTCGCAAGAGTAAATGCACAGAGAGATAGAGAGATAAGATAGAGAGAGGATGAAAGAGAGTGCGAAATATGAGAGAGAGAGAGATTTATAAATGATAAGGCATATTAAATAATAAACTATATATTATACAATATATAGTCTATGATATATAATATATTTTATAATATAGAATCTATAATAGTCATATAGTATTAATGTATTATATATACGAGAGAGAGAGAGAGTTTTAATATTATGTTATATATATATATGTATATTAAAATACTATATATATATATATAATATTATATATACAAAATAACATTCAATGCCTATAAATTTTCTCCCTCCACTCCCTCAACGTGGCACTCTCCTCCTTTCCCTCCAACCAACACTCTCCTCCGTTTTGCGACACATGGCACCCTTTTCCACATGACACGTCACAACGCCTTGCCTCTCTCTCTCTCTCTCTCTCTTGTGTGCATTAATGCTCATGCTTAGCTCCTCACGTAGACGCAGAGTAACTACTCACATGCAGAGTAAATGCGCAGAGAGAAAGAGAAAGAGAGAGAGAGAGAGAGAGAGAGAGAGAGAGAGAGAGAGAGAGAGAGAGAGAGAGGATGAAAGACAAAGAGCGAAATGAAAGATATATATATATATATATATATATTGTATATCTTATTTTATAATATATATATATTATAATATAATACACACAGACACATGCTTTTTTTAAATTTGCTTTATATTAAATGATCACTATTATATATATATATATATATATATATAATACACACAAACACACACATTTTTTTAACTTTTCTTTATATTACAAGATCACTATCCCAAAATGGGATGTGATCTTTAGTTTGCAAGCAATCATAGAAAGATTGCTGCAAGAGTGCTTGAAGAAAGTGAAAAGCAAAAAGGTAGGACTCTATGATTGAGAGAGAGAGAAAGATAGGAAAGAGAGAGGGAGGTAAGAGAGAGAGGAGAGAGAAACACACACACACACATGTATCGAGAGAAAGAGAGAGAGAGAGAGTTTTAATATTATATATATTTTATATTTAAATATACATATATATTAAAATATAATATATTATATATAATATTATATATACAAAATAGCATTCAATGCCTATAAACCTTCTCCCTCAAAGTGGCACTCTCCTCCTCCCCCTCCAACCAACACTCTCCTCCATTGTGTTACACATGGCACCCTTTTCCACATGACACATAGTAATGCCTTGCCTCTCTCTCTCTCTCTCTCTCTCTCTCTCTTTTGCATTCATGCTCATGCTCAGCTCCTCACGCACTCAAGCTCGCCCCCCTCTTTTGGCTCGCCAAGACTCTCTCTCTCTACCTATCTCCCTCCCTCCCTCCTCCCTCTCTCTCTCTCTCTCTCTCTCTCTCTCTCTCTCTCTTGCATGCAAGCTCCCTAATCTCCTTCATGCTTCACTGCCTTGAAATTGCGTCGCTCCCACCCCCTCTTTCTCCCTTTCTCTATCCTCTGTGCCACCCACAAAACAAACACCCCTCATGTCAGAGGTAGCTTTGCTATCTCTCCTTTGGTAAATTTCATACATGAGGATCGAATTGAAACCAGTTTAAACCTTTGAAGCAATCAGGCTAAGAATACAAATATGTGAAAGATTAGGGCATAGAAATAAAACATTTTAAGTATACAAATATGTGAAAGCTAATCAACTGGACCCTTCTCTTTACTTTTTGAATTCTAGAAATGGCCTCGGTAGTGCAAATTATCTAAGGATGAAGTCCGTGGGCCTTGAGGAGGCGCTAAGGATGCCATTGTCAATCATTAGGCACTTGGTATATGCACGTCTTTAAATCACTCTTTAAATCATGTGGAACATCTAATAAAAGTTGTTAGGTAAGGCTTGAGGTTATGGAAGAAATCTCACTCGCTATTACTTATTGCTATTTCACTTTGAGCCCCCACTGGAGTGCTGCTCTCTCTACCATCGATCTTTGCCCCCAAATAAATCTCTTTGAAGTTGCTTAGATTGCATTGCTCTAACCATGCATCCCATATTTTCTCTTCTCCCTCATGGTGCAACATGCTCTAGTAGCCTTTAAGTGATGAGCCTGAATTTTAATTTTGGTGGCAGGCGATCTTAATGAATGTCATGAGAGACAACTTTCTTGCTATGGTCGACTATGGTCACAATGACATTATACATTGCAATAGTGATTAACATGATAGAAACAAGAGTCGCCCATGCTTGTACACACACATGCACACACACATATTCACACACAAACATAAACATGCACATGCATAGAGACACATGTATAGCAACACCACATGCACACATACATAGAGATGTACTCACTCACATATGTCCAAATAATTAACAAATACACATGTTAAATACATTTTCCATTTTTGATAGCTTATCCCCCTTCCCTACCGATTTTCTATTCTTGCTCCCATTAGATGATGGCTTTGCCCTAGCCATGATAAATTTATTGCATCCCATAGCATAGAAAAGTTAGCTTGAAACCCATGATTACTACTTGAGGCATTCAAAAGTCTACTAAACCATGATGCATAACACATTAATCTTCAAAGCATTTGAGAGGAATAAAGGTTGCAATAAGCACTTCAAGTTTTTTCTTCCTCTATTAACTAAGTAGCACCACAATGAGATTAGCATTTGACAAAGTGAAGAGATGGAGGGGTCTTTAGATTCGAAATTTTATTTTCTTAGAATCATGATCCCACCTTGAGACCCAGCGGAGCGGGTCTCTAACCTGTCGTAGACAGGTCATGCTACTCGTCTCTATTAATTAATCTACACGCCCCCTCGCATTCGTCGATTAACGTATTCTATTTCGCCAATTAACGTATTAATGTATGCCCCCTGCGTGGCCCTGCTTTCTCATCCTGCTGCTCCCTCCTTCGCGGCCCTGCTTTCTCCTCCTGTTGCTCCCTCCTCTGCTTCCTCCTTCCTCCTCCCGCTGCTACAGTTTCTTCCTTCCTCCTCCCCACTTCTCCTCCTTCCACCCCATTCCTTCCTCCTCCCCACTCCTCCTCCTCCTCCCTCCTTCTCCCCACTCCTCCTCCTCCTCCCTCCTCCTCCCCACTCCTCCTCCTCCTTTTCTCTCTCCTCAATCCTCCTCTGCTCCGTGCTTCCTCCTTCCCACTCCTCTCTTCCTCCTCCTCTCCTTATTCCTCCTTGTATTGGGAGGGCTTCACAACCCCCCCTCCCTATCGCCCCCCCAGTCTTCTTATAAGGCCCGGCCAGAAGTTTTGAGATTCGGTGGCTTCTCGAAGAAACCAGTGACACCTCAATTAATTAATTGGCCCTCGAATGCATTAGGTTAATTACCATCAAGGCCGCCAACACACACAAATTAATTATTTCTATTCCATTTCCTCCAACAGGGACAATTTCTGCAGCCATCTTCCACTTCTATTTCGTCCTCGATGGGCAAGCGAGCGAAGGACTCGAATGCGGGCAGGCGGCGAAATCCCAAAACTCTTCAGGTGCCGCTCTTCTATGATGTGGCACCTTCTTCGTCGCAGGTGAAAGCTTATTAGCAAGCTCGACGGAAGCAATGCAACAAGGGCGTGATGATGGTTCTGGATCGCCTCAGCCCCAACACAGTTTGAAGTTGTGCAACCTCAGTGAAGTTCTAATGGATTTCTTACTTCTCCAACTCTAACAACACTATAGACTATGGCGCTAATTCTTTGCTGCTGCCTATCTTCTTCATTATCATCGCCATTGAGCCTGCCTCATCTTGCTATTCAGCCGCTGTCCTTAGAGAGTTTGCAATTGCACGGGGATGTATGTTTTTCCACAAGCTCGAGTGTCTCCGATAGGCACAAGGTCAGGGTTGTGGGGTCGCCTGCTGTAGAGATGCTAAGCGAGCTAGGAACCAGTCGTACACGCGTGGTAGGTGGGAATCATCAGAGGAGTGGAGTGTGCCGTCCTGACGGCTTGAATGCGGAGATCCTGGAGCTGGGTCCAGAAACAGATCATGCTACTTATGCCTCGCTTTTGAGGCGTTGCTCAAGTTCCAAGGCCCTGTCTGAGGGCAAGCTTGTGCATGAACACATGAGCAGAAGCGGCTATGCTGGCAACAGATTTCTGAGTAATCTTCTCGTCCAAATGTACAGCAAGTGTGGCAGCCTGGATTCTGCACGTGCTGTGTTTGACAAGATGAATGGTCGGAATTTGTACTCCTGGAATATTATGATCGCTGCGTCTGCCCAGAATGGGAGCCTGAATGATGCCTGGGCATTGTTTGGACAGATGCCAGAGCGGGATGTGGTCTCCTGGAATGCCATGATCGCTGCATGTGCTCAGAATGGCCATGGCAAGGAGGCCTTGCAACTGTTTGGTCAAATGCAAGCTGAAGGCTTCGAGCCAACCAAGATCACCTTCATCTGCATTGTGGATGCATGTACAAGTGTTGCAGCCCTCGAAGAGGGTCAATTGATCCATGCCACTATTGCTGGTAATACATGGACTACGGATGTTTTTGTGGGGAATGCCCTTGCCAATATGTATGGCAAGTGCGGGAGGCTAGATGATGCAAAGATTGTGTTTGAAGAGATGCCACAGCGGACTGTGGTGTCCTGGAATGCCATGATCACGGTGTGCACCCGGAATGGGCGTGGCAGGGAGGCCCTGCAACTATTTGGTAAAATGCAGGCCGATGGCTTGGAGCCAAACACGATCACCTTTATCTGCGTTGTGGATGCATGTGCCAGTGTCACAGCCCTAGAAGAGGGTCAAGTGATCCATGCTACTGTTGCTTGGAATGGTTGGGAGGTGGATGTTGTTGTGGGGAATGCCCTCGTCAATATGTATGGCAAGTGTGGGAGCCTAGATGATGCAAGGGCAGTGTTTGCAGAGATGTCACAGCGGAGTGCTGTCTCCTGGAGTGCTATGATCGCTGCATGTTCCCAGAATGGGCATGGCAGGGAGGCTCTGCAACTACATGGTCAAATGCAGGTGGAAGGCTTTGAGCCAAACAAGATCACCTTCATCTGCGTTGTGGATGCATGTGCCTGTGTGGAAGCCTTAGAGGAGGGTAAAATGATCCATGCTACTGTTGCTTGCAATGGATGGGATTCGGATGTTGTTTTGGGGAATGCCCTTGTCAATATGTATGGAAAGTGTGGGAGCCTAGAAGATGCGAGGGCTGTGTTTGTAGAGATGACACAGTGGGATGTGGTCTCTTGGAGTGCCATGATCGGCGCATGTGCCCAAAATGGGCATGGCAAGGAGGCCCTGCAACTCTTTGCTCAAATGCTGGCCAAAGGTTTCGAGCCAAACAGGGTCACCTTCATCTGCATTCTCGATGCATGTGCCAGTGTGGCAGCTCTAGAAGAAGGTAGACTGGTCCATGCTACCATTGCTGGCAATGGGTGGCAGTCAGATGTTGTTGTGGGGACAACTTACGTCAATATGTATGGCAAGTGCGGGAACCTAAATGATGCGAGTGCAGTATTTATGGAGATGCCAGAGCGAAATGTGGTCTCTTGGAATGCCATGATCACTGCGTGTGCTCAGAATGGGCATGGCAAGGAGGCTCTGAAACTGTTTGATCAAATGCAGGCAGAGGGCTTTCAGCCAGACAGGATAACTTTCCTCTCTGTTCTCTCTGCATGCAGTCATACAGGTCTGGTCGCTGATGGAATGCGATACTTTATGTCTATAATTAGACACCATCGCATAATTCCTTCGGCAGAACATTATGTGTGCATGATAGATCTTCTTGGGCGAAGAGGACTATTGGAAGAGGCAGAGGACCTGATCTTCAGTATGCCATTTGAACATGTCTCAGAAGCATGGTTGAGCTTGCTTTCATCATGCAGAATTCACAAGGATCTGGAGCGGGCTTTGCATACTGCAAATTTCGCCTTTGCCTCAGATCCAAGGGATTCTTCACCATATGTATTGCTAGCAGACATTCATGCTAATGCAGGTCCTTTAGATGATGTAATCAAGTTGACGCAGGCAATGATTGACAATAGCATGAAGAAAGTCCCAGGTCGCAGTTGTATTGAGGTGAATAATGTGGTCCATGAGTTTGGTGTTGCCGATACATCACACCCTCAATGGGAGTGTATTTATGCTGAGTTGGAGAGGTTGAGTAGGTGCATGAAGGAAGTTGGGTGCATTCCTGACACACATACATTGCTGTATGAAGAAGAGAAGGAAGGTTTCCATAGCGAGAAGCTGGCCATTGCTTTTGGGCTCATTTCCACCCCCCCAGGAACACTTATTCGCATCACCAAAAACCTACGGATTTGCACCGACTGTCATTGTACCACAAAATTTATCTCCAAGGTTGTGCAACGCAAAATAATCGTGAGAGATGCTAATCGTTTCCATCACATTGAGCATGGAGTATGTTCGTGTGGTGATTATTGGTGAGATGGACATCTCTTTTACTCAAGAGGTCTTTATAGAAATCCCTTTTTGGGCTACGGGTGAGGATGTTGTCTAGACCTAGGTATTTTCAACGTAATGTTAGCATGTCATGGGACCTTACAAAGAACATGTCATGGGGAACGTAATGTTAGCAAGCATGTAGGGTTAAAAAGCTATTGGTGTACATCCAAGGCTGTCTTTTGGATGTGAGGTGATGTACATCTGTCGGTCACATTGTTCTTGTAACAAGTGCATGTGTTGTGCTAAACACCTATTTCTACCACAAATGTGGGCTTCGAACCAGACAGGATAACTTTCCTCCCTGTTCTGCATGCAGTCATAGAAGTCTGGTTGCTGATGGAATGCGATACTTTATGTCTATGAAAGACACCGTGGCATAACTCCCTTGGCAGAACATTATGTGTGCATGATGGATATTTTTGCCGAGGATGACTCTAGGAAGAGGGAGAGGATCTGATCTTCAGTATGCCATTTGAGCATGTCTTTTCAGCACGGTTGAGCTTGTTTTATCATGCAGAATCCAGAAGGATGTGGAGGGGGTCTGCATTCTGCAGATTGTCGCTGGTAATCAGATCATTGACAGGAGGATATTTATGCTGGGCTGCAGAGGTTGAATAGACGCATGAAGGAAGTTGGATGCATGCGTGACATACTTAGCTTTATAATGTGAATGGAGAAGAGAGAAGAGGGTATCCTTAGTAAAAAGCTGGCCATTGTGTTTGGGCTCATTTCCCGGCCCAGGAACACTTATGTGTGTTACCAGAAACCTACGGATATGCACTGACTGTCATTGTATCACAAAATTCATCTCCAAGCTGAATGTGGCCTAGCTCATGAAGTTGGCCGTAATGAAGGAATCAAGCATTACATCAGCAGAGGCATTATAGCCTGGTGTGACTGATTGTCATTATAGATATGTGCAAGTTGTTGCATGTTGCTGTTGTGCTTATTCTCGGCTCTGCAAATAGGAATATCTTCTTGATGAATAAAGAAAATCTCATCCTGACTTTCTATGAAGCATATGTTCAGCAAGAGCAATGTGGCCTAGCTGACTCAAGTTGGCATATGAAAGAATCAAGCATAACAGAGGCATTACAGCCTGCTTGTAACTCATGTGACTGGTTGTCAATGTAGATATGTGCAAATTGTTGCATGTTGCTGTTGTGCTAATGTTCTGCTCTGCAACAGGAATATCTCCTTGATGAATTAAAAAAACTTATACTGAGATTGTACTGAATATTGATGTGCAAATTGCTTTGTAGCAAAAATTGATGATGTTGAACAATCTATGATCATTGTGGACTTTGCAAGATTGTTTGGTGTGGACCTAAGCTGATCATTATTGATGTGTATTAAACACTCCTAACCATGGTAGTCCGTATTGCATATAGCAAAAGGTGAAGTAGTGAGGTGCTCGTCTGTAGCATCATCTGAATAATGCCATTGATGAGATACTCATGCAGCATTTCCATGTAGGTTGCAATACTGACAAAGGTATTAGAATACTTGCCTATGAGACAAGGATATTAACCTTTGAGCATCTTTCTCTGCCTTCATGGGCTGGGATGTTGACTGAACTTGCTATGAGGTCATTACTATCATCTTCCTCATTGTAGAGGGCATTTTCATAAATTGTCAGAAAAAAATGTAAGACAATTTTTGAGAACTGGAGAGTGTTGGAAACTCAAACAACACTCAGAAACCTCTTGATAGATGATCACACATATACTATAAAGCCTTGCTGGAACAGCACATGAGAGAGAGAGAGAGAGAGAGAAAACTCAGACTATATTCTTCCACAGAGTGTGGGTGAAATAAGCTTCAGAAGCCATCAATGATGTTGTCCAAAAAACTGCTAAGTATTGCTGAGAACTCCTCCCTCAAAGAACGCCGCCCGTGAGAGTAGGATTCAGTTCGGTGGATGAGGAAAGAAGGGGGGATAGGACCCCCTTTTATAGCCCAGGGGCTGGGGTAAATCAGCCGACCAGAAGGGGCCGACTCAGCCCCTTCAGCTGACCTGGGCAGCATCCCTAAAGTATGGGCCTATATAAGGCCCTGCTGTAGGGCCTTTGCTGCCCTACAGCCAGCCTTGATCCAGGCCTCTTTGAGCCCCTAGTGAAGGCCCCTTTTGATGCAGTGGTGCCTACCCTGCCCCCTACAATCTACTGCCCCTTTATCCCCTCAAATCAGGTCACAAGTGGGGTCAGTGATTTCTAACACCCCTCTCAATGACACATCTGTGGGCCGATTCCCATGCATCGAATGAGGTGCTGCATCTGCTCCCTGGGATTGCCTTCGTGAAGACGTCTGAGAAACAAGAGACAAAGAGAGCCTTCATCTTTAGAGAGAGACCCTAACAAAAAGACAAAAACTTTAGGATAAAAGACAAAAAAACATTTAGGACCTTCACGAGCAAACAAAAACCTGAAACCCTAAATACATTAGAAGCCCTTAAACTTCTATTAACCCACATTTAAGCCTCATACTAACCATAATTTGCAAGGTCAAATTGATCAAATGAACTAACTTCAAAACCCCTGATTAGCAACTCACTAACCAAGTCATCCCTTAAGACCCTTGCAGGGCCAAAAACCCATTAAAAATTTAGAAATGTCATATTGAACGTGAGCAAAGTACTTGGTATACGTTTACTAAATGAGCTACTAGTTTGTGTCATTACACAGTGTCGATAGGAATCATAAGCGTTAACCAAGGCTCCCTGTCCTTGGTTCCTACATGGCTTGCTATAGCTACGTGTATCACCAGCGAGACGTCTCCCTCTAGCTTCCATGTGCACCTAGATGCACTCTGCCAAGTCAGGGCGACCAATAGTACCATGATCTAATCAGTAAGTCTTTTGTAGATCTAAAAGCCGGTGGGCTTCCATCTAAAGCTCGCTCCAAAACTTGTATGCAAACATTGTAGAGGGGAGAACTCTTCAAACTCTGTGCAAGCAATGGAAACTTCAAGCCCCTAAAAGGCATGTTGTCGACTCACTCTGTGTTAAAGAGAGCTTCTTTTTGCGACACCGTCCATTCATCTATTGTAGCTCGTGCCTAGCTTATCAAGTTTAACATTTTCAGCTAGAACTCATACATGTATGTTCGGTTGTAGTGTTCTAATACAGGCTCAGAGGCATCACCGTGCTACTCTAAAGCACTCTGCCATACCATGTGGAAGTCGGCCGTCCCCTCGCAAAGTGTGTTTGTGATTATTGTCACCCAAGGGAAGCACTCGGGAGAGCCTCATCGATGGGGCTCTACTCCACGCCTAAAGTGTCAAACGTAGTGCGAGGACGTCTACAACCAAAATACATGGTCGTTCTTCTAGGGCAGCTGCTTATGCCATGAGAGCATGAGGAGAGTGGAAGCTTGAAAGTGGGAAAGGTCCTCCATGAGAAGTCTCTTGACCTGTGAAATCTTCTTCGAGAGTGGTCTCCCGTAAGGATAAGATTATCCACGTACAAGATAAGTACCAGCCATAACCCCCTCTCAGTGAAGAGATAGAGGTTTGCCTCAGATGGACTCCGTTGTAGCCCGATCTTCAAGAAGAACTCGTCTATCTCCTGGTACCATGCTCTCGGGGCCTGTTTCAGCCCGTATAATGAATTCTTTAACTTGCATACCTTGGATGTGGACCCTGGAACCTGAAATCCTGGTGGCTGATCCACATATTCCTCCTCTAGGGTTCCGTTCAAGAATGTGGACTTCACGTCCATTTGAAAGATAAGCCAACTGTGATGAGAAACCAAGGTAATAATAGTGCGTATTGTCACCATCCTGGCTGTGGGGGCAAAGGTCTCATCGAAGTCAAGTCCCTTTGATTGTTCGTAGCCTTTCACCACCAATCGAGCATTGTACTTGCCCATGCTCCCATCAGAGTTGAACTTAAGCTTGTACACCCATCTGGTACCAATTACCTTCCACTTGGTCGGCTTGTCCATCGAATCCCAGGTGTCGTTCTTCAGAATGGCGTCCATCTCTGCTTGCATAGCATCCTGCCATTCTAGGATATCCCCCGCTTCCTCGAAGGATCTGGGCTCCACAAGCTGAGCCACCATAGCATAGTTCGCGGAGGGAGTGTTCACATTGCGTTGAGACAGCCGTGCTCCATAATTTCTCTTGGGAATGTCATTGACCTGTGAGTCTGCTAAAGTCTTCAAATACCACCACCCTCCTCCTCCTCCTCCTCCTCGGGTTCTTCAGTCATCTCCACCTCCTTGATGGTGACCTTGGGTGGGGGTAATGTCGGAAGTTCCTAAACCTCTTCTGCAGTCTGGGGCTCTGACTCTTCAATGATCACGTCCTTGCTGATAAGGATCTACTTCTTCATCGGGTCATAAAGGCGATAACCCTTGGATTCTTCACTGTATCCCACAAAGATACATCTTCTGCTATGGGAATATCTTCTGCTATGGAAATCGAGCTTTGTCCGCTCATCTTTTTGCACATGAACAAATGCATTAGAACCGAAAATTCGTAAATGAGATATGGTCGGTTTCTTACCATAGGAAGCTTCATATGGAGTCTTCTCATCAACAGCCTTGGTCTTAGTTTTGTTGAGGATGTGAACGGCAGTGTTCACAGCTTCACCCTAGTACGCATAGTCCGCCAATCTTGTGCGCATAGTCCACTTGGAGAATGCTTGTTATTGCAGAGTTGTTTCTTCTAATTGCATCTAATCTTGCATGCATTGGAGTATCTTTGTAATGGACGTATCACACTAAATTTCCCTCATTCAAGAATTTGGGGAAATCCTTTTATGTCTTCTTAAAGAAGTGCATATCTTATGTCATTGTTTGAAGTCAATCTCTTCTTGTGCCTCAGAGCTTGTTTTAGCACTCTTGTAGGGTTATCCTCCCACTTCTTAGGTCACGTTAGAAGGTATTCCATTATGGCTGAATTCAGATATGATAAATAAGAGCTCAAGCAAGTTGAGGTCTTCTATTTCATCCCCTCCATATGGGTTGTGGGCATTGATGCTTCTCATGGGAAGTCGGTGAATCCTGTTTGTATGTGTATTACTCAGTGTTTCACTTGGGGCAGGTTGTCAACTATGGCATTATCACCCAAGGTTCCTATTTGAATGTGTATTACTCATTTCGAGTGTTTTACCTGTGGAAGGTTGTCAAACTTTGGCATTTCAAAGGTTGAAGGGTAACACCTCATAAAAAATGTCTCTAGTTCACCTTACATTGGTGAAGCAAGATCTCCTTCGAGTAAGTCTTGCATCACGATAGACTCAGCCAAGCGGCTGTCCAAGTCATCTGTAGGGCATAGTTCCCCCAATGTTCGTTGACAAGGAGCTCAAGGTTTTCATCCAGTCTAGGATTACTTCTTCCTCCCTTGCACCAGCTTGAGCAAGCATACCCATGGTTGAATCTTTGGTGTCATAAGTTATATTTTGAAAGGGAGAGTCTTTGGTATAGGCCAGTTGCTCCCCATTCATGAGCCAGTTGCCCCACGGGCCAAATTTTTTTCCTCTATGCATTCCTCCTCTTAAAAATCTTCTTCAGACATCTCTATGTGTCTCTACCATGAGAGTTGTTGGTGACCTTGTTCATGGACAAGGATGAAGGTACCTTGACTTCATTGTAAGACCAATCTTGAACAACCGTGGATGGCGTCAACCATAGGCCTCCTAGCAAGGGCGGATACATGAAGTCATCCCCTATCATGTTCAGCATAACAAAGTTAGAGAGGAAAATACACCCCCAATCTACCTAGGAACTCCTTTGATTGGTCCTAGGGACATAACTTTCATTGGTCATCCATTTTGACCTGAAGGTGGACTAAACGAATGAGGTTCACATTCAATTGTACAATGGTACTCTTGGGATGATTTTGACTACTATTGCACCATCAAAAATTAATTATTTAAGGATAATGCATTTATTTTCACTACCACGTGGACTTTGCTCACATGTGGGGACAAAATAGGTTGCAAATTGGTTCACCATGGGTCCATACACGAACAAAAAAAGATAGGACATCAACTTCAATGGCAACACTTACACATACAAACAATATAGGCTAAGGTAAAACACCTTGAAGAAATAATGGCCAACCACATCACAAGCAAAAATCCAAGTCTTTGCTTTAGTTAAGTCATGGCTTAAAGAGATACAACATGAATTTTTAAATCAGATTGATATGCTTGTACAACAGAATAGTTCTCTCCAGACAAACAATATATTTTTGATAAAAGAATTAACGGCCCTAATTGATGTCAAGAAACAACTGCATGAGATTGTGGATGCCCAATAGATCAATGTGGATAGTGTTTTTATAACAAATGTGGAACTTCAAGAAATGGAGGATACTCTTGTCCAGATAGGACAACAGATTTGGGCTAAACAATAAAACCCAACTGCACAAAGTGGCTAGGAAGCCCATTTCGGTGTATGCATAGAATGATAATGATGCATAAAAATGTGGATTACTTGTTAAAGTGTAAGGTTGTCTCTCCCCATTTAGCATCCAAAGATTACTAATATGGTGTTTGTAGCACTCTTGGGGCCCTGGATGCACAGAAAATGAGCTCCAATCGTCTCATTTTCGATTTGGAACTCGGATCCACTTTCTGCCCATTATTATGGGCTCCCAGGAGTGCCATCCAAGAAATACGCATGGTTGAAGATGAGAACCCGTTAACATCAAGCGTGAAGATAGGAAGGGGAGTTTTTTGGGGACAATCAAGCCAATGTGCTACTTTGAATTTGATCCAATGAGCTTGAAACGTAGGAAAATAAATGAATTCTCTACAAAACCAAAGACGCTCAGACGTGGGAATTTCCTTTAGATATGAGTCCCTCCGTTACGTCCTGCAGCCCGTGGCAGGCCACAGTTTCATCTATTGGGATGCCACCTGCAGTTTTTCCCATTCCGCCATCCTCATCACAGGAGATCAGACCTCTCGTCACACATCACAGCACATAAACACGCCAAGGAGGCCTTCCCTTCAACCCGCAACGATAATATTAGTTATTTTTTGCCGCTGCCTGTGAAAGCAACTCGTCCGTGGAGGAATCCGGTCATTGTGAAGAGGGCTGAGAGAGGGCATCATGAAGAGGCAGAGGGCATCGTGAGAGGCGGTAGAAGTATCGTGCTGTAATGTTTTGCAATTTGATGCCCTGCTCTGCGCTATCACGAAAGTAATGGGTAAGAGCGATATTCGAATCGGTGGTCCCGCAAGGGGTGAAACGGTTGAAACGGACTGGACTGCCCGCGCTCAAAGAGATCATCTACCACCCATATTTCTTCTATCAAATCGAACGATCCAAACTTCTCTACTCCTCCCCCAAACTTCTCCTTAATAGAGAAAAGAGATTCCCTCCAAATAGTCCACATTGAGGGTCACTTTGGAATTCTCGAGAGTGCCATTTTGAAAAATTGACCTAGGAGTGATTTTAGATTTCTTCTCAAAATTCGACAGTCGAGTTCTCTTTGGCGATATTAGTTACCCGTTAAGCCCATGTTGCTAGTCCCCAGTTGTGTATCTTCCTCATGCACGCTTCATCCTGCCTTCGACCCGCCATTATTGGAGATTGGGCAATCACAAAGGGTCATATGTTCCATGCTTGCACGCTCGAATGCCTCAGATAGGCCCGGCCCTCTGCTAAGGCCCCCCCAGGTCCTCGGATCGCTGGCTGAAGATGTGCCACTCGAGCTAGGCACCAGCAAAGCCTGTCTTACCCAGGTCTTCGATTGGAACCATCAAAAGGATGAAGATGGCGTTCCTGAAACCTTGAATGATGAGATTCTCAGTCAGTTGGGTCCAGAAACAGATCTTGCTACCTATGCCTGGCTTTTGAGGCGTTGCACAAGTGCTAAGGCTCTGTATGATGGCAAACGTGTGCATGAACACATGAGCAGTCGTGGATATGCTGGCAACAGATTCCTGAGTAACCTTCTCGTCCAAATGTACAGCAAGTGTGGGAGGCTGGACTGTGCACGTGCGGTGTTTGACAAAATAGTCTATCGGAATTTGTATTCTTGGAATATCATGATCGCAGCGTCTGCCCAGAATGGGAGCCTGGATGATGCGAGGGCAATTTTTGTAGAGATGCCACAGTATGATGTGGTGTCCTGGAATGCCATGATTACTGCGTGTGCCCAGAATGGGCAGGGCAATGAGGCCCTGCAATTTTTTGGTCAAATGCAGGCCAAAGGCTTTGAGCCAAATAGGATCACCTTCATTTGTATTGTGGATGCGTGTGCCAATGTCGGAGCCCTAGAACAGGGTAGGGTGATCCATGCTACTGTTACTGGCAACACATGCGAGTCGGATGTGATTGTAAGAACAGCCCTTGTCAATATGTATGGCAAGTGCAAGAGCTTGGATGATGCATGGGCAGTGTTTGCAGAGATGCCCAACCGCAATGTGGTCTCCTGGAGTGCCATGATCTCTGTGTGCGCCCAGAACGGGCAAGGCAAAGAGTCCTTGCAACTGTTTGTTCAAATGCAGGATGAAGGCTTTGAGCCAAACAAAATCACCTTCATCTGCATTGTGGATGCATGTGCCAGTGTGGCAGCCCTAGAAGAGGGTCGATTGATCCATGCTACTCTTGTTGGCAATGCATGGGAGTCGGATATTATTGTGGGAAATGCCCTCATCAATATGTATGGCAAGTGTGGGAACCTAGATGACACCAAGGCAGTGTTTGCAGAGATGCCACAGCGGGACGTGATCTCCTGGAGTGCCATAATTGCTGCATGTGGCCAGAATGGGCAGGGGAAGGAGGCCCTAGAACTGTTTGATCAAAGGCTGGCTGAAGGCTTTGAGCCAGACAAGGTCACATTCATCTGCATTGTGGATGCATGTGCAAGTGTGGCAGCCCTAGAAGCAGGTGTAGAGATCCATGCTGTTGCTGCTTGCAACACATGGGAGTCAGATGTTATTGTGGGGAATGCCCTTGTGAATATGTATGGCAAGTGCGGAAGCTTCGATGATGCATGGGCTGTGTTTGCACAGATGCCACAGTGGGATGTTATCTCCTGGAGTGCGGTGATTGCTGCATGTGCCCAGAATGAGCATGGCAAGGAAGGTCTCCAACTGTTTGGTCAAATGCAGGCCAAAGGTTTCGAACCAAACATGATTACCTTTATCTCTGTTGTTGATGCATGTGCCAGTGCGACAGCCCTAGAAGAGGGTCGAGTAATCCATGCAACTGTTACTGGCAATGAATGGGAGTCAGATGTTATTGTGGGGACAGCCCTCGTCAATATGTATGGCAGGTGCGGGAGCCGAGATGATGTGAGGGCAGTTTTTGCAGGGATTCAACAACGGAATGTGGTGACATGGAATGCTGTGATTGCAGCATGTGCCCAGAATGGGCATGGTAGGGAGGCTGTGCAACTGTTTGGGCAAATGCAGGCTGAAGGCTTTGAACCAAACAAGGTTACCTTCACCAGCCTTCTCACTGCTTGTAGTCATTCAGGTTTGGTTGCTGATGGGACTCGATACTTTGCCTATATGAAAAGAGCCCATGGCATAACCCCCTCAGTGGAGCATTATGTGTGCATGATTGATCTTCTTGCGCGAAGAGGACTATTGGAGGAGGCAGAGGACCTGATCATCGATTTGCCATTTGAACATGTCCCTTCAGCATGGTCGAGCTTGCTTTCAGCTTGTAGAATCCACAATGATGTTGAACGGGCTTTGCGTGCTGCAAATTTTGCTTTTGAATTAGATCCAAGGAATGCTTCACCCTATGTATTGCTAGCAAACATTCATGCTTAAGGCAGGTAGGTAATTTGAACATGTCCCTTCAACATGGTCGACCTTACTTTCACCTTGTAGACTTCACAATTATGTCGAGTGGGCTCTGTTTGCTGCAAATTTCATTTTTGAATTAGATCCAAGGATTGCTTCTGTGAGAAGTGCAGTGGATCTGAACAGTAATGGAGAGAGAAAGAGAGAGCGCACCACACATGAACTGAAGAAGAAAGAAGAGAGAGAGAGACTAAGAGAACGCAAGGGATCTCAGGAAAAAACCCCAAACTGTGGGTAAAACCTCTGCTATAGATAGGTAAAGCTGCTCCACAAAGAGATGCCAAACAAGTGTGGGAGGGGGGTCTATCAATAGGCAGCCCCCTGCTGTAGGTGGGACGACCCCCTCACCTACCCAAGGGGCTGCCACACACAGCCCTATAAGGTGGGCTCCCCTCCTGCCCTATGTGGGGGCTGCCAGCCGACTGGCCTGCCTAGCCAACTGCCCTATAGAAGGGCTGCAGCCAGCCATATAAGGGGCCTCACCCCTCTGCCTACAGGCTGACCCAAGGGGCATGTTGGACCAACTCAGCCTCTGAAAGGCCTGCTGGGGCCTGGCAACCTGCCCCAAAGGGTGGCCCTACAGCCGCATCGTGACTTGCATCCCCCCCCCAGGGCATCCGCCTCCTGTGCCCCATCAATGCAGCCTGCAAACAGGTCCAAGGAAGGCCCTGAACAGTGCGGAACCCCTCTGGAACACCCTCAGCCTGCCTGAGCCACCATGGGCTGCCCTTGGCCCTACCCTGTCTACCCACAATGGGGTGGGCATACCCACAACAAAGGCCCTCACTCAGTCTAGACGAGCCTCTCACGGGGCAGGCACACCGGGCCTCACTCTCTACCTAACCCCCATGTGACATCAGGAGTTGTTGATCTCCAACAGCTTCACCCTATGTATTGCTAGTAAACATTTATGGCAAGTCAGTCAGGTAGTGTGGTGGAGCGGAGGAAAGGCAATGATTTGTGATGGTTTGAAAGTAAGTGCAAAACTGTAGTTGTATTGAGGTTAATAATGTGGGGCATGAAATTGGCGTTAGAAGAGAATGTACATGTGGAGTTGCATAGATGGAGTAGGTGCTTTGCTACCATACTTTGGGGCTTATTTCACACTCCCAAGTTACGTATTTATTCTTATGACCAAGGACTCTTGATTTTATCCTGCTTTTGGGCTCATGTCCCACTCCCCATTTTACACTTAATTCTTATCAGCAAGGGCCTTGGTTTTGATATGCCTTTTATTTTGCCTCACATTTCATCTTTGAGGTAGAATGTAATCATGGAGAGTTTCAATTGTTTGCATCATGTTACACTCACAGTCAAAAAGCTCCACAAAATTGATACTGAGGCTTGTCACCCAGCCATGGGAGATTGGCTGGGTGACAAGTTAGAGCCACAACTAGAAGCCCTTGGATGCACAAACTGCCACCCATAAGCCTAGTGGTCATTTACTATTTACAGTTTTGGTCTACCTAGGACAGTCACCTTGCTTAGGACCTTGAAGAAGTACTAACTATTCTACTTCACCACTACCACCTTCTAGACCACTTAAGCCCATGGTTAGGCTAATTAAATAGATGTGCACTCTGACTAACATTCTCACTCAAAGATGCTCTTAAGAACCGAAATCAATTCATGGAACGCAGGAATAGACCCTATTACTCAAGAAAGGGAATGGAGGGAGGAAACCCTCAATAAAAGTTGTGGGTAGCCAGCTAATTAAATGGAGGAGAGTGTATACACCAAAATGACTCATCTATTGCAGTTGTATTTCGACTTCATTTGTGGAGCCTATTGCTCTCCCAGCTGGGTATGAATCTTCTCCCACATATTGCCTTGGAAGGAATATGGCCTTTTTTGCCCACAAAGTACAATTCCTAGGGCCCCCTTTAGGTGGTCCTAATCTTCATGGCCAAAAGGGTATCTGGCTGGAGCCAAGTTATGAGATAGAAGTGGGGGCTAGTATGGCTTTAGAAGTTTTACACTGAAGTTTGTATGGAGAAAGAGGCCAGGGGGCATTTCAAGAATGTGGTAATTGGTAATTGAGAATCTTGAAAGGTCCATATATGAGGGATTGGACCTTAACATATGGACTATTCACGTGGTAAAATGCAAGTACACCGTGTCTCCTTCAAAGGTGATAGGCTGCCAATGGTTACCAATTCGCTACTTGTACTTTGTGTTTTGCTCCAAAGTATGATATACAAGTTGATGTTGATCTTGGAGATGCTTGGGAAAGCTTCTTCTACTTTGGCAATGTCCCTAGTATAGAGAAACGATAGGGTTTGCAGTGGAGCGATAAAAAATAGACGATACTCAGACACAACTGAAGAACGGAACTCAGAAAGCATAGTGCCTGCTTGGTAATATGAAAAACTGGATACAAGAACCTCAAGCCGTTGTGTCTCAAGGACCGTGGCTGAGGTGAATCAGAAAGATGATTCCATGTAGAGAAATAGTAGAAAAGATAGCAGCAAAGGGAGTGAAACGCAGTCCTTCGTGTAGCTCGATGATGACGAAGATGATGAAGAGCTGGAGCTGCCCTAGAGGTAGGAGAGGATGGCAGCAGATGAAGAGGAGAAATGTGGAAGCTTGTCAGGCAGCAGTCAAGAGCAGATCTGGAGCAGCAGCTGGAGGTTCAGGGCTAGATCTGAAGGAGAGGAATAGAGAGATAGAGGAGTTGGGGCAGAACTGGAGCAGAGGAGTAGATCTGGAGCAGGAGGGGCTGCAGCAAAGGATGGAGGAGGTGAGGAGCAGCTGCAGGTCCAGTCCACTAAGAGTGAGGGGGTAGGGAGTCTTTTATAGGCCTGACCTAGGAGGTCAGCCAGCTGGTCGGCCAGCTGGTTGGTGGGCTGGCCAGCTGGTCGGCCAGCTCTGGGTTGGCTAGACCAGCTGGTCGGCCTGATTCTGGCCGACAGCATGGCCCTGCTGGCTGCTGGTTTTTTTGCCCCTAAATTGGGGATTGTAGTTGCTTAACACCCCCTCTCAATTGCCAATTTGGAGGGGCAGACATTGTGTGCTTGGAGCTTCGTGTAGAGATGTCGACGGTGGCTATCCTTGCGAAATCCCCAAGAGATGCAATGCAAAAATGCAGAGAAGGTCACAAGAGGAGTGCCCTTGCAAGGGAATTTTCACTTCCTCAAGTGCCTTAGTTACACGTATGATCAGCAGAAATAAGAACACTGTGAAGCTCGAGAGAATAAGCCACCCCCTCTCACCGCCGAAAGGTGGAGGGAAAAGCAAAGGTAAAGAACAAATATGTCGTAGCAGCACTGATAATCTAGAGATGGTGGGATTCCGCCAAAGGAAGAGGTCGTAGCTGAACAGTGAGCCAGTGTGTGCCCGATCTTGGACCTCGGGAGAGAGGAGTCTACCCCACCTCCATGCTGGACAAGATTCGAAACAACAGTCATCAAGACACATCTGAACAGAAAGGGTCCCGCCTAGGGAGAACTTGTAGATCCTGGAAGTCGATGCTGATGGTGGTAGAGGTGAAGGATCATGACCTCCTTGTTCTAAGGAATGGGGAGGGTCAAGCCTAAAACCGAAAAGCGAGGGAGGGATGGGAGTAGAAGATGGAGGTTAGAAAGGGAGGGATGGGAGTAGAAGATGGAGTTTAGAAAGGGAGGGATGGGAGTAGAAGATGGAGTTCTCTCCCGTACTGCGCAGCGGAATGAAGAGGAAATTGATATGTTCATAGGAGTGATGCTCCCCGTACCTATGGCCTCCATGAAGAAGCAGGATCTTTAGATCACCATGGCTCTGATACCATATAGAGAAACGATAGGGTTTGCAGTGGAGCGATAAAAAATAGACGATACTCAGACACAACTGAAGAACGGAACTCAGAAAACATAGTGCCTGTTTGGTAATATGAAAAACTGAATACAAGAACCTCAAGCCGTCGTGTCTCAAGGACCGTGGCTGAGGTGAATCAGAAAGATGATTCCATGTAGAGAAACAGTAGAAAAGATAGCAACAGAGGGAGCGAAACGCAGTCCTCCGTGTAGCTCGATGATGACGAAGATGATGAAGAGCTGGAGCTGCCCTAGAGGTAGGAGAGGATGGCAGCAGATGAAGAGGAGAAATGTGGAAGCTTGTCAGGCAGCAGTTAGGAGCAGATCTGGAGCAGCAGCTGGAGGTTCAGGGCTAGATCGTGTAGCTCGATGATGACGAAGATGATGAAGAGCTGGAGGTTCAGGGCTAGATCGTGTAGCTCGATGATGACGAAGATGATGAAGAGCTGGAGCTGCCCTAGAGGTAGGAGAGGATGGCAGCAGATGAAGAGAAATGTGGAAGCTTGTCAGGCAGCAGTCAGGAGCAGATCTGGAGCAGCAGCTGGAGGTTCAGGGCTAGATCTGAAGGAGAGGAATAGAGAGACAGAGGAGTTGGGGCAGAACTGGAGCAGAGTAGATCTGGAGCAGGAGGGGCTGCAGCAAAGGATGGAGGAGGTGAGGAGCAGCTGCAGGTCCAGTCCACTGAGAGTGAGGGGGTAGGGAGTCTTTTATAGGCCTGACCTAGGAGGTCGGCCAGCTGGTCGGTGAGCTGGCCAGCTGGTCGGCCAGGTTTGGGTTGGCCAGACCAGCTGGTCGGCCTCATTCTGGCTGACAGCATGGCCCTGCTGGCTGCTGGTTTGTTTGCCCCTAAATTGGGGATTGTAGTTGCTTAACACCTAGCTGCCTCGGAAGAAGAAGCTTTGAACTGAGCGGCTTATAAGGCCAAAATTGTAGGCAAAACAGGTTGAAAACCATGGCATATCTCAAAGGGTTTTTTTCCGTGGAAGAATGAGGGACTCTATTGTAGGCATGCTGCATGTAGCCACTACGCGTATCTGAGGGGTTGGACCTGAGCATGTGGACTATTCGTCAATCTTTCCTTGGGCAAATGCAAGTACACCATGTCTCCTTCTTCAAAGCTGTTAGGCTGCCTATGCTTACCAGCTTGCTACTCGTGTTTTGTGTGAGTCTGCTCCAAAGTATGATACACAAGTTGATGTAGATACTGGATATGCTTGGAGAAAGCTTCTGCTTTGGAAATCTGCTTTGAACTGAGGGGCTTGCAAAGGCAAATCCATAAGCAAAGCAGGTTGAAAACATGGCATACCTCAAAGGGTTTTTTGCAGTGGAAATATGAGGGACTCGATTGCAGGCATGTTTCATGTAGCTAAGGTGAGCATCCCAAGTTTTAAACTTATGCTATCAATAAAGTCAACTGAGATTGAACTAAGACTATTAATCACCTCAGTGGGTGGAGTGCTTAAGCTAAAGTGTCCATGGATTGACACAAGTCGTCAAAAACGAGAGAGAAATCTAGAATCCCTGTGAGAGACAATGGAAGTAGGCAGCCCAAAATGAGCCCGCATATTCTTGAAGGACAGTTGGGTTGCTCAGACCGCATCACAAAGCTTGGTCATAGGCATGAAGCCATTTGGGAGAATCTATCAACCACCACATAGATACAATGATGACATTTTTTAGTGGTGGGGAGACCAGAGAGCAAATCCATGGAATTCCGAAGGCCTGGAAGGAACTGGAATAGGAGTATATAATCCATGAGTCAATTTGTACTGTTATTTTGTTGATAAGATCCACATGACTCGCTGAATCTTCCCACATCATGTCTCTGATGTGGTCAATAGGAAAATGTCTGCAAATGCATAACAGTCTTGAGCACTCGGAAGTGTCCAGTAGTGAGTGAAAAATGATTCTTCTTGATCAAGTCTCCAAGAGCCATGTAGGATCAATAGTTTGTCTAATTTGTAAAGGTAGGACTATCTGACCGTGCAGTCTAGAAAAGGTTGAATGTTTCCTTCAGTTGGATGTTGGGCCCGTGGACATGAGCAAAGTCTTTGTCACTAAAGGGTTGGCTTCTTAGAGAAGGATGGAATTTGCAGACCAAAAACAAAAGTATGGCATGAACTAGGGGCTTGGACATGTCGTTTGCCTCTTTGTTTTGATAGCCTGTTTTATACATGATATTGAGGTGGAATCGCTGCATATAGGTGGCCCACTTGACATGCCTCAATCTACCAGTGGAACTCTGGGTGTAGAGTTTGATGGTCAATGTGGACAATGACCTCTGTACCAAGCAGATACTGCCTCTAATGCTTTGAGTGTCTGAAGCAATGCATAGAGATCTTTGTCACATGTACAATATTCAAAGTAGCATCACCTAGGACTAATTCAAAATAAGCCGCTGGATGGCCTTCCTGGGAAAGAATATCCCCAATTGCATAAGTACGTGCAAAAGCTTCAACCACAAAAACGTTGATGTAGTCAAGAAAAATGAGAACTGGAGGAGAACGCATCTTGCTCTTAAGCATGCCCATGGCTTGAGCAAGACCCAAAATAAAGGGTGCATTTGCCTTTATGAGATGGAATGAGGGATATAGAATCTTTGCAAACTCCTTGATGTGCCTTCTAATGTAGTTGGACAGGCCCAAAAAGCTTTTGAACTCAACCTTCTCGCCAAAATCTTTGAAGAAGACCCATCTTTCTAGCTACTTGAAGGGGATAATTTATCCTCACATGGTTTTGTAAAACAATCCCAACCATAAAGGGAAAAGAATGTGAGCCTAGGGACACAGGGAGCTCAACTGTATGGAATGACTTGACTAATTGGATGAGTGGGCTACTCTATGTGATGGTGGAAGGGATGGTCTAGAACCTAGGGCTACCTTGGAGGAGAACCTTAGTGTTGACATTAGAAAGAAAGGAAAATTTAACGAAATTAACAATCTAGGCCATTACTTCAACAGTGAGGAATCTTTCCCATTAGCGACCAAGACCCAAAAGTTCTCAATGGTGTCACATGAGTAAGCATCACCACCAAACATTGGCCGTCTTGGAAAGTAACAAAACCCAGATACTTGAAGTGGCAGAGTATAGACTCACACTTGTTTGGATTCAGATGAAGAGAGTATTGAGCAAGGAGAGAGAAGACCTAGTATTCATGACCAGATTGTCCTCAGATTAAATGAGGACATCATCCATGTGGATGATAAACTTGTCCAAGAAAGGCTTGAAGATATTATTTATAAACCTCATCAATATTGCTGGACCATTGTTTACTCCAAAAGGGAGAACCAGTGATTCATAAAGTCATTGCCTTGTTTTGAAGGCTATCTTTCGTGTGCCAGCATCCTTTATCTTGATGTAATGGTATCCACATCTGATGTCAAGCTTGGTGAAGATGCTAGCTCCTTGAAGTTGATCCAAGTTATCATCAATCTTGGAAAGTGGATATTAGTTCTTGATAGTAACCTTGTTAGAGGCCTTATAATCAATGCAGAGTCTAAAAGACCCGTTCGATTTAGGAACGAAGGTGGTGGGGGAGACAACAGGAGGATGGCTTGATGTAGGCAAGGCCCCATAGTTGCCTTTTAATGTCCTTATTTTCTAATTGGCTGCTCTTGTACATAGGTTTATTGGGGAGAGAAGACCCTCGAATCAAGTCATCAAGTGGGATCAGACCATGTCAAGTAATTAAGGATACAAGGCTACAAAATAGATGGGAGCTTTAGCATCAAATAATGAAGGGTGACTGGAATAGAGTATGAAACACAAGGTGGAATAGAGAATTTTACAGAGGTTACATTTGGCTGAGGATATAACACAGGTGGGTACTGCAACAGGGACATAGCCAAGGCTACTATAGAAGGTACTATAGAGGCCATTGTAGAATATACAATAAAGGCTTTTGCTGCAGAAGATACAGCAAAGGTGGTTGTTATTGCTGGAATGTATGCTAGAGAAGATGATGGATTATATGTTGGAGTAGATGTTCTAACGGTTTAGGCAAGTATGCAGGATATACATCTGTAGGAGAGTATGCAAAGGATACAACAGAGGTTGTAGCAGGGGCAGAAGTTGAATCTGCGCAATGGTATACGGGAAGATTTGGTCTTATTGAGTAGGATACAATATTGCTTGGCAGAGATGAGTATAGTTTGATGTTGATTGTTGCTGGAATGAAAGAAAAATGTCCTTCCATCATTGACAAACTTATAGGTGTTCTCCTTAGCCATATACACTGCTCACCTAGCATTTTGGTAAGGCTAGCGCAAAATAATGTCCCCACAATCCACGGGTACCACATAAGAAAGGACTAGGATTTCAGTAACATGTTCATGTTTGCGTTAATGCGCCAGTCACAAACGTCATTTTCAATCCGAAATAGTATGAGAATAACATCATGATATGGGCCGAAAAAGATAGTTGATAAACAGGATAGATATACAACTGGTACTTTCAATCTTATCGAAAAAATACTAATAGGACGATTGGCGATAAAAAGCTATGTTTTTGCAAGCTCTTGGAGTATTATAATTAATACCAGTATAAATACCACCAGCACAATGCTAATACCCACGGTAGTATGGCATTTACCTGTAGTAGTATTTCTTGGTTTTCTGCCAATTTCCTGCTTACGAAGGCTTGTGAGAGCCGCAAAAACTCTTCATTTGGAAAGATTTAGTCCATAGACCTTGCATCTAGCATGTTGGGGTGAGGTGCACTAAATTGGGTCATGAGAGAATGAGAGTGAGGGAGAGTGTTCATTATGGTTGAGGAAGTGGGTGACTCCTCCAATATTTAGCGTAGGTTTACCACAAGCCAATGAATGTGATAGAGAGTATGGGAAGAGAGTGAGGTAATGAGATTTATAAGAGATTATTTACACCAAGATTTTTGGATTTGAATCTTGGTGCAAGTTGCAACTCACATGCACCACATTTCATATTTGCATTAAGGTGCCTTGGATTGTATCTAGAGAGATTGGATTTTCTATGTGTGAGATTTCTAGTCAAGATACAACCATATCCTTTGTTGAGGCTTCTCAAGCCATAAAAAGGAGAGAGAAAAATAGTGGCAGCGAAAAACATAGGTCTATCGGGAGTCTACAATCAATTTTCATGGCTTTGTTGAAAGGAGATGCAAATTTTTTCATGAGGAGAAATTTGGAGGTGTCCATCATATAAGGGCTCACCCACCTTGGCTTTGCAAATAAATCTATTGCACCCTACCATGCTCTAGGGGATTACTGTTAGAAATGACCCAACAGAGGGTACGCACAGCGGAAGACTTATAGTAATGCCCAGGAGCTCACACAGTGTGCGTGTGGGATGTGGAATCACAAACTTCTTTACTTATGTGCATAAAATAGATGTGTAGACTCATCAGTAGACAATGAACCAGCCAGATAGAGAAACCAAAACTCATATATTTCCATCCTAAACTATGGACACTATACAAAAGAGAGAGATCCAGAGTCCCACCAATGGTGTGGTCCTCTGATCTAACCACAAGGTCCTCCTATCTGCCGGCTATCTCTAGACTCGAGCCCGCGTGTGCTCCACCTCGAGCGTCTGTAGACTTTCTGTCTAGTGTGTTCTCCACCTTACTGCCTGTGAATCAGCCTAGGTGGGCAGCCCCTGCCAAGCTTTGTCTGCAGCACACAGGTCCCCTTGGTCCTCCTGAATGTAGGCCCCAAGATAGATGTTCCACTGCTCCAACCTGCTTGTGAATAGCTGCTCCAGAAAGTGTGATGATCTCAGCACCTTGCTGCCCTAGAAGACAGCCAAGGTCCAGCCTCTCCCTAGAGCTAAGTCTGCAGCACTTGTTGCACTCTCTCACCTCTTATAGATAGGCCCAGAGAGTAGGCTTCCTGCTGCTCCTTTCTGCCCTGCAACTGCTGGCTGCTGGATGATGAAATGAGGCAAGTGCCTCTCCTTTTATAGGCCTCAAGGGCCTGTCATAAAAACTGACCAGTCAGCTTCATACTGGCCGACCAGACTGGCCGACCAGTCTGCTGCTGGTCAGCCCTTTAAGGGCTCTAAAACCGGGGCCCTTTGGCCCTCCAATTAAGGCAAGGGCCCAGCCCGATATAAGGGCCCTAGCCAGGCCCTTTTGGGCTGCTGCTAGGCTGCCCTTTGCTGCTTGTAAAGACTAGCTATCTAATTCCTACTGCAGATCATGGGAGCAGCACCATGGATATCCTCCCAGCCAACCTTGCTGAAGCTAAAAACAGCAGACAGAGAGTTCCGAATCAAAACATACGTGAAAATCACTATTCTCTTCTCTCTCTAGCCTCAACAAGCCCCATCTCCCTAGATAGATCTAGATGCCACATGTCATCCATATAGGGCCTTCCTAATGCAACATTTCACCCCTCTCTTGGGATGCATTAAATCCTTTGCCCCTAGGCACATCCTTTGCACTAGGCCCTTAGCCTTAGATCCACCTATTCTGGTGCTATCAACCCTCACGTAGGACCTTGACATTAATTCCCTCCCGATCATTTACATGAAGCGCAAACAAATATATTACAAAGATAGATCCTTTAAGGGAAATGTTGACTGATTCTTCCGAGGTCATGCTACCTCGGCTAGAGCGTAACATTCCTTCCCTCTTCAGACATCAGCGTCCTCGATGATAAAGTCTGGGAACACAAGTAGCTTCGGATAGAGGTTGACCATGCCATGCAACCAACACCGTGGGTATCTTCCGATTTCGTATTTGCATTGTTTCTCGGTCCAGGATTCTTGTTGGTTTGCGCCTCGCATTATCCTCTATCTCCTGAAACAAAACCACACCTTCGATTAGTGAGTCACCTGTATGTAAATATTTCTTTAAGCGCGAAACATGAAAAACCGGGTGCACCTTACACCCCTGTGGCAATTCTAATTTATAGGCTACCTTGCCTATTCTCTTTAGAATTAACCACGGCCCACAATATCGAGGTGATAACTTAGCACACTCTCCTGAAGTTAACGACTTCGAGTGCGAAGGAACTCTGAGAAAAACTTTTTCTCCTTCCTTAAATACTCTGTAGACCGGTTTTCATCTGCATATACCTTGGCTCTATTCATAGCTTGACAGATATTAGCTCTGGCAAGTGCTAGCATCTCCCGCATCTGAACTACAAAGTTCGCAGCACTAGGCACTTTCTGAGGTACTCCAACTATAGTTGGATTGGCTGGTCTATAACCATAGTTCAGCTCAAACGGACTGAACCCGGTAGAGGAATGCTTTCTATCATTGTAGGCAAACTCCAACAATGGCAACCACTTGTCCCATGTATGTTGCCTCAATGACACATATGCCCTCAGCATATCCTCTAAAGTCTGGTTGACTCTCTTCGTCTGTCCATTCGTCTCCGGAGGATCCTCACTACTCATTCCCAACTCAGTCCTTAGTGTCTCAAATACTGGTGTCCAAAAATGACCGGTAAATTTGACATCTCTGTCTGACACTATGGATCTAGGCAATCCATGCAGACGAAATATATGTCTAATAAACAAATCCGCCACTTGTGGGGCACTAACAGACTCTCTAGTCGGAATGAAGTGAGCCATCTTGGTTAGACGATCAACCACCACAAGGATAGAATTATACCCTCCTTGTGTCGTAGGCAATCCTACAATAAAGTCCATGGAAATGCTCTCCCACTTAGTGGTATCTCCAAGGGCTGTAAAAGTCTGGGTGGCTTCACTCGCTCGGCCTTACTTACCTGACACGAAAAACACCGTGTCACATATTCATGAATATGCTTTTTCATCTTTGGCCAAAAGAAATCTCGCTTCACGAGATCATATGTCTTCTCGACCCCTGGATGTCCCGCACACGGGCTATCATGGCACTGTTGAATGACTCTCTGCGTGAGATCATTCTGACTAGGTACTACAACCTTGCCATTTCTTTTCAGCATACCATCCCTTATAGTATATCTTGCATAAGTTTGGCCTTTTCTAGATGCCAGGTCATCCTTTTCATTTTCCCCGGGTTTTAACACATGAGCTCTTGACAAACTCTTGACAAACTCGTCCACTTTTTGAGTTTCTCTGATCTCGGTCATTAGAGCACTCTCTAATACCGTGAAACTCAAGTTGTGCATAATGCGAGACAACGCATCAGCAACCTTATTGTCTTTTCCTCTTCGGTACCGAATCGTCAAATTAAACTCCTGCATGAGCTCTGCCCACCTAGCTTGGCGGCCCCTCAAGTCAGGCTGTTTACAAAAATGTTTCAGAGTATCATGATCCACATCCACATAAAACTCTGAACCATACAAATAATGCCTCCATGTTTTCAAAGCATGGATAACAGCATACAACTCCAATTCATATGTTGGCCAATTCCTTTGAGAGGGAGAAAGCTTCTTGCTTTCAAAGGCTACTGGCCTTCCCTCTTTAAGGAGAACTGCTCCTACCGCAATGCCACTTGCATCGGTTTCCAGGAACAACGGTTTCTGGGGATCAACTATTTTTAACACCGGTCCTGTGACCACAGCTTGTTTTATGGTGTTAAAACTCTCTTATTGATTCTGTCTCCATATAAAAGGTACTTTATTTAAGGTCAGATCAGTCAATGGCGATACTATTTCGGAATATCCTTTGATATGCCTTCTATAAAATTGGACAAATCCTAAGAATGATCGCAACACGCGGTCAGACTCTGAGGGATTGGCCAAGTTAGTATCGCAGCCACTTTCTTTGGATCCATTTCTACCCCCTGTGGAGTAATTATGAATCCTAAATATTCAAGCCTAACCATACACAGTATAGTTTTCTTTTTATTTACATAAAGACTGGCTTTCCTTAAAGTACTGAATACTATTTTCAAGTGTTCACGATGCTCAGTAATACTTTTACTGAATATCAAGATGTCGTCAATAAAATGTACTACGAACTTTTCGATATACGGACATAGTAAATCATAAGCATGACGAATGTCGCTGGAGCATTGGTAAGTCCGAAGGGCATTACCAAAAACTCATAATGACCAAACCTTCTTCTGAAAGCGGTTTTATGCACATCCTCGGCTCTAATCCGGAGATCTGATGGTAGCCACACTTAAGATCTATCTTGCTGAAAATCACGGCTCCATGTAATGCATCTAGCAAATCATCAATCCGAGCCATCGGATACCTGTGCTTAACAGTGATATTATTCAATGCTCTGTAATCTATACAGAGGCGAAACGTATCATCCTTTTTCTTCTTTAATATCACTGGCGAAGCAAAAGGTGAGAAACTTGGTTGAATCTGCCCCAACTTGAGTTATTCTTCCAGTTGTCTACGCACCTCCGCCTCTTCGGTAAAACTCATTCTATAGGGAGGTCTATTTACAGGTTCTGCCCCCGGGATCAATTCAATCTTATGCTGAACTTTCCGCTCTGGAGGTAACCCATAAGGTAGTTCATCCCTTAAACATTCAAAGAACTCCTTTGTTATAAGATTAGCCAACTTGGCCATCTCACCACTTTGCGTAACATCAGTGCTAGCCGAAGAATCATCAACCAGCTCTACCGATGCTGTGCAAAGGAATAAAAACTCTTCCTGAGATTTTCGGATTTCCATCATGGAAACCAACGGTCCCTGAGGTATATCTTTCTCACCTCGCAAGACATAAAGCACATCATTCATCTTGAATTGATATACGTGCTTTTTCCAATCAATGGCTGGATTCTTCCTAGAATGCCATGCCATACCCAGGGCTATATCTGCATGAGCAAGCTTGGTCATTTCAAAATCAAGCTTCTCAACATAGTCCTGAATATGAAGCTCCAACTGGGTAACCCTTTGGTCCCAGTACTTGCGCTTTTTTTTTAAAAGGCATTGAACAACTATCTCCTAGCCTACGAGCTCCTGCGAGCTTCCCCCTCCCCCTCCGTACCTCTACCTCCCCTCGCCCTCCTCCTCGCCTCGACCCTCCCGCCCCTACCTCTCCGCCCTCACCCCCCCTCACCTGCCGTTGTCGCCGCGCCCTCCCTCGCCATCCCCGCCTCACCTCCGCCTCACCCCCGCCCTCCGATCTCACCCCCCCCTCGCACCTCCGCTCACCCCCCTCGCAACCCCGTCTCACCCCTCCCCTCACCGCAACCCCTCCACCCTCACCCTCACACCCCGCCTCACCCTCGCCTCGCTCCGCCCCCCCTCGCTTCGCTCACCCCTCCTCGCTCCGTCCCCTCTCCCCTTGCCATTCCGCTCCACCCCACCCCGCTACCACTCCGCTCACCCCTCGCCTCCCGTTCCGCCCCCTCACCCCTCGCCTTCCGCCCCCGCCCCCTCTTGCCTCTCCGCCCCTCCGCTCCACCCCCGCCTCCCCCTCCCGCCCTCCGCCCCCGCCCCCGCCCCCCCCGCCCCTTCGCTCCACCCCGCCCCTCCGTCCCACCCCTTCCCCCCGCCCCCCGCCCGTCCTCTCGCCCCACTCCGCCTCTCCCTCGCCCCCGCTTCCATTCCCGCCTCCCCACCTCACCCGCTCCCCGCCCCCACTCCTCCACCCCGCGCCACCTCCGCTTCCTACCCTCCCATCCCGCTTCCTCCGCCCTCCGCCCTCCATCCTTCCCGCCACACCCAGGCTCCACCCTCCCGCATCTACCCCCCCTTTTTTGGGTGGCAGCCTCTTCCTCATCGGAAGCCTCGCAGTTTGTCTTGGCGGTATGGCGACTCCCTGCCCGGAACCGGAGGCCCAGACGGACCCTCCCTCTCCAGATGCCTACTGCGTCATCCTGACAGAGCAACAATCATCTCGGGTTCAGGAGGTTGCCAATGACTTTGCCCTTACCTCTGTTTATGGCAGAGTCATTGGACATTCCCCCTCCAGATTAGCCATCAGGGACTGGCTCCAGTCCACTCTCATGCTAGAGGACGGCCATATTGAGGAGGTGGCCCTTATGGGAAGGGGCATCTTCTGGCTCAAACTCTCCACTGCGAAAGCTGCGAGCAACCTGATTGCTGGCTCCCCCACGTCAGTGCATGGAAAGATTATCATGATAGTCCCGTGGTACCGTGGATTCAGCGCAGCAGATTTTGATGCTCGGTTCCGTATACCTCGCCATCCAGTGACGCTAGTTTTTCCAGGTCTTGCTGCTGAGCTGCGGCCGATTGTCAGGGACCTGGGCTCCCACTTTGGCTGGGTTATGCACAATACTTTCGCCGATGCAGTGACTATGGCAGGAGCCCCCCGAGTCCGTGTGGCTGTGGCGGATCCTGCGACTCTCCCGGCAGTGATCGAGATCGTGACATATGCTGGCAGCATCACCCAGAGCATGGTAGTCACCGGACAGCCAGGACAGTGTCTGAGGTGTCACGGCTTTGGGCACCTGGCGGCTGTTTGTCCACGCTTCGCCAGCTCTTCCCGGCCTCCCTCGCCCCCCCCCTCTCCGCCCCCTCCCCCCCTCCTCCGGGCAGCCACACCAGGAGGAGCAGAGGCAGCCGGAGCCCCCGGACCAGAGTTAGCTGGCGGCTGGACTGAGGTTAGAAGGAAAAGAGGAAAGAACAAGAAGATTTCTGATAAAGGCAAAGAGGCAGAGGTTACCCAACCTCTGCAGCTGCACCTCAGAGACCCGACAGGCAGCCGCCCCAGGGACCTGGGAGAGCATCTTCTTCGACGGTAGCCCGCCCTCCACAGCCTCAGGTCCCCCTCTCCTCCTCTCCCCAGCCTCTTCCCATTCAGCCCCAGTCCATCCCCCATCTGCACCCCATATCTCTCGACCCGCAGCTTCAGCCCCCTCCTCGTCCTCCTCAGTCTTCTCCCCCTCCTTCTCAGCCCCAGTTCCAGATGCATCCCCATCCCTCCCCCCCCCTTGCCTCTTTCAGCTCTCCCGCAGAGCTAGCTGCACCGACGGTTCCTCAGCCGAGGGCAGCCCCCGCTCCCCCTCCTCCTCCTCCTCCGCTAGTCGCCCCTGAGGAGTCTGAGTTGCCTATTCCCCAGCCTCCTCCCCCTCCCCCTCCGTTGGCAGGACACCCTGAGTCTACACCATCACCAGAGCAGGCTTCTCTGTCCGCTAGCCCCTCAGTGGCAGACTCTGACGGGCCTCAGCTTCAGGAGAGAGAGCTCCCCCGCGACTTTTACAGATCTGGCCCCTGGGACTACTTATGGATGTGGCCGACCTCGGGACTTTCCCTGCTTGCCTCGACATCAGTATCTTCCTGCTCCGCAAAGGGGCGGATGGGAAGATAACCGCCTTGGCCCCCAGGGATGGCCCTAGCTTTGCTTTCATGTTCCTTAGCGACGGCACCGAGACCTGGACAGATGACTCGGTCTGGGAGGCTCTCAGGGAGCAGACACATGCTCAGGCCCGTCCGGTGGGCAGCTTCTTGAGGCTCAGTGGTCCGAGGGTGACATGCGCCTGCGGTGGCGTTGCGCCGCCAAACGCTTCAGACTGATTGTGATCCTCAGGCCCCCCCTGTCTTGGTCCCTCCCCCAAGATGTCAGAGCCTGGACTCCTCAGAAACTCCGTGCCTTCTACGGTATGTCCACCTCAGAGATCTCGAGCTGGCTCGAGAAAGCTTTCGTTCATGGTACCAAAGGTCTCTCGCCTTTGCTGAAGGTGTTGAAGGACGGGCAGGACGACCCCGCTTCCCCCTCCAAACCTTCCCATAAGCATCAGCGCCTCCACTCCGAAATGTCAGCTTCTTCTTCGACTTCGACCGCGAGCAGACAGTTGTTCGCAGCCTCCCAGTCCTCACCATGAGCCTACACCTCGTATCCTAGAATGTGAACGGGTTTCACTCTTTTGGCACCCGTGGTCCTAGGAAGCTCATTTTGAGACAGGAACTTCAGCCAGCAGTGATTGGTCGTTTGGATGTACTTCTGCTCCAGGAGCATAAGCTTTCTGCGGCTCACTCCCGTAGATGCGGGAAGATTCTCCCTGGACGCTCTCACACTTATTGGGAGCCCTCGATCGGCGCACTGGGGAGGAGTGGTGGTGTCTGTACCTCCGTGGGCGAGCAGCTAGCCCAGGGAGTTTTCGGTCATGGCACGCTGATACCAGGCCGTGCCCTTTGGGTAGGCCTGGAACTGGAGGGCTCCAGAGTTGGAGTCCTCAACATTTATGCTCCCACAGATCTCCGTTGTAGAGCCACCTTCTGGAGGACACTTACAGGGATTCTCCTAGACATGGATTCCTGGATTGTTGGAGGTGACTTCAACAATCTGGAGACCTTGGAGGACCAGCAGGGCAGAGGACCGGAGTTTACAGGTATGTCTCAGGCAGAGCAGTCCGCTTGGGACTCTTTTATCTTTGCGACAGGAGGAAGGGGCAGCTGGCGAGACCCGTCCTTCCGACGTTGGCACGAGAGTTTGGACTTCTCGTGGGGCTTCCGCAGGGAAGGAGGTAGACTTCTGGAGAGGCTGGATAGATTTTATGTTAGTGATTGGGCCATCGGCAGAGGCGGTCAGGCGGGTATAGTTCCAGGGACGACACTTTCTGACCATGCGCCTGTGCTCTTATCATTAGACTCGGCAGCTTAGACCCTTCCCCCCCGCTCATGCCAGATTCCCGACTCCATTTTCTCGAGGGAGGACGTGCGCAGCAGTATATGCAGTCTTTGGGACAGAGACTGGGGCGAGTGCGCGGATCTGGTTGGTTCGGTGGCGCAGGCTTTGTAGGAGTCCAGCCAGATCTGCCAGCTTGCAGCCCTACAGGTTTGACAGGATTGGTGGGGCAGAGAGAGTCCAGCAGGCATCCCCGGGCTCGGAGGAGCTTCGGATCCAGGCCCTTCGAGCCAGAGCCCTTCTTGAGGAGACACTCCAGCGTCGCTCAGAGTTTTCCTATCACGCCTCTCTCTCCTTCTGGGCACGGAAGGGTGACCGGATGTGCAGGGAGTTCTTCAGGACGCATGGCCAGAGAGCTGCAAGTGATCAGCTTCGGAGTCTCAGGACAGCGGAGGGACACATCGTTACAGATCCGGGAGAGGTCTTGGGGTTGGCCACTGACTTCTATAGGACCCTTTTCCAGCAGGAGCCGCTTGCCCCTCGTACTCGACGTGCCCGTGAGGAGGTGTGGAGGCACACTCGATCCTTGGTCTAGTGTATTATGACCTAAAGGATATGAACACCTTATTTTTAGACATCAAAGTCCACCGAAGAGAGAAAAAATGGTGCATCCTAGCATGCAGGCGACGTTGTTGGCACCGTTCACCACGGATGAGATGCTGGAGGCCTTGATGGCCATCGATGGACAGAAATGCCCAAGTGAGGATGGGCTATCCCGGGCATTCTTCACCTCCTTCTAGGACCAGATCCATCAGCCCCTCCTAGCAGCTCTTCAGAGGATTTTCAGCAGCGGTTATATGCCAGAGAGCCTTTCCTCGGGACTGATTTGCCTCATCCCGAAGGGAGGAGATAGACAGGAGATCCGTCAGTGGCGCCCGATCACTCTCCTTACCATTGCCTACAAAATCCTCGCCAAGATGATCAGCGCCAGAGTTCGGCCTCTACTCCCAAACCTCATCCATGACACTCAGACAGGCTTTGTCCAGGATCGCAGTATCCTGGATAATGTCTTCACCTTTTCAGAGGCGGCGGAGTGGGCTCAGCACAGCGGATCACACCTTGCCATCCTACTTCTCGACTTTGAGAAGGCCTACGATCGAGTGGACTGGTCCTTTCTGGAGGGGACTCTGGAGCGGCTAGGTTTCCCAGCAGGTTGGATTCAGGGTATTTCAGCTTTGTACAGGACAGCTTCTAGCAGAGTCATCATTGGAGGCAGGATGGGTGAGCGTTTTAGGTTGGAGAGATCAGTGCGTCAGGGCTGCCCCCTTGCTCCTTACCTGTTTCTCTTCTTCGCCGAGGCTATGACTTACTACCTTCGGGCGAGGTCTACAGGGATCAGGGGTGTTCGCCTTCCACTCCGGGAGGACACGGAGCTCTTGGACTCGGAGTACGCAGATGACACAGCCCTGTATGTCCAGGACGATGAGATGATGCTGGAGAGGGTGAGGATGGCCCTGGAGGTCTTCTGCTCGGCTGCTAGTGCGAAAATCAACTGGAACAAATCAGTTGGTTTTCTCACAGATCCCGGGGCGTGTTCTCAGTGGGGGAGGTTTTTGGGTTTCAGGTGGATCCCACGGGGACAGACAGCTAGATACCTTGGTTTTCAGGTCGGCCTGGACATCACGCCAGCTCAGCAGTTTCTCCCGGTGCTAGATTCCATCTGACGGAAGCTGGCTTTCTGGAGCACTGCTAAGCTTTCCCTTGCAGGTCGTGCCCTGATAGTCAACCAGGTCCTCCTAGCCACGGCTTGGTATGTGGCTTCCTGTTGGTGTTTCTTGATATCCAGCGTTGCACAGCTCAGGAGGCTGGTTCGGAACTTCCTTTGGTCCGAGGAGGATGGCCTCAGAGATACCAGAGCCAGGGTTGCTTGGCAGACAGTCATTCTTCTGCAGGCTGAGGGTGGCCTGGGGGTCATCGATCCAGAGCTTCAGAGTCAGGCCTTGTTAGGTAAGCTAGTCATCCGCGGTTTGACCCCGGGGGGGCAGACGTGGAAGATGCTACTTCAGCAGGGGGTCGGTTCTTGTGTCCCGCGCCGAGGTGGAGAGTGGCTACCGTCCCTCAGGTGGATCTTCACTTCCGCCCCGCTCACTCAGCCCTGTTCCCCACTCGTTCGTAGCCTCCTCATGGTTTGGAGGCGGCTCCGCCTCAGTTTCATTCAGTCCCCTCCTAGCTGTCAGGAGGAGATCGATCGCCAGCCGCTTATCTGGAACGGTCAGGTCAGAGATGCCGAGGGCCTTCAGTTGGGGGAGAGATCACATATCAGGTGGGATGGCTGGATGAGGGGGCTAGCCCGGTCCCTTCGAGTTTGGAGGGACACATACAGACATCTGGAGACGGCTGATCTCGCAGACGCAGCTGGAGGTGCACGGGGAGCCCAGGCGAGACGCACAGAGATCGACGGCGCGATCCTAGCTGATTGGTTGGTTCCACCTGAGCCTCAGATCCTCATGCCTGGTGACGACCGTTGGCTGGGACAGTTCACCCCCCGTGGCATCCCACTAGTGGTCGCAGGACGTATGGATGACTCCTCTATTTCCTTCTTCGCGGTTATGGGGGATGGACGACTCAAGAGAGAGGATGCGCTCATCGACCCCCTACTCCCATGGCAGAGGGTTCGGGTCGTAGGCCTTTTGGGGAAGGTCTGGCGTACCGATCCTAGCATTGAGCAGGATCAGATGCAGCTTTGGCGACTCTGGCTCTGGGAGGGGTGGGCCTTGTCAGAGCTTGATTGGGACCCAGGAGAGTGGAGTTGGCCAGAGATTGTGATAGGACAGGGGCCGACCTCCTTCTTTGCCTACAGCACGACTCTGGGCACAGGCGAGTTCTTGGGAGGATGCAGAGCTGCCCCCCCACCCAGTGGCCCAGCTGGTATGCACAGGGTATTTCCAGGTTCTTTTTGCAGGCCTTTTAGAAGGCCTTGTGGGAGAGTTGGCGGCCGCGGAAGATCTCCGACTTCCTGTGGCTTCTTGCCCACAAAGGTCTTCCAGTGGGGAGCTGGTTGCGGCAAATAGGCCAGGACGGATGCTGTCAGATCTGCCATGAGGATGAGGAGTCACCAAAACACTGCCTGTGGAGCTGCACTCGCGCCCAGGAAGTGTGGAGGTGGACTTTCGGGATTCTTACTCGCGCATCACCGGAGCTAGGTTTGATCACTTGGGGCGCGTTCTATTGGTGCAGCACCGCACCTGATCTTCATCACTTATTCGAGGCATGCCAGCAGGACCCCACTTTCCTCATCACACAGGGGACGTGGGGGCCACTCGAGGGTATCCCGCAGCATCTAGCAGAGGCTGATACAAGAGTTTAGGAGAGGCAGCCTGTCTGGGAGATTATTAGCAGCATCGCAAGGTGGCACATTTGGACCTCGCGTTGCGCGCAGATCCTCGACGGCACCTCCTTATCGACTGCCCAGATCATGACGGATATTTAGAGCGAGATTATTCATACCCTCAGAGGCCAGTGGGACCAGATCCAGGGAGATTCCCGGGCCGGCCGGGAGAAGCGGAGATGCTTCCTCCGGGCTTGGGACACATAGGGCCTCTTCTTCGAGCAGACTTCGCAGGGCCTTTGGTGGCGCTACTCACCACCCCGATGGCTGTTCATTCACACTCGCCTTATCTCTCCGTGAGAGAGTGATTTAGTTTTGTACCTTTTAGGGCTGTGTCCGATTTGTGAACGTAGCCCGTCAGCTACAAGCTGACCTTTGTATCTTGCTCTCGAAGTAATATAATTAGCACTGTTTTTTCGGCAAAAAACCCTTTGGTCCCATACTTCAGTTGAACTTCCATCTGTCATCCTGACTGTATATGCATAGTCAGATGGACTTGTTTTTAACTTCAGCCTCCACGACGAGCTTGGAGTTAATCACATTGTGAGTTGACGCCAAGTCAAACAACACAATGACATCATGATTGGCCACTTGCCCTTTCATTTTAATTAACTCCGTATCATTAAAGGCTGTATACCCCGTTGCTGCGGGCTTAGATAGGATGTTATCAGGTGCACTCGTTACTAGCTTAGCAACAGACACACATAACAAACAAGGTACTAACCACTGAGAAGATCCCGCTAGCTGAATCTGCATCTCTTCCGCTTTGGGACTTCCCTCCATCTTCACGTCGCATTCTGAGATCACCATCTCAGCCATCCGACGATCTTTGTTACGTGGACAATCCTTCCACTGATGAGGTTGAAGGCAACCAAAACATAAGCCTTCTCTCCTCGCTTTTTCCCTTTGTTCTGGGTTTAAGGGAGACTTAGACCAAGCCCGGGCTGCCATTGGGGTTACTTTCCTTTTCACTCCAATGGTGGTACTTGGTTTGGGAGTTTCAGCCGGTTTCCCCTGCTTGGCTTGACCACTCGGCTGAGAACCACTCCCTCTACTAATCCATTTCTTCTTAAACCCAGATTTCTTCGGATACCCATACTGGGTTTCGACCTGTGCAAACCCACTTGGCCTGCTGCCCTTGGCATCTTCATAGTTCAGGGCTATAGCTATTGCATCATCTAACGTGTTCGCATACTTAGCCCGAACTTCCATTTTTATTCAATCATTCAATCCAAATATGAAATCTTTCACTTGGATTGATTGAGGCAGGGGTTCGTCAACCTTCATTACACTCTCTCGAAACTTATCAGTGTATTCTGCCACTGATAAATTTCTTTGACAAAGGTTTCTATATTGATCCCAAGCTTGGGATGCTTCGTCAGGAGGTAAGAAGTGTTTCTTGAATTCTCTTTTAAACCCCTCCCAGGTAGTGGATGCTATACCATCTTTTTGTTGCTTAATCCACCACTGATCCGATGCCTCACTAAACATGTGGGTGGCCTTGCGGATCTTCTTGATGTCATTTCTGATTTCACAAATGGCGAACGCCCCGTCCCATTTGTGTAACTAGGTCTCAATGACATCGGAGCTACGGTCGTTCATCCGACCAGAATACTTTTCTGGCTTGTAATTGGCAATATTTGGCACTTTAGCCTTCCTAGGCTCGACCGTATGGACACTAGACTCCGATTCCATTACTCCGATTCCATTGGAGCCTTTCCCTTCTCCTCTCGAGAAGGTCTGGCAGACATACTGTGTATCGCTCTCCTAAGTTTGGACTGCCCTGCATTGGCCTGTAATTGCTGTGCTAACAACTGTTGCAAGGCATCCTCCAACAATGCAATCTTGCCAGATAAAGTGTGAGCTACTGGGCGCGACACCTGCTGGGTCGGCCGGATTCCTGATTCACCAGGGTCCCTCCTGGAAGCTCCTTCTTCTGCTTCCATTCCGTTCACTGGGTGTTTTGTTTTGTTTTGTTTGGTTTTGATTTAAAAAAAAAAAAAAAAAAACACCGCCAGAAAGCTGTATCTACAAACTGACGCAATTCAGCGTACTGATACTCTAACACAATTCCCTATACTAGGGAATTATGCAATCCCACATGCACACTGACTAGGCATTTGACACAGGCCTATATCCCAAATGGCGCTTTTTCCTATCCTAGGGAAGCTCCTGCAAACAAACTCAAACTGTAGCACATAGGCATAACCACAAGCATAATCTGTCCCTGCTACAACATCAAAGCCTCATGCAGGCTGATCACTCACGAGATCCTATCTATGAAAGTAGAGCATCACCCGACTAAATCGAGGAGAAAAAAAAAAAACAAGAAACTAATGGATGTCAAAGAGAGCTCCCTGGTCATCAACGATTTCACCACTTCTTGGTTCCATGCAGATCCCGCCAACAGTCTACAGTCACAGCCTTGGATTTCCCTCGATACGGATCCGTGTTTGCATGGCCTCTTATCCTTGCCTACACTGTTCAAGGCCCTGCACTCCTGTGCCAAATCTGCGTCCAAGAGCGTTGCTTGAGCGTCGCCCCAGTCACTACTTATGAGCAGGCTGCGTGGCGTTGGAGATTTCTGAGCATATGTGTGCCAAGGAAGCAGATCACGAGCTAGCCAGACCGTTTTGCGTCAACTCTGTGTTCCAAGCCTGCAATGTGTTCGACGAATAGTATAGGGGTGATCACGAATCACCACCTGTGCATTTCGTCAAGTGCGTCATCTACCTGCATTTCGTCATTGCCTTACGGGATCCCCACACTCCAGCAACGACTCAAAAGCGGGAAGGTTGTCAACAAGCCTTCCGTCCGTCATAGATCATGGCCATCGTCAGCAACTTCGTTACGGTCTGTCTGTCACATGGAGTCGATCCCTTCCTTTCCACACCTATCGTCTACTCCACGCACTTCACTCATCCCACGCTCACTTCAATTTTGGTCGAACGCCCGCATGGAATCTCCGTTGATCTAGGCTCTGGTCCTTTCGACGACCCAACTCCACGTCTTTCTTCCGTCACTCTGATTGTCTCTCCATTCCTCGCCTTCCTGCGCTCTGTGACATGCTTGCATAGGCCCGTTCGTAGGCTAGCACCGATCGATGCGTTAGCCAATTCGTAAGCCGGTGCCAGAGGACCACCGCGCTGTTCGTCAATCCCTTCCTGAACTCCTAACCTTGAGCTCTGATACCAAATGTAAAGACTAGCTATCTAATTCCTACTGCAGATCATGGGAGCAGCACCATGGATATCCTCCCAGCCAACCTTGCTGAAGCTAAAAACAGCAGACAGAGAGTTCCGAATCAAAACATACGTGAAAATCACTATTCTCTTCTCTCTCTAGCCTCAACAAGCCCCATCTCCCTAGATAGATCTAGATGTCACATGTCATCCATATAGGGCCTTCCTAATGCAACATTTCACCCCTCTCTTGGGATGCATTAAATCCTTTGCCCCTAGGCACATCCTTTGCACTAGGCCCTTAGCCTTAGATCCACCTAGTCTGGTGCTATCAACCCTCACGTAGGACCTTGACATTAATTCCCTCCCGATCATTTACATGAAGCACAAACAAATATATTACAAAGATAGATCCTTTAAGGGAAATGTCGGACTGATTCTTCCGAGGTCATGCTACCTCGGCTAGAGCATAACACTGCTGCTAGAGACCCTATATTGTAGGCTGTACTCCTGTCCATAGCCTCTGCCATCTGCCCCGTATCTTTATTCATGCAAGCGCCTTCCTGCTGCAGCATCCTTGCCTCCTGCCAGGCCTTCACCAACCCGTACAGCCACATATGCATACCGTTCCCTTCCGTACTGCTGTGCCGTCTATCCTTGCTGGAAATCCCTGCGCAATCAGGCTGCTGCAGGTCCCTGATATCCACGTGTCTGCCCTGTACATCAGGAGCTCCACGACTTGCCAGGTACCCTTCTTGCTTTGTGTGAGGTGCTGCCCATGTGGCAGTCCCCCTCCCTTTCTCTTCTCTGGGCATCTTCTGCCCTAGGTCTCCCTCCCCCACGCTCTCCTCATTTGGGGGCTTACAGATGGGGAGGTGACCATTCCAACAATTACTTGATGAGTAAAAGGTAAACTAGAGGCAATGAAAAAAGTCAAAAAAGAACAATGTGGGAAGTGATGAATTCCAACATATTGTTCAACACAATCTCAACATTCAACCATACAATCTCACACAAGTAGTTGTTAGGGATAGCTCATATACTTAATACACATAGTGATGAGAAGGAAAGAAGCTCTTGGCTATCCAAAATATACACCATTCTCTATTCTCTCTTCTCTGTACCAAAAGGATGAAAATATATACTAAACCCTAATGTGGTTTACCCTAAGTCAATAAAGACTATTTGCATCGTGACTTAGGATCCCTTCTAGAGTTCTCTATATGCTAGCCACCTATGTCCCATGTATATAGCATATGTCCCACCATATGCACATAACTTTCCAAACTTCTCATTAGGCAAGGATTTTGTAAACAAATTTGTGGCTTGGTTTTCAAAGAAATAGTGGATGGGCTGAATCGTTCCTTCCTCCACATAATCTCATATGAAATGGTGCTGTATATGAATTTGATTTAACCTCTCATGACCTTTTGTATTCTTTGCCAAGGCAATGGATCTTTGTTTATCACAAAATATCATGGTAGCACCATCTTGGACTACACCAAGTCCTCCTAGAGCCTTCAAAGCCAAATTAATTCAATGTACGCCAATGTACGCCATGCAAGAGATATGTACTCACCCTCTTGTGTAGACAAAAGTGCTTCACATCTCAAGGACAATCTTGAAAGCATTGGATCATCATAACATAAAGCGGCCAAAGCAATAGATACTCCATGCAACCCAATCTCCTTTTTGGAGTTTCTTGATGCATGGTGAGCCATGAGGCTGGTTCTTGCAAAAGCCATGGCCATATGAGAACTATGGGACTAGTGATCATGCCAAGTATGCCAAGTTTGAGAATTTTAAGCAGGATGAGGGGTATCCAGGAGTAAAAAAACACAAAGCTTACCTTCAAGAACATAGCAAATCTACACAGAGAGTATTTGGGCACGGCTAGCCCATAGGTTTGGAGTGTGAGCTTGGACACATCAACACGGGCCTCTTCAAGGATGACCTTTCCCATTCTACACATTTCTTGGTGTTTCTTTTTATTGCTCTTTTAGATGGTTTTTCTCCTCAGCTGTTAATTACCTCCAATCTCGCCTCCCCATAGAGCTTTATTGAGCCGATGGGAAGCTTGGACTAGCTAGTTTGGCAAGTAGTGATTTTTAGCTACAAACACCTCGATCCTTGGCATTTTGCAAACAATTGTTAGCATCACCTGAGCTTGAGCTATTGCTGTGCAATATTCATATGATTGATGGCAAAACCAAATTGCATAGCTCTACCTAAATGAACTCGCAGCTATTTTTGTCCAATACTCAAAAAGCATCACAACAATAATAATCCTTGGATTATAACATATCCAATAGCTTTTATTGTGAAAATGTGGTTCATTCTAGGTTCAAAATTTTTAAACTTAGTTCAGGCTGGTCATGTAAACACTGAAATGTACACGATACTACGTATACCATACAAAAAAAAGAAACAACAAATAACGTTTTCAATATGTATGGATGAGTGAAAACATTGTGTAAACATGAATTACTTGCCTATGAATCCTCAAGAAAACGATTTGGATGATGAATGTATCGATTTCTATCAGCAAGTTGTCGATAAATATCCTTTTTTTTTGGGACACATGACAATAAGTATGTTGATTTCCCTGTCAAAAATGCTCCTTAGAGCTTGACATTTACATAAATCCATGAAAATATTCTCTTCAACTTCACTACATGACACGATGGCTTAGGCATGATGAGAATTTCTTAAATGTATATCCAAAAGTCTAGAGACCTGGCCAATGGATATTTGATTTTTTGTTGACAATGCATTCAACAAGCAAGTGAGAGCCAAGGTAATGAATAAGAGGGGAACATAGTTATTTTAGGAACATAGCCATGGAAGTGTATGTAATTGACTGAAAGTTTCCACGATATTAGCCCATGCTACCATTTCCAAGGGTGAAACGGGTTTAAGTATACTTAAACTCATATACAAGATTTAAATAAGCTATAATTAAAAAAATCTAACCTTATAGATGGGCTCATATGATTTGTGCTGATTGATTTGAGTACTTGGAGGGATAAATTTGGACCTTGTATGAGAAACTTATGTTAAATTTTGGGAAATTTAGTGATTCTTTTATAGTAGTTGAAAGAAAAGTTCATCCTACACTTTGCCTCCCTTGTTGGGAAGATCCACACAGATATGACCATTTGAACCCGCCTAATTGGGAAAATTTGACCCTACCGATCATTAAAGCGTGTTTTTCACCAAGTCCCATGCACAACCGTAAAAAAACATGCTTTGAGGTGTGTTATTAAAACGTGCACATATTCGATGTGCATGATACTTTGCAAACAAAACAATCCCACCTACCTTGACATGATTGCAAAGTATCATGCCCATCAGATTGGGTTTCCATGGTCAAACACGCTCTGAGCTATGTTATTCGAACGCACACATATCTAATTGGCACGGTATATTGGATGCATTTCAAACCCATATATGTTGAGACACATTAAAATTATTATTCCCATCGGATATGGTTTGCATGGTCGAAGGTGCTTTAAAGTGTGTTTTCCACCAAGTGTCATGCCCAATCGTCAAAAAACACGCTCTGAGGTGTGTTATCAAACAAGCACATGTGTGATCAAAATGATAATTTTCACATGCATCAATATCACCTATCTTGAGGAAAATGCAAAGTATCATGCCCAATGAATATGCTTTGCATGGTCAGAGTTGTATTACACCACGTTTTTCACTAAGTCTCATGTACAACCGTAAAAAACCACGCTCTGAGTTGTGCTATCTAAACACACACATATCCAATGGCAGGAAACTTTGCACATGCATCAATCCCATCTACCGTGAGAGGCTTTAAAAGTATTGTGCCCATCAGATATGGTTTTCATGGTCAAAGTTGCATTATACCCTGTTTTTCACCAAGTCTCATGCACAAATGGTCAAAAAACATGTTCGGAGGTGTGTTATTCAAACACACACATATTTGATGGGCATAATACTTTGTACATGAATTTATAACACCTATTTTGAGAAGATTGTACACAAATCTACAAAACCTATTTTGAGAAGCTTGAAAATTATCATGCCCCCATCAGAGATAGTTTGCATGGTCGAAGTTGCATGAAACCCTATTTTTCATCAAGTCTTATGCACAACCATAAAAAATACGCTATGGGATATGTTATTCGAATGCAAAAATATCAAATGGGCATGATGCTTCAGACAATTGTCAATCCTACCAATTTTGAAACTTATTCAAAGTATCGTGCCGATTGGATATGATTTGCATGGCCGGAGTTGAATTAAACCGTGTTTTCCACCAAGTGTCATGCACAACCATCAAAAAACACGTTCAAAGGTGTGCTATTCGAATGCGCACATCTCCCATGGGCACAATACTTTTCACATGCATCAAGACAACCTAACTTGAGACTCCTACAATGTATCGTGTCCATATGATATGGTTTGCATGGTTGAAGTTGCGTTAAACCCTAGTTTCACCGAGTCTTATGCACAATGGTAAAAAAGCACCCCCGGAGTATGTTATTTGAACACATACATATCCGATGGGCATGATATGTTGCACCTATCTCAATCCCACATATGTTGAGGAATTTTCAAAGTATGGTGCCCATCGGATATTATTTGCATACTCGAAGTCACATGAAGCATGTTTTACACCAAGTCTTATGCACAACCTTCAAAAAACACGCTTTGAGGTGTCTTGTTCGAATGCACACATTTTTAATGGGAATGGTAATATTCATGCACATCAATAGAACCTATTTTGATGTGTTTGCAAAGTATCATGCACATAGAATATAGTGTGCATGGTCAAAGTCACATTAAAGCATGTTTTTCACCAAGTCTTATGCACAATCGTCAAAAAACACGCTCTGAGGTGCATTATTTGAATGCACACATATCCGATGGGCATGATAATTTGAAAAAACTCCAATATTACCATTTTTGGATGCACTACAAGTATCATTCCCATTAGATATGGTTTGCATGGGTGAAGTTACATTAAAGCATGATTTTCACGTCTCATGCATAATAGTCAAAATACACGCTCAGAGGTGTGTTATGCGAATGTGCACATGTCTAATGGGCATGATACTTTGCATATCAATACCATCTATTGTGAGTCATATGAAAAGTATCACACCTATTGAATTTGCTTTGTGTGTCAATCAAACCCTATTTTTCAACGTCTCATACACAACCGTAAAAAAACATGCTCTGAGGTGTGTCAAACGCACACATATTTGATTGGAACGATACTCTTCATATGAATCAATACCTCCTACCTTGAGAGACTTTCAAATTATTGTGCCCATTGGATATGGCTTATGTCACCTGCATTAGTTTGGCAATGTCATTTGATGGTGGATATTGGCAAGTCCATACAGCTAGGATTGTGCCTAGGCCTAAGATGGATGTAAAAGAATGAGGAAAGAGAATGGTATAAAGGGAATAGGGTTGGCCCTCCCTTCAAAAGGTGACATGTATAAAATCCAAGTGATTGACTTTGGTCTTCATTGTTGGATGCACAAGTTAGGAATACAAGCTCCCTCTTCTCTTGTAATAGTGTTGTTGGGTGTTCTCATGTTTCCTTTGTAGTGCCTTTGTGTTTCCCACTCCATCCCCATTCATTCTACTCTTCTCCTCCCCTTCTCCCTCTCTTTTGTAGAACGATTCATGAGGGAACACAATGATCATCAAGCCCTATCTCACATGGCGTGCGTGTGTTTCATGTGCGATCAGTTCTTGCAATTGCATGACATCATCAATGCCTCCATTGATGCTCGATCCTCTATAAATTGTTGCACTTATCACATTCTATCCATCAGCTTTGCTCATTCTATGTCTCCTAGTCCTATCTACAACCTCATCCATTCCATGCACCCGCTTTCCCTCCTCTCGCGTGGAAACACATTGTAACAATCTGAGAGCCGCTTGAGTGACACTTGCGGACAACTCGTGCTTTGCATTGCTCTTACAATGAGTAGCTTAGAGTGGAGGCTCCCTTCAAGATCCCCATGACACATGAGTCACCATCGAGACTACACATCTTTGGCACTGCTGCCGGGGATGCTTTTAGATTGCACTTTCTTTCTCTTGTCATTACCATTGCTCACTATGTCAAGCTTAACCAAGAGCATTCATAGTGGAGCTTTAGCAGATGAATGAGTAAAGAAGTATGAGTTTTGGAAGGAAAAAGAAGAAGCTATCTTTCTATTGGAAAGAATTTTGGCTCATTTAGAGCTTGTCGTTGATGTTTTTTAGTGTTTTGCATTGATAGGAAGATAGTTTAGAGGATTTCTAAGGTGTGCGTGATAGCAAACTCCAACTAAAAGACCCAAAAGTGATGTTTGAATTGGTTTTGAAAGGAGAAACTATCACATTTTGCAAAACACACCATGTGGCACTCAAATGTTCTTTTTTGTTGTTTTTTGAATTGAGAAGGTAGACTAGGTAGTTTAGCATCCCCTTATCACAAAAAAACCTGAACATGAAATTGGGTTGGTTCTTTAACTCTATCCCATGAGATCGGTGCTTTAACTCTATCCCACCAGGTCAATGCTTTAGCTTTATTCCACCAGATCGGTGCTTTATGCCTCTATCCCCCCATCCAGAGGGATAGCTCTGGGAACACAAAATAAGGAAACACCATGGATGCTTCCTTGCTATCCCTTGACCTTACCTTGCTATGGCATAAGGAAGCCACAAGGGGCTGTTGCCCCTTGAACCCTGCATTGAGGAGAACTCAACCTAGAACTGGGGCCTCAACTATGCCAATGAACACATGCACTTGAGATCATGAAGAATCCTAAGAGCTAACCTAGAGCACAAAGATAGTGCCTCAAACGACATTCTGTCTAGCTACTCCACAAGAGCCTCACCAGCAAAGACAACAAAGAAGAAGAGAAACCAAGCATGTGTGGGTCCGTAAGGATCCACTAGAGGCCCAAGGGTACTTCGAAGGTGAAACATATATTTGGGTTCCAACAAAACCTTGACATCAAAAGCCACCACAGTTTCTAAACAACAAACCTCGACATTAAAGAGCTAAACACTGCCATCCAAAGTCTCTATGTCTTTTTGTCGAGGCTACAATCTATAGACTATGTTGCAGCTACTAGATAGATAGTTCTACAGGGTCCTTAGATTGTGTCAGAAGTCAAGCTTATTGTTACCAGCAAGAAACCCAATAGGGGTGTGTTGATGAGTAGAAAGAGTCCATTATCGGTTGCTTATGTTTATGAGTTGGTTGTTTTGCTATTAGACTCGTCTATTCGGACTTGATAAGAAACTATCTTTATCTCTATGTTTCATATTTTATGTGAAAGAAAGCTTGATGTATTTTTGGCATTTTAGATGAAAGAGAGTGAGCTTTGTGCTTTGCATACATTTTCTTTATTTCCCTTAAGTGGTATCAGAGTAGAGAATAGTCTTGGGAAGCCTTATACATGTCTAAGTACTCGAGTCTTAAGGTGATATTAAGAAAATTTTGGATGTGGGATGGCTTTGATTACCTTCACTGGTAAGACTTTTCCATCGTGCTAGCTAGACACTCGGCTATTATTCATGCAAAAAGTGACTTGGGGAGTCATTGCTGGGATTGAGAAAAAGCCCAAGGGAAATGCCTTAGAAACAGAGAAGAGTGCATGGGAGACAAAGAATGAGAAGACGATTAGATGTCCTACGGGATGAAATATTGAATCAAGAGAAAGGCAAAGCACTTGCAATTGATGATAACCAAGAAAAACGTATGCTAGTTGAAGATAATTTTCTCAAATCCATTGGAATTCCTTCAATATCCCCACAACATGTGAGTCACCATTGAGACTACATAGCTTGCATGGTTGAAGTCTCATTACACCCCATTTTTCACTAAGTCTTATGCACAACCTTAAAAAAACATGCTCTTAGGTATGTTATTCAAATGTGCACATATCCAATGGCACAATATTTTTCAGGCGCATCAATACCACCTAACTTGAGATTTTTTCAAAGTATTGTGCCCATCGGATATGTTTTTCATGGTCAAAGTTGCATTACATCCTGTTTTTCACTAAGTCTTATGCACACAATACCACCTACCTTTAGAGTATAGCAAGGTATAATTCCCATCGGACATGCTTTGCATCATTGAAAAATGCATTAAACCCTATTTTTCACCGTCTTATGCACAACTATTAAAAAAAACGCTCTGGGTGGGTAATTCAAACACACACATATCTGATAGGCACTATGATTTGCACAAGATTCAATTACGTAAATTTTGAGTCATTTACAAAGTATCATGCCCATTGGATATGGATTTCATTTTGAATTTGCATTAAAGCATGTTTTTTACCAAGTGTCATGCACAACCGTTAAAAAATATGCTCAGAGCTGTGTTATTCAAATGGGAACATGTCCCATAGGAACAATAATTTTGTGGTGGGTCTCAGCGCGGTGACTCACGTGTCATGGGGGTAGTTCAAGATATGCCGACGGAGCTTCCACTACTAGCTACTCCTTGTGCATAGTACGAGCTATCCACAAGTGTCACTCAAGTGGCCTCCGGATTGTTGCAATGTGGTTTCATGCGAGGAAGAGGGAAGGGGAGAGGAGAGGGAGAAGAGGGAGAAGGAAGGAGGAGGGAGGGAAGAAGGAGAAGGGAGGGAGAAGGAAGGAGGAGGGAGGGAAGAAGGAGAAGGGAGTGTAGGATGGAGTGACAACCACAAAGGCACTACAATGGAAACAAGAGAACACCCAAAACAATCTGTTGGAAGAGAAGAGGGAGCTTGTATTCAAACTTGTGCAAACAATAATGAAGACCGAAGTGAACCCTTTGGCCTTTTATACATGTCACCTTGTGAAGGGAGGAGGGCCAACCCTTTTCCTTTTAGCACTCTCCCTCACTTTACAACCATGGGCTCTTGGGCTCTTAGGGCACCAAGGCATATTTCTATTCTTTATACTCTCCCTACTAGTGGAAATAGTGCTTGTGTTAACCGTATTAAAGTGCTTGGGACAAATTTGGTATTAGGAGGTGGTCCTAACCGGTTCCCAAATAGTGCTTGTGTTAGCCTCGCCACTCTTAGGCTTGGGTGATTTGGGGCTCAAACTCCCTAAGCGCCCTCACACCTCCACCTGTTTGTGGTCATGCATGATGCATGAGACTCAAACCTGGAGTAGCGAGGCTCAGCTTCATTAGGACACTCAATGGTAACCCTATCTTGGGATGATATTTGGGGAACAATCTCCTTGAGTTTGAGCTGTACTCCTTTCATGGCTATTTTTATTGGTGTCACTATTTCCTATGGATGCGGAGCTAAAAAGTGCAAGGCGCATGCACTCTTTGTGGCCTAGAAGTGTGCATCTCCTTGTTCCTGCACCTCTTGGTTTGAAGCGGGGGAAGCTAGAACATATAGCCTGTGCACGTTGCTTGGAATCTTTGGACTTTGGAGCAGACTTTGGGTATTCGGGGATCAAACTCCCTGAGTTTGAGCTATACTCCTTCCGTGTGCACATTGCTTGTAATCGTTGACCTTGGTGTATTTGGGTATCAAACTCCCTTGAGCTTGTCCTATTGAATAGATCATTTGGCTTGGTCACCTTTACTCATTGATTACCCTGCATTTGACTCTGTGGATGTTAACATGCCCCCTTTCCTGATGCTGATCCAAGCCGCACTGGAGGAGGGTGGTGGAGAGGACTAAATATAGAATGACATAGCAGTCCAGCTATCTGGACATGAGGTGAGCGAGGTACGAGCGGTACTTCCAAAAATGGGTGGAATGCATATCCTCATAAGTGCAGAGGTGATGCCTGTGGAGGTTGTGGATGCAGAGGTAGAGGTGGAGGTCCTGGAACTGAGTTTGACCAACGTCAGGGTTGAAGACAATCTAGTGTGAAGAGAGTAGGAGGGAAGGAAGGAGTCTCACTTGCAGCTTTCTCACATACACAATGGGGGAATATACACAAAGGTGGAGATTGAAAATAGTTTTCCTCTTCTTAGTTGTGAAAGCCAAAAGAACTCTCTATATAAAAGAATAGGTGAACCCTATATGTGGGTCTCAAACCAAACTCAGCTAACTAAGGTGGCATACTAACTGAGCCACTAACTAGAGTACATAAAGATAGCTATCATCTAGCTATTATTCATGGGCAGTGTAACTGCATCTGTAGCTAACAAGTCGGTGACATAAATGCACAACAGTCACCCTGGCATGGAGCTCAATATCTCAACACTCCCCCTCGAGCTCAATCCCAATTCTTGCACACCAAGCAGGTCTCTAAACTTGTGCAGCTTCTCTGTCCAATGCCTTCGTGAATATGTCAACTACCTATTCCTCTGTGATGACATAAACTAGATCAATAAAAGCTACTAGAACCTTCTCCCACACATAGTGATAATGCACCTCAATGTGCTTTGTTCTAGCATGATAGACTAGGTTATTTGCCAAGTGTATATTGCTCATGTTGTCATAATAAATGACAACTGGCCCATCTATAGCATATCATAAAGTAGCTTATCCAACCAAGCTGCCTCACATGCAGCCATTGCTGCACCCCTGTACTCAGCCTTTGTGCTTGACAAGGCAATTGTAGGCTATTTCTTGCTACTCCAAGTGACTGCAGCACTCCCAAAGAGAACACATATCCACTAGTAGATCGTCTATCAGAAATACTACTAGCCCAATCAACATCATTGCATCCATGCAACTATATCTGAACCCCGGTCTCATAAAATAGTCCATATTGCAATGTGGACTTCACATACCTCAATATGCATCTAGCTGCATCCAAATGCAGTTTCCTTGGAGCTGCATAAATTGACTTACCAACCCAATAGCATAGCTCAAGTCCTGGCCTGGTAATACTCATATAAATCAAACTTCCTACTATGCGTATGTACATAGTAGGGTCTTTTAGAAGCTCACCTACATCTATGCTCAGCTTCACATTCTGCTCCAAAGGAACTAAAATAGGCTTATAGCCTATCATCCCATATTTGGACAGCATGTCCAATCCATACCGCCTCTGCAAGAGCCATATCCCACTTGTGGATCTAATCATCTCAATGCCCAAGAAGTAACACAGCTCTCCCAAATCCTTCATCTCAAACTTTTACTTCAATAGCATTTTCACATGAAGGATATCTTCATCACTATCACCTGTGATGATCAAATCATCAACATAAATGCCAAGCAGCATAATGCCTTTCTCTGTTTTTCTCACATAAAGTGAGAAATCTACCTTGGAAATCTAAAAGCCAATAGTGACAAAATACTATCCTATCTTGTTAGACCATGCTCTAAGTGCTTGCTTCAAGCCGTACAAGGCTTTCTTCAACCTGCAAACAAACTCAGGATGAACAGCATGAACATAACTTGGTGGCTGCTCCATATAGACCTCTTCTTGCAAATCACCATGCAAGAAAGCATTCTTTACATTTATCTGATTTAAAGACCATCCCTTTGATGCAGCCATAGCAATGAATGCTCTTACGGTTGCCATCCTTGCAACCGGACTGAATGTTTCTTCATAATCAATGCCATACGACTGTGCATACCCCTTGACAACTAATCTTGCCTTGTATCTGTTCATAGAACCATCTGCATTGTGCTTCACCTTATAAACCCACTTGCAGCCAATTGCATTCTTGTCTTTAGGCAAAGGCACTGATTCCCATGTAGCATTTGCTTCCAAGGCATCCATTTCTTCATCCATGAGTTTCTCCCATTTTTTTTTTCCCATGGCTTACTCAAAAGAAGTGGGTTCTAGTTCATGTATCACTTTGACCATATAGGCATAGTGATTGGCTATAAATCCATCATATTTCAGCCTATCCACAGGATACCTAGCTCTGGTAGACCTACGCAAAATAGGCTTACTACCAGGTGCTCTCAAAACATCCCTTATCTTCCTTTCTCCAAGTAAAGTATGTGAACCATTGCTAGCGGACACTACAGGTCCACTAATATTTTGTGATTGTTGTTGTGAATTCTGTGCAACATTACCATATTGTGCATCTACATCATCAATCACATTTACTAGTTTATACCAGCTGCTCATCTCATCAAAGACATCTTTGCTCACTGTAAACTTATGAGTAGAAGGGTTATATCATCTATACCCTTTCTGCTATAGAGAATAACCAATAAAGATGCACTTCTTAGCTTTTGGATCCAACTTAAATCTCCATTCATCTGGCACATGAGCCTATATAGGCAATGCAACCAAAAACTTTCAAATGAGAAATATCTGGTTTCCTACTAGTATACCTCTCCTCTGGCATCATGCCATGTATTGCTACAGTGGGAGTCCTGTTCATTATGTAGACTGCTGTAGCAACTGCTTCAGCCCAATAATAATATGGCAGGTCTTTTTTGTTGAGCATGGCATAAGATACCTCTCCAATATGCCTGTTTTTCCTTTCTGCAAGTCCATTTTGCTATGGGGTATGACTACATGAATATTGTTGCTTTATGCCATGCTCCTGCAGGAAACTTGCAAACTCATTTGAGAGGCACTCTCCCCCTCCATCTTACCTTAGGCATTTTATTTGCAGGCCTGTTTCTTTTTCAACCATAGCTTTAAAAGCTTTGAAATGCCCAAACACTTCACTTTTCTTTTTCATAAAATACACCCAAACTTTTCTGCTGTAGTCATCAATAAAAGTGGCAAAATAATGACAGCCTCCAATAGATGTAGCTTTAGTAGTTCACACATCAAACTGGATTGATTCCAATGGCCTCTTACTCTCTTGAACATGTCTAGGAAATGGTTTCCTTGCCTGTTTTCCAAATTGATAGGCTTCACATAACTTATGCATTTCTGCAACCTTGAACTTAGGCAATCCTGCAATAATATTTTGGGCCTACATTAATTTAAGTTGCTATACATTAACATGACCAATGCGTTTATGACAGATATCAATATCTGCAACTACACTAGTCCCATGTGCAAACATTGCTGCACTCAATTCAATCATGTCCACATCCAACGTAAACATCTTGCCCTTCTTCTTCTCTTTTGCTATCAAGCGACCTTTATTTTTCATATCCTCAACAAAGCATCCACGAGGATTAGATCTGACCTGCAAGCCCTACTCAACCATTTGACCAATAGAAACTAGGTTCTTGGTGATATTCGGGACATGAAATACATCAGACAGATATTTCTTTTTTCCATCCTACATAAGCAAAGGAATTTTGACAACCTGCACAATAGGATGTGCAGTATCATCACCAGTCTCCACAAATCTTGGTCTTTCCATTTTCCTTGCATCTTGCATCCATTTTGCATGACCTATCATGTGGTTTGAGGCACCCGAGTCAACATACCACACATCATTGCTTTCTTCTGCACTTGTCATAGAATTGGTCATGTAATGTACCATAAACAAATGCTCATTTCTGTCATCACCTTGTCTACTAGAGGATGCATAATTGCCTTGCTGCAATTTTCCAGTCATGATGTCATTTTGCTTTTTATAGCAGTCTTTAGCCATATGACCCATTTTACCACAATAGTAGCATTCAACATTGTTGTTTGCATTTTGGCCTCTCTGCCATCCACCACGACATCTTTGGCTCCCCCTGCCTCTAAAGTTACCACGTCCTCCTCCATAGGACTGGTTTTCTTGAATTTTTTGCATATTTTGATTTCTGCCACAGCCTCCAAATCGGATTGCTCTACCTCTGCCTCTAGCTCTTTCAGCATTTGAGTAGAAGACAACTTCTTTTGAAGTTCCTCCTCAAGAAGTTGCACCACCATTTCTTTGCTCTTCAGAAATTAGCAGAGCAATCAACTCCTTAAAATCAAGAAAATTCTCACGGATGGCAATGGATGTTTGAAATTGTGCATAATCCTTTCCTAGACCATTCAAGATCACAAAAACTAAATCATCATCTTCCACTGGCAACCCAATAGAAGCAAGTGCATCTGCAATCTTCTTCACCTTCATGTGGTAGTCATTGATGCTCATATTTAATCTCTGCACATTATGCAACTCCTGCCTGAGCTGCATTTTCTTGGCTTGCGTATTTGTGCTATACATTTTTATCAAAGTATCCCACGCCTCCTTCAGCATGCTTGCATCTTCAGTATGCACAATCATAGAATCTAAAATACTGATAGACAGCCAGTACATAAATTTTTTGGCTCTCTCGTGCTAGCCTTTAAATGCCTGCAAATCCTGTTGATTGGGAACATTAGGAATAACTGGTTCTTGTTTAGCTCCAGTAATGAACTCCCAATAGCCTTTTCCCTTCAGGAAATTCATCATTCTAAACTTCCATGCTTGGAAGTTGTTCTTGTCAAGCTTTTCAGTGACAATTTGTGAAAGAGCATCAGATGCCATTACAGAACACTGCAAAATATTCAATCACTGCAAAAAAACACAACTTCTGCCTCACAAGAGCAAATTTGCAAAACTGACGAGAGTGGTATTTGACCACACAGTCACTTCCTAGTGATGTTTATGCATCAACATGCAATAAGAATGATTCTGTGACTCCCAATATCTCTGGCACAGGCATACGATGTAATTTCTATGATACTTTTTCACCGACCTGCAGAGCAGTGGTCACATAGCAAAAACATGGCACTTTCCTGAGTGCTTGCGGAAAACTTCCGCCACTAAAACAGGCCCCAAAATGGTCTCAAATCAAAATAATAATTTCACCATGGGCTTTGCCCATACCTGTAGCATATACTACCCTCTTGCGACACTGCGAAGGGCGTCCCAATCTGAGATAGTGCACTCTTGCACTTTTTGTCTATGCTACTTGCAGAGATTTGCTCCCAAACTCGAAAAAAAAGGAAAGCAACACTGATCCTCTTACTAGGACACCGCAAACTTGGTTTGCTTTCTTGAGCTCCTTACCACGAACCGAGCTCTGATACCATGTGAAGAGAGTGGGAGAGAAGGAAGGAGTCTCACTTGCAGCTTTCTCACATACACAATGGTGGAATATACACAAAAGTGGAGGTTGAAACAGTTTTCCTCTTCTTAGTTGTGAAAGCCAAAAGAACTCTCTGTACAAAAGAATAGGTGAACCCTATATGTGGGTCTCAAACCAAACTCAACTAACTAAGGTGGCATACTAAGTGAGTCACTAACTAGAGTACATAAAGATAGCTGTCATCCAGCTATTATTCATGGGTAGTGTACCAACCACATCTGCAGCTAACAGGTCGGTGACATAAATGCACAATAGTCACCCTGGCATATCACGAGTGGAGCTCGATATGTCAACATCTGGTTGGTCAGATTGTGAATGCGGTCATCAATGGGGCGGTTGAGAGTGGGAAGATTGTAGAGTAGTAAGAGGATGAGGCAATTGAAGTGGATGGTGGCGATGATGGTTGGAGCCGTAGGTGTTGTTGAATGATTGAAGGTGAAAGCAAAAACCCTCTTGCATCATTTCTTTTGGAAAGTTGTGCTCGGGAAAATTTTACAACACATTGGGGTCTTCTTACTGGAGAGCTCGAAAGGTAGCCCAAGTCCAACATCGTTCCATGGGCATGTAGAGTGGGTGGACTCGACAAGATTTAATGGTGCATTGCAGTAGTAGCACCAAAATTCTCTAGCTTCAAAAATGGGAGTCGCCATGTTGGCTATAGACCGGACATCTGCATCTGTCGTGGGGACGGGGGCATCGGGGGCGAGGTTGTATCTTCCTCTGGTGCACTTGGGATGCATGCAGTGCTAGTCATCGAATGATTATGCTATGAACTGTGTGAGAGGGTGCACCTCCAAAATTTTGTAGAGATGGAGGCCTCAAGTTGGTGCTTCCAATGGTGCATTAGCACACTATCTGGTAACATTTGGAAGGATTGTAAGTCTGGATGCCAATGAACATCTTCAGGAGGAGACCTTGGTGGGGATGGCGGAGCTTCATTATTGACAAGCAGCATGGGCTCTATCTCTGGGGGGCCTGTAGGAGTCACAAAGTCGGTGCTTTGTACAAAATGTGCTGCTTTGAGCAGCATGTTGAATGCCTCATCAGGGAGGTCGACCGGAGCATTGGAGGTGATGGATTGGGAGGGTCCGTGCTGTATGGTGGTGGTGTTGGAGGCATTGGAAGAGTACTCAGACAGTGTTGTCTGAGGGAGAGGAGGTTGGGTAGCTTATTGGGTTGGTTGGGCGGGATCTAGCATGAATCTTGAGGGGGGACAGTGGTATGAAAGAGGGTGATTGCATTTTGTTCCTCATCCTTAGTTATTTTCTTAGGGTATGCTACATGAATTGTTTCAAAATTGCTCACCAAGGACTCAAGTGAGTCTTGGAGAGCTTGTAGCACCACTCGATTAAAGAGTATTATTATTCCCAGGGGTTGGTAGTGGTGGACTGGTAGGCCACAAGGTGTCCTTGAGTTTGGGCTACTGAGGCTCAGCCGTAGGTTTGCATCCAAGTGATGTCTGGATGCAGATTTTTGGGAGTGCAAATCCATGGTATGAGATGCTCGGGCTTTGCGAGTTGCATCATTTCATCATCCATAGGATAATTAAGGGACTCAGTGAGATGACGTGCCACCAGCCTTGAAAATTAAGAAGAATGGGATGGGCGGATAGGGTTTGGAGATTGGAGGGGTAGAGAAGAGACAGGGAGGTGGGCTAAAGGTCAAGAGAAAAATGAGACATGGATAAGATGGGGCAGCAGTGGCCAAGATTACGATGGAGAATAGTTTGAAGGGCATTAGGCGATAGTGTAGTGAGGTCTAGGTGGAAGTTAAGGTTTTTTGCACGGAGTGCATCAAAGTGCATTTGCAAGGTTTGGGTGATGGTGCGTGGTGCAAGTGTATACATGGCTAACTGTGTAGACACCTCCCAGTCCATCTTGAACTCCTGTTGCTCATGGTCTTCCAACCTTGACTCCTTTGAGTGGCTAGTGGTGCGCTGTGTTTTGATTTCTTCTTAGAGGGAAACCGTGAGGCTCATCTCTTATGCCAAGAGATCCTGTAGGGAGTGGATCTATTGGTTGTGGGTCTTCTGGGTGCAGGCGTACCACCGCTGTGCCTGTGCTTACTACTCCAGTGTCATGCGCAAGGCTGATTCTACCTTTTCTACCTATTTCATAAACGTCTAGACCAGGAATTCACTGGTGGCAAGAGGTGATCTTTGACTTTTGTCAGAGTGAGCTCGAGCTCTTCCACCTTAGCTCGATATTCATTGGCTTGATTTAGTGCAGCATGGCCCATTGCTTGAGCTACAACCATTGTCGACTGGCTTTCCTATGCCGAGAGATGGGCTTGGATGAGATTGGAGGATAGTTGTGAGGCTTGCTCTTGCCTCCTCTGTAAGATCATGTGGGTGACTTGTAGCAGTTGTGCCATGGCTTCAAAGAGGTTCATCTCCATGACGTCGGTGTGTGAATTGTTCTACTGTCATATGGCTATAGCCTCCAGTTGCTCTATATTGGGGTGCGCTCCAAAATTGTATGGCCTCTGCTAGGCCTACCCATGGCATATGGAAGAGGTGTGCCTATGGCGAAGGATGCTGTCTCTTTGGGGGTGGTGGAGACTGAGATGAAGGGTGCAGTGGGGGTTGTCAGCATAGTTTTGGCTCCTGTATGGAGGCCGATTTCAATGGTGTCATCGCCCTGGAGGTCTTCAATGAGAATAGGCCCTCCTTGCACCTCTTTGCCCTTATCTTGAGGACCTAACCGCTGCTGTATGCATAGCTATTGTTGCACGAATTCATGCAACTGGCTTTGCTCATATTGGTTGAGCGGCTGACTTGTTTCCGGTTGCACTTGGGTGGTTAGAGTGGCACTTGGCATTGTCCTCGCTCTCCTGGGCCTTGTTTCTGTCTCTTCCTACTTAGTTTGTATAGGAATGATGGAGGATTTCTCAATGAGTCTGAAGCCAATCAGTGGATGCTGAATTTTCAAGTAATAGAGGATCGACATGTGCAACATTGGATTGCTGATGACATCCCCGTGGGTGCTGAGATCATCTGTCATCTGACTCCAGTAGTAGTCAGCCCAGTTCGTCTCCAAAAAGTTTACCATTCGACAGCAAGATATTGGGCACAAGAGTTTGATGATGATCCGTGTGCTTCACTTGAGTGAGCCATTGTAAAGCTCTTGCTGGGCACTCTACCTTGGGCTTGTAGATGGTGGTGAACTAGATGCGGCCTCTGCACTTGTGGCGGTCATAGGGACAAACCGTCTTTAGGAAGTCGAGCTTTTTCTTTTGCTTGGAATATTTCTTTGCCACCACTGGCAGGTTGAATACTATCTGCACCATGTCTTGATTGATCTAATAGTGGTGGGGATTGTTGATGACTACATCACGCAAGACACCAATGTTGGCGTTGCTGTCGTATGTCTTGAGGAATTCTGCTAGCAGCGTCATGTCCAGGTGGCATGGGAAATGGGCTGCTACTCTTCCCAAGCCTGAAAGGTTAAGGGCTTCCATGATTGTCGAGTCCCGGAGAGCGGCATATGCTGCTACGGTGTGGTAGTGGTGTGGGGGTTAAAGGTCACTGTGCCTTAACCCCGGTTATGTACAATACTCAAACACATATATAAATGAATGAAAAAGAAGATTAGGGTGGTTCTGCACCCACCAAACTTGTGTGGCTCTCTGTCTCTCTCTCTCCTTCTTCCGTTCTTGCTTCCGTTGAGAGCACTCTCAACTGGTATCAGAGCCCGGGTGATCTAGCTGAGCGTGTGTGAATGCTTGAAGCTCAGTAGCTCTGTGGGAGGAAGGAGAAGCTTTGTGGGAAGCTTTGTGGGTGACTTTACTTGCATCCGAGTGTGCAGAGACCTTGGAGGAACCTTTGGAAAAGTCACTTTGGCTTTGCGAAGTGGTTTTGAGAGCCTGTTAAGAGCTTTCAAAGAAAAAGTCGTTTTTTGAGCTTTTCCCTGTTCCGTTCGATGACAGAGACTCCGTATTGACTTGTAGAGGCAACTATTGCTTGCTTTTGGTGTCCACATTACTTCAGGAGCTTGGAAACACCTTCATTCTTGAATCTGGGATCATTTCAGTGGATTTCTGACTCACTGTGTCAATTCCTGCGTTTTTTGCCCGGGTGTTGGAACTCAAGTTTGGAGCAACCATTTGCAGATCTGTCAGTTCCGGTGGACTCAGGAGGTCCTAAAACTTCTATGTTGCTCATCATTCACACTCGGGTGGAGTTTACAGATAGCTCTGTTTCCAAAAACGTTTTTCATTCCGTGTGTTGGACCCAGTGATTGAGACCACGGTTTCCAAAACCGTCTGTCCCATTGCATTCCGGACGCCCAAAAACCCCTACCTATCAGTTCTTGCATGATTCGGTGGAGGATTTTCAGAGTTATAAATCTCTGTGTATTCGATTTCGTCTCTCTATTATGCATTTTTCATACTAAGGTTTTGAAACCTTAGATTTATGCCACATGGCAGTGGATAAGTGTTGACTCCCATTTCTCACTCATCGGTTGGGATTTTGGAGTTCTGGCAGAAGAGAGATATTTGCAGATTTTCTTGCTGAGTCCAATTATGCGATGGCGCCCATGTTTTGAAGCATCTCAGGTCCTATTTTCAGTAGCGCTCATTACCGTGGGACTATGATTTCTTGAGCATACCTTATGCAGATCACTCTGGTTGCAGTTTGAGCAGTGTGCGCTCATTCGTGGTGTGCATTGGGTTGCAGTGGATGATTTATAGGCCATTTGGATGCATTGCGGTCCTTGTTGGATGTGCTGATAGGCCCAAATTGCCTTGTGGGATGCTATTTTTTATGGACGCTTTGCACATGGATGCTATTTTAAGCTGAGGGACAGCTTTGACACATTGCAGGTGATGCACTGATAGTGCTATGCTCTCTTGGATGAGACATTATTGATGCATATGCCAGTGGACAGTGTTTATGCTTGAGTCATTTGGCACTTATTGGCATTTTCTTTTGGGCCAGATTTGCTCATATGGATGCATAGTATATGCACATGAGTCAGATGCATCTTTTGATGCTTTGAGCTTTGAATTTTGGTGATATTTCAGTCTATTGTGGCATACACATTTGGGTGCACCTAGTATTTGGTGTGATTCTCTCTTGCAGGCACTAGCATTTGGGATTTTGTTTCATTTGCATCATGGCATCCTCTTCCACGTCTGAAAAGGAGTTTTTCAGCATTAAAAAGTTTGATGGGACAAACTTTTCTTTGTGGAAAGAACAAATAAGGGATGTGCTTATTCAAAAGAAGCAGATTAAACCCTTGGCAGGTATTGAAGCTAAGCCTGCAAATATGTCTAAGGATGATTGGAATGAGTTGGATGCATTAGCAAAGTCTACTATTAGACTTCATCTTGCAGAGTCAGTTTATTTCACAGTAGTGAATGAGCAGACTACGGAAGATTTGTGGAAGAAACTATGTGCCACTTATGAGAAGGAAACTGCCTCTAATAAAGTTTACCTCATGAAGAGGTTGTTTGAGCTGCAAATGAAGGAAGGGGTCTCCATTGCTTCTCACTTGAATGAATTCAATATTATTTTCAGCCAGCTTCAGGCTCAGAAAATGAATTTTGATGCGGAGACTAAGGCAATATTTCTCTTATGTTCATTGCCATCCTCATGGGATACCTTCCGTACAGCTGTCAGTAACTCTGCACCTGGTGGAGTACTGAAATTTGATGATGTTGTGGGTAGCTTGTTGGCCGAGGAGATTAGACGGAAGTCTATGGATGGCAACAAGCAGGATGCAGCCTTAAATGTGCAAAGGGGCAGATCACAGTTCAGGGGGAAGTCCCAAGAAAGAGGGAAGTCTCGTAGCAAATCCAATAAGAAGGGCCATATGAAAAAGGATTGCTACAAGCTGAAAAGAGAGCAAAAGGATAAGAAAAAGAATGCAAATTGGGGTGCAAATCAAAAGGAAGAGAGTCCAAGGGAGGACAAAGGAAAAGTGAAGATCGAGGAGATCAATGCAGTCACACATGATAGTGACAATGACGTTCTCTTTATGTCTAGTTTATCTGTAGAGTTGCTTACCACTTCAGATGATGCATATTCCCAGGATTGGATTTTGGATTCTGGTGCTTCATTCCATGTTACTCCCCATAGGGAATGGTTCTCCACTTATGACAGTGGAAAGACAGGTTGTGTGCATCTTGGAAATGACTATGCATGTGACATAGTGGGAGCAGGTGACATAAAGTTTTCTTTTGCAAATGGGTCTGCATTTGTTTTGAAACATGTGAGACATGTGCCTAAGCTGACCAAGAGTCTTATTTCAGTGGGTCAGCTAGATGATGCTGGTTTTCACACCACTTTTGGCTTTCAGAGTTGGAAAATTCAGAAGGGCTCTATGCTTTTGGCCAGGGGTGCCAAGTGTGGGACTTTGTATCCCTTACATGTATCAGGGGTATTTGATCATGTTGTTGCAATAACCGAGCAGCCAAGCACTTCTTTGTGGCATTGCAGGTTGGGGCACATGAGCCAGAATGGAATGAAACTCTTATGTCGTTTGGGTTATGTACCGCATTTGAGTTTCTCTGATTTTGAATTTTGTGAGCATTATCTCTATGGGAAGCAAACTAAATCAGCCCATAAAAGAAGGGAAAAGAAAGAGTTTGAAATGCTTGATTTGGTGCATTCAGACGTATGTGGTCCCATGCCTACACGGTCATTAGGCGGGGCTAAATACTATGTGACATTCATTGATGATGCAACTAGGAAAGTGTGGGCTTATGCTATAGCTCAGAAGAGTGATGTGTTCAAGGTATTTCAGAAATGGTTGGCCTTGGTTGAGAATCAGTCAGGTAGAACGCTTAAATGCCTACGGACTGACAATGGTGGAGAGTATCTCTCTCATGACTTTCAGCATTTTTGTGATACTCGTGGGATTAAGAGGGAGCTTACATCCCCTCGTACTCCAGAGCAACATCCAGTTGCAGAAAAGATGAACCGTACCATTCAAGAAAGGTTGCAATGCATGCTTTCCAATGCAAGTCTTTCTGGTGGTTTTTGGGCTGAGGCAATGAAGACTGCAGTGCATGTGATCAATAGATCACCTAGTAAGAGTTTGGATGGTGGTATTCCTGAAGAGGCATGGAGTGGAAAGAAGCCCTCTTACTCTCATTTGCGTATATTTGGGTGTGAGGCATATGCACATGTGCCAAAAGAGCTTCGAAAGAAGCTAGATCCTAAGTCTAGGAAATGCATCTTTCTGGGTTATGGTGAAAGTGGAGAGATGGGCTATCGTCTCTGGGATCCAGAAGCAAAGAAGATCATACACAGCCATGATGTGGTCTTCAATGAGAAGAAGATGCATAAGACACCCATGAGGGATGTGGAAATGAGGAGAATCACTTTCCAGGATGTGAATCCACCTGCATATGTTGATAGACAGCAAGCTGTCCATGCACCAAATGTGCAAGAAATGGTGCCACCAAGTACTCCCACAGGTATACAATCAAGGGTAGATGATGGATCATCTATTGGTGGAAATGATGAGCCAAATGTGGCTGATATGCAGGTGGGACAGCAAGCTGAAATGCCCTTGAGAAGATCATCTAGAGTGTCTAGACCGCCTGATAGGTTTGTTCCAGGGGTAGACTATGTGATGCTTACTGATTGCGGGGAGCCTTCTTGCTACAGAGAGGCTATGATGCGTGAGGATCAACGCAAGTGGGAGTATGCTATGCAATCAGAGATGAGTTCACTTATGAAGAATAAGACTTGGGACTTGGTTTCTTTGCCACATGGAAAGAAAGCATTGCCATGTAAATGGGTCTACAAAATGAAGGTCACAGGTGATGATATGCCTAGGTACAAGGCCCGTTTGGTTGCTAAAGGGTTCAAGCAAGAGAAGGGTGTGGACTTTGATGAGATATTCTCTCCGGTTGTGAAGATGACCACACTTAGATGCATGCTTGGACTAGTGGCATCAGAGGATATGGATCTTATGCAAATGGATGTCAAGATAGCTTTCTTGCATGGGGATTTGCATGAGGAAATTTACATGGTGCAGCCGGAAGGCTTTGAAGAAAAGGGCAAAGAGCATTTAGTTTGCAAGCTGAAAAAGAGACTCTATGGTCTTAAGCAAGCACCTAGAGAATGGTATCACAAGTTTGATGCTTTCATTCGGTCCCAGGGTTTTAGAAGGAGTGAAATTGATCACTGCCTCTACACTAAAAGGGCTAAGGATAATAGCCTGATAATCTTGGCACTATATGTGGATGATATGCTATTGGCTAGCAAGAATACTTATGAGCTAGATGCATTAAAGGCCAAGTTGCATGAGGCCTTTGATATGAAGGATTTGGGACTTGCAGGTCACATTCTTGGTATGCGCATCACGCGTGATCGGAGTAGGAAACTCCTTTGGCTTTCACAAAAAGAGTATGTTATAAAAGTATTGCAGCGTTTCAATATGGAGGGGGGAAGATAGTGAGTACTCCATTGCCTCCATATGTGAAACTGAGTCATACAGATAGTCCCAAATCAGATGAGGAGAGGGCCATGATGGCCAAGGTTCCTTATGCATCAGCAGTTGGGAGTCTTATGTATGCTATGATAGCTACTAGACCAGACATTGCATTTGCAGTGGGAGTTGTTAGCCGGTATATGGCTAATCCAGGAAAGAGGCATTGGGAGGCAGTTAAGTGCATCATGAGGTACATGAAGGGTACCAAGGAGATGTGCATTTGCTTTGGTAAAGGAGACATGCGTGTACTTGGGTACACAGATTCAGACTATGCAGGAGGGCATGTGGATAGTAGGAGATCCACTTCCGGTTATGTGTTCACCTTTGCAGGTGGTGCAGTGTCGTGGATGTCTCGTGCACAGAAGTGCATTGCTTTGTCTACCACAGAGGCTGAGTATGTTGCAGCCACAGAGGGTTGCAAGGAGGCTATATGGCTTGATCGGCTAGTGGGAGATTTGGGGATTCATACAGGTGTACCGACATTGCATAGTGATTCCATGAGTGCTATTCAGCTAGCACGGAATCCGGTCTTTCATGCAAAGACCAAACACATTGAGGTCAGGTATCATTTCATCAGGGAGGTACTTGAGGACAAGCGCATAGAGCTTGTCAAGGTTCATACAGATGATAACCCTGCAGATATGCTGACGAAAAGTCTACCTAGTCAGCGGTTTGAGTATTGTCGTGTATTGATGGGCATTGGATAGTATGCTCACTGGTTCTTCTCCCTTAAAGGCACATTGTCCTTTAAGTGGGAGGTTGTGGGGGTTAAAGGTCACTGTGCCTTAACCCCGGTTATGTACAATACTCAAACACATATATAAATGAATGAAAAAGAAGATTAGGGTGGTTCTGCACCCACCAAACTTGTGTGGCTCTCTGTCTCTCTCTCTCCTTCTTCCGTTCTTGCTTCCGTTGAGAGCACTCTCAAGTGGAGGGTGTAATCCCAACCCTCGAAAGCAGGATCATGCAAGCATCTAGCTCTTAGAGCCATGCTTCTCCCAATGGCGAGTGCGCTTGTGAACGCACAATCTTGTACTCGCCTATGGTTGGTGCCGAGGTGTGCTTTCGTGTTTTCTGGGGGGCGTGCTTGCTGCGGATGGCTCTTCTTGAGTAGCCTGTTAGGTGGAGGTTTCTTTGTCTTGTAAGTCCTCTGCGGGTATTTCGGTCAGCATGGCCGAGGGAGTGCTTTAAAAATTTGATGGGCTAGTGGTCTCTAGAATAGGGCGAGGTGGAGACCCAGGTGAGCCTCGAATTTGAAAAAGTCATGTTCGGACTCCATGGCAAACAGAAGTGGAAGTTGAGTGATGAGGGAATCGGTGGATGAGGAAGAACAAGAGGACATCAATTTGCTAGTGGGGATGGAGAAGAAGTGGGCAAGAAACTGTCAAATTTTTGGATAAATTTTGACAGAGTTTTTGCTGTCACAGCTATGGCAATGGCTCGGTGGGGTGGGCCTGCTTTTATGGATTTCTATCCCTCCGACCGGTTGGATAATGGTATGGCAATGGTCGATGCTAAATTTGATGGCAATGATCAATGGCGAAACTTGATGGCGATAGTCGGTGTGGAGTATCTTAGGCCATGATCGACATGGTACTAAAATGGCGATGAGGTGGTGCTATTTTGGATGGTGACGACTCGATGAGGTGTCATGATTACGACGGTCGATGGAGAAACTTTTGACAATGGTCGGTGGCATAAGGGCTTGGCAAGATGATCGACGGCGAATGTTTTGACAATGATCGGTGGCGAATGTTTTGGCGATGGTCGGTGGGGTAGTGACTGTGTAAAAAATGGGAAAAAGAGAAGGAGGAGTGGGGTGGGGGAAAATGTGATGGAACGGAGTGCACTTGTGTTGTGCAACATGATGAGGTTAGCGTATAAGAGCATGAGCACTTGTAAAAATGTAAGAACAGACCTAGTGCTGACCGTGTGTACACGTGCGGTGTGTTTGATAGGGACTAGGTGAGCTGTGGGTGCATTAGGTGAGATGCCTACTATATTGACCCACCTAGACCTAGATGTGATGATTATGATGAATGCGGTGGAGGCGGGTGCCGTACTATAGCATACCGAGTGAGGAGCCATGTAGAGTATGCATCTATCATGTTCCTTACCTTGGATGTCACAAAGGCACTTTTGTGTCAAAATTTGTTGTTGTTGTGGGATCTGACTTCGAGTGTCTGTCCCTAGGGGGAGGTTCTTGTCTCTTTGTGGGGTGGAATTTGGTTCCTATGGAGTTCCTCTAGTAGTGGAGGCAATGCTTGTGTGGAGTCCGACTGTCCGTGGTGGCACCAGCGAATAATTGGTACCTTGAGGTTGGCCTACTGTATTCAGTTAATTGGAAAGTTCTTATGGGGTTGTATCCTAGAGAGGCACAGATCCTTGTGGTGCTACCTTTGACGTTTTTGGGGTTTGCAATGTCTTGTTTTGGATCCAGGTGACTTTGTTGCCTTGGCCGCCCGAGTGGGCGATGTTGCTCAAACTGTTGGTGATGTGTGGCATTGGATAAGGTGTGAGTGTTGGGCACGGCTTTCTCTGGGTAGTGAATGTGCATGGGGGAAGCAATCTTGAGGTGACCGGAGCTGATGTTGCGATGTTACCATTCTCAGGGCATCGGTTTCGATTGAAGTGATGTTGGGAACAGAGGATAGCATCTTGTACTTGCAGCTCCTAGATTTCTTGAGCAGAGGATGGTAGCATGGGTTGAGCGTGCAATGGCATTGATTTACAACTGCGAGCTTTGTTCTCCTTTCGAGTTGGGCCTTTGAGCGGTGTGCTGGTGGAGGTTGGGGCTTCCAATTGGCTTTGTTGCATCGCTTCATTATTGTGAATTATTGAGGTTGGGGCCGAAGAGGGGGGGCTTGGTCTGCACAGTGGGACTACCGCCATTTGACCACAATTGGTAAGCAAAGCAGTTCAAACATGCCGGTTGATTTGGCAGTTGACAGCGTAGCACCAGGTTCTTCCTAGAATAATCTGCTCCTCGGTGGCCTCTATAGGGAGAACATAAAAGCATATATCCACAGCTTGGAGAACAACCGTTAGACTTAGATTTAAATAGCCTAGGGTTTGCAACAGTTGGCCGTTCATAGCTCTTATTGAGGCAATGGTGAGGGTTAGGGGTATCTATAGCTTTTCCCATACCTCTCGGGAGATGAAATTGTGGCTCGCTCTTGGGTCCACGAGTGCTTTGATGTGCATGCGCAGTACCTGTAGCTGAACAAGCAACCTAGCTGGCTCTATTGTTAGTTCATCCATTGGTTGCATTTGTTCAGTCATTGCCTTAAAAAGGGTCATTTGTCTACATTGGTAGATCTTAGCATTATAGGTTTTGGCTTCCTCGATGGTCTAGCGCTTCATCCTGGCCACCTTTGCCTTGAGTTCTTTTTCTCTATGCATGGCTTGAAGGGTGGAGATAGTGAGTGGTCCATAGTATCTTTTCAGTTTACTTCCCTTTAGGTAGCCATCCAATTCTGTTCCATTAAGGGTGGCTATTCGGCACGACCCTTGGGGGTGATCTCATCAATGACGCAGGAAGGACCCATACCTCGGTACTTAAGCTTACGTTTGGTGTTGCAGACACTGTACAGGATTGCCAAGTCTCCTTCTGCTAGGTCCTTGTTCTTGAGGTTGTGGTCGAACCATTTTTTAGGTCGAACCTTTTCTACTTAGAGAGCATAGGCTTCTCGCAACCTGGTCTCTTCTAGCTTTTTAAGGTTAGCTAGCCTTTTGGCTAGCACATTTTTTGTGAGTATTTCCTTTACGGCAAGATAGAGGCTAGGCACTACATACTTCATTGGCATTACTGCCTCTACCCCAGGGGCTAACTTGAATAGGGTACAATGTGTTGCCACCTTGCCCGAACAAGTACTTATGGTATGGGCGCGTCACTTTGCATGCAACTCAATATCACATAGGTTGAGGCATAGGCAAAGAATTGTGCCCATCGGATATGCTTTGCATAGGTGATCATGCATTATACACCATTTTTGCCTTAGTGTCATGCACAACCGTAAAAAAATATGGTCCTAGATGTGTTATTTGAACAAGTACTTATGGGATGGGTGTTCCACTTTGCATGTAAGTCAATTCCACCTAGTTTAAGGTGCATGCAAAGTATTGTGCCCATCGGATATGCTTTGCATTATCGATCAAGCATAATGCTGCTATGAGCTTATGCGCCCAATCGGTATGATTGGCTTCTACGATTGGCTTCTACGATTGGCTTCTACTGTACATGTGATAATCTTACAACAAGTTTTGTTGGAGCTTTTGGCCAAGCCATTTGCTCTTGGGTAATATGGCATTGACTTCCTATGAATGATCATGAACTCACTTGTCAGGATTGCTATGGTTTTGTTGAGGAAGTGAGTTCCTCGGTCGTTGACTAACTTCAACGGGCATCCAAACTGCGTGATGACTTGTTCATATAAGAACTTGGTGGTGGATCTTGCATCAGCCTTTACCGTGGCTCTTCCTTCTACTCACTTGGTGAAGTAGTTAGTGGCTAGGATGATGTATCATGCCCTAGTCCCCTTAGTAGTGGCTAGGTTTATGGGACCAATGAAATCGATGCCCCACTTCTTGAAGGGTTGGTCAGCTAGGATTCTGGTCAAGGGCATCATGTCTACCCTCTGCGATTCCTGAGTGGGCTTCTTCATGCACTTTGATGTATTCTATTTGCATACGCATCTTTGCAATATGCCATCCTTACCCATGTGGTAGAGTTGGCTTGCTATCAGCTAATATGGTGCTACATCCTTATTGAGTTTACGAGCTCTGTCCTTCTTAAGGTCTCGGCCAAGGGGTAGTCCGTTGGCCAAGTAGTGGCCAATTTTGGTGGCCCATTCTGGAATGACGTTGAGGAAGAAGAGGGAAGCGGCAGGGAGATCATCTTCTACTCTCGTTGTTTGGAGCTTTGCCATTTGGGATCCTTGATAGGTGGTCAACCAAAACATGGGTTTTGCCCTTGCGCACAGTGACTGTAAAGTCAAATTCTAGTAGGATCAGCATCCACCTAGTGATGTGTCCCATCATGCAGGGTTTGTTGACCAAATACAGCAATGCTTGATGGTCCATGAAGAAGACAAACTTGTTAGTTAACAAGTAGTGCCTAAAATTCTTGACTACATAGACCATGGCTAGGCCCTCTCTCTCGATGGTGGTGTAGTTAACTTCGGCCTCATTTAGTTGATGGCTCACAAAGTATATTGGGTAATCCAAATTATGCTCCCCGGGCTAAGCTAAAACACATCCAATGGCAAAGTTAGAGGCATCAATGTGGACATGGAATATTAAATTCCAATCGGGAGACCTCAGTACTGGGGTGGTGGCTAGAGCTATCTTGAGGGTTTCAAACGATGTTTGGCATTCTTCGGTCCACTCAAAGGATACTAGCAGTTTGTATAACGAGCAGGCTATGTTGGCGTAGAACAAAATAAATCTCCGGTAATAGCTTGTGTGGCCAGTGAATTGTTGAACTCCCTTAGCGTTGGTGGGGGAGGAAACTCCAAGATGAGTTTGATTTTGCTATGGTTCATAGATATTCCATTCCGTGACATTATGTGACCTAGGATGATGCCATGTTTGACCCAAAATTGGCACTTAAGGGGGTTGAGGGATATGCAGTATAAGCAACATTTCTTGAGAATGAGCCTGAGATACTTCAAATGGTTATCCCATTTTGAGCTCACGCAGATATCATCCAAGAAGGCTTCCACAAAGTCCCTCAGGTATTCCTTGAATACTGTGATCATCATACATTGGAATTCACATTGGTTAATCTGAATATCATAACCCTAGCTGCATATACTCCCCATTTGGTTGTGAAGGGGGTCTTATGTTGATCATGGGGGGCAATCGAGACTGGGTTGTAACCCAAAAATCCATCTAGGAAGCTATAAGCTTCCTTTCTAGCCACACTTTCTAGAACATGTTCTATGAGGGCAAGTGGTAGTGGTCACATCTCATGGCCGCATTTACCTTCTTCAAATCCATGCATACTCTAATTTTTCCATTCTTGTTTAGGACTATCACAATGGGTTATACCCAGCTTGTATGCTTGATGTCATAGATGAATCCTTCATCTATGAGTTTCTAGATTTCTTCCCTCACTATGAGTGCATATTTAGGATTCATAAGATAGGGGCATTGCCATTCTGGCTTGGTATCATCTATCATGGGGATTGTATGCTACACTACTGCGGCAGGTACTCCTTTCATGTTCATGTATTTCTAGGCCATGCAGTCCTTATATTCCCGTAGGAGAGCTATTCTGGCGTTCTCCTCACTCGGAGTGAGGTCATCAATGACAAATATTGGTTGTAGGTCTTGCCCTTCCAGGGTTAAATTTACTTCCTTGATTGGGGCTGGTGGTCCATCATATCCTTGTGAACCACCATCCTCTCGGTATCTTTTAGCCTGTTGGTATAAGATCTTGCGACCCTGAATAGTATAGGCCTTGTAGTGGGCTAGCACCTGCCATAGGTCTTCTTTATCCTCAGTCTCCTTGTCTTTTTCTGTCGGAGTAGTGGACTTTTTGGCCTTAGCCTTGCCTTTGGATACAGGGGATTTGGGACCTGAAGGGGGCTCTTCCTTTGTACTTATAGAGCTGATGGGGGTGGTTACCTTAATTATTCTATCTCCCCAGTTAGAGGAGAACTCATGGTGGGCGGTGGTGGTGCCTATGTAGGTCAGACAATGAAGATATGATTTTACCCTTACCATTCCCTTGGTTACCTCTCGGGGTTTGAGTAGGTTGAACATCCTTAGCAGAACCATCGGGGTTAGACCCTCGAGCTCTGGGGTGGTGATTTGAAACCCTACTCTTTCTAGGACATCTATGTTGCCTAAGATGTGCATCTAGTTCTATGAGAATTCTAGCTCAGTACTAGAAGTTGTCAGACTCCTTCTCATCCTCTCCCTTGTCACAGGGTTGTTATAGCTTTATGGAGGTGGCTTGGGTGGTGGTGTTGGACTCTGCAGTAGCAAAGAGGTTCCCTGACAATGGGTGGGCCTTGTAGGTATGTAGGTCTACTCTCATGGTTTGCTCCTCGTGTCGCAAGTAGATATTATCATTACACCAATCATGCACGAATTTGGACATTTGCATGAAGGGTCTACCTAGAATAGCTTCATATCTAGGCTATCGAGTGAAGTCCATGACCACGAAGAATCTGACGGGGTACGTGAATCCAAACAGCTTAATGTTTCCGCCACTCAGTACTCCCAAAGTTTCAACTATTCCTCGATCTGCTAGCTTTAATACTAGATGGGTCTGCTCGAGTGCTGGTTTTCCCCATTTTTCCCAGCATTCCTTGGTGTAGACACTCACTCCTGCTCCCCCATCCAGGATGGCTTCCACCTTCTAGTTTTGGTAGACTATGGGGATTGAGGCGTTTGTGTCATCTCCCTCAAAATACTGGCCTAGCTTGTTGATGGGAATCTTCGGTAAGTTCTGCCCCATATCTCATGTTGATTGGTTGGGCTTAGGGCTGCCAGGGGCTGGAGCTAGGAACAGTTTGTTCATCCAATTGAAAAGATCATGCCATAGGATGGGATTTCGTCTTAGCAGCGATGCGATTGGCCCTTTCACTTTAGTAGATAGGAAGGCAACCAACCCGACACTTTTGCAGGGTTTCAGTGAAGCTTCTTCCTCCATGGACAACATGTCATCGAAGCCATATAGGCCTCCTTCGTCCTGGAGGTTCTGCAGCACTGGGTCTTCTTGGAACATCTTCTGCATTAGATCCGGAGCTTCCGATTGCTCCAAGCTGAGGTGTTCTTCTTCCGCCACTCTTTTTGGGACCTTGAGTGATTTTGCCCCTCGATGCCCCATCAAGTAGGCTAGATGGATAGTATCTGATCCCCTACTAGCCTTTAGTCGATGTTCAAACTTATCCTGGCACTCACACACCAAGTTCTGCATATCCTTTACGTATTGCTTCTCTAAGACTGTGGGTCAGGGTAGGTCTCTATATAGGTGGGAGCCGGTGTGAGGCCCTAAGCCTGCACTGGTTTGTTTACTTCAGGAATAGAAGGTACCTCAGGGTCACCTTGGATGGAAGATTGTTCGAAAGTAGAGGAGGTGGCAAGGGTAGCCGTCTCCTCATCAGAACCTTCTTGGATGTGAACACCTAATTGGATCTGTCACCCACTCGAATGGCTTTCTTGAAATGAGTTAGAGGCTATGGAGGAATCTCGAGCAATGGGAATACCTTACCCTTCTTGGTGAGCTTCTTCATGGCCTTGCTTAGTGCCTTGGTCTGCATCCTTGTTGTAATGACCTGTAGTGGCACTGCGGCCACTTGGCCTTGTTTAATGCTAAGCAAATTGTCTTTGGAAGGGTGACTGGAGTGTTTGGCCTTCTCATGGGACAATCCTGAAATAGATGCTTCGTGTTGCATACTGTGCACAAGGGAGTGGGGTTGGTTGCAGTTGGGGTAGTGGGCGTATGATCCCTGTAGGGACAATCCTTTAAGAAGTGTGGGCCCTGGCATTTGAAATAGGACACTAGTGGGTTTGAAGTGCCTCGGTAGGGGCATTCACTTGCTCTATGGGGATCTTGGTAGGTATAACATTGGAGCGGGGGCCTCTGCGCAATTGAGTTCAAATCTCTCGCTCTCATGTTTACAGGGGCAGTCTAGAATATGGGGACTTGTTGATCCTTTGGCAGGAGGTACTGAGCTAAGACTCTGAGCTAAGGCTCCACTCCCTTCCTCGTAGGGGTAATAATCATGAGTTCCATGATCATGGTCTGTTTCCTCCCAGTCGTTGGGCAACTCTTCAACCAACACTTGATTGACTGGGGCGATGTGAGGTAGCGAGGGTTGGGGACCTAGTATCGGTGGAGGCAGCAGAGCTGGCTAGGCCTGGTACTAGCTAGAGCTAGCCACACGGCCACCTTGCAAGATCTGGGGGTTGGGTGGGGCTGTTAGGGCCAATGGGCATTGCATTTGATACATGGGTTGGGGAAGGGACCTTGGAAATCAATATTGGGAGGTATCATGGTTTCCCCACCTATGGCAGTGTGCACAATAGAATGTCAACCTTGCCCTTAGTTACGGGCACTCGTTGGAGGGGTGGTTGCCATTGCATACTCTGCACCAGACATTGTCTCTTCGTGGAAACAAGTGGGGATTGCTCGGCACCTCTTTGTATGTTCCTGCTCTCCATTGTTTTGCTGACCCAGTTGCTCCAACAAATTGGAGGCTAGCTCACTCACATCCAAGCTTTTAGGCTCGTTAGCCTCCTTCTTACCTGACTCTACACTCAAGGACCTAATTGAGGGGTTGACTTTGGAGGGGGCCGAAGCCTTGTCCGAATCCAAATTGTCCATCATATTGTCACATATACGGATGGCCACCTTGCTGCATAGATCAAAGGAGGTGGGATTCATCACCATAAGGTGATCATGCAGCTTTGGGTCTGCTAACCCGATAAGGAACTGAGGCAACCGTCGTTCATCACACATTTGCTCATAGGGTTCACAGTGGGCATTAAGGTGCTTAATCCTTGCAATGTAATCCCTCAAGGATTCTTTGTCCTATTGTTTTACCCCATACAGTTGGTTGATCGGGCTCCATTCATGGCCGCTGGGAGTGAATTCCACAATAAAAGCCTTTCTCAATGTCTCCCAATTGATATTTTTCTCTAAGGTGAGAGCCCTATACCATTGACCTACCTTGCCATCTAGGCCAAGGCCGAATGCATTGGCCATTTCAAGGTCGCCTAGTGCACCAAAGGCTTCACAAATCTATTCGAACCTTTCCACATGGGAGATTGGATCTCCTTCTCCGAGGAATTTGGTCATTAGCTAGAAAATGGCTATGGAACGGCTTCTCAAGGGATTTCTCATTCCTATAGGGAACACTGGGGTGGGTGGTGGTGTTGTTGCCCCCCTTTCTAGGGCGTGCACCAAAATACGCATAGCCTCGTCAATTAACACCATTTGAGAAGCTAGCGGATGTGGTGTTGCTGGGGGACAGGTCGCAGGGCTGGCCTTGGGCCTGCTGGCCCAGGTGGTGGTGTCCATGTAGTTGCTGGTGTTGCCATTGGGATAGAAGTACCCATGCCTACATTCATTGGTGCAACTAGTATAGATGGGAAGGGATGGACTCCTGGAGGTGGGGGGGTCCTGGGGCATGGTGACATTGGTCCCATGTTGCAGGTGGTAGAGTGGGAACTTCGGTGCCCCAAGGTTGACAAAGGCTAGTGGGGTCGGGACAGTTAGAGGGTCATAAGGCATAAGGAAATGATTAAGGAATGGGTAATGACCCTAATTATAGGGGAATTTTCGAGTGGTAAGGTATATTAAATGACATAATTTCACTATTCTGACCATGTGGCTTAGTTGTTGGATTGAGCTCTTCATCTAGGGACTCATAAGCTATGGATTTTATGAACCATCAATCACACTCTTTATCTAATGGCTCACATGAGTCATGCATTTTAAGCCATTAGATGTAGATAAGATCTAATGGTCCAAGAGCAAGGTTCAGGCAGTTGGAGAAATTAATTTCTTGCTAAGCACTGATTATAGGCTGTAGGATTGGATCCTGCATAGGCGATCATTACACAATGCTACTTCATGGCCATTAGATATACTTTAGATCTAACGGCCCCAAACAAAAGCCTTGGGTGCCACTTCATGGCCATTATATCTAAAGTAGATCTAATGGCCCACTTTGGAAGTTCATAGTATCCCCTTGACTCAGGTTTTGTTTATGGAGTTCCCTCATCCATGGATCTTCATCATCCATGTTCTCCCACTAGCGTAGGCGGAGGAACTTGGATTGGCAAAGGTAGTATCTATCCCGATCTATGGCTCAAGAATGGTATGTTTTTGGCCTTCCCTTCCTGCGGACATGCCGGCAAAGGTATTCTCCATGTCCATTGCCGACTCTGTTCATCCTAAACGGCCGAACATATTAGAGAATGTACCTCTCAGCTTGGATGCAATCGAAGGTGTAGGAGAGTTGGGAGAAGCTGTTGAGAGTTGTGGTGCCATGAGCACATGTAGAGCAAAGGTATGAGCAAAGGGTAAGCTGCCACATGGCATGGAAGAGATATCCCACATGTGAGCAAGCAAAATGGATGTAAGTACCCTCACCTATAAAAGGGAGGTTCATTTGAAGGAATATCAATCAAGCACTTTGCACTATCTCAAGATTCTCTTTATGAGTCCAAGCTAATCTATCTTGGAACCTAATTTACTTGAGATACATGTCATGAGCACTCTCTTCATCATGTTTCCACATAGGTTCCATCCACCTTAGAGCGCTCCATAGATCCTGAGGCACACATGTTTTGTCATGGTATCAGAGCATAGGTCTAGCTTTTCGAGTTTAGCTCATTAGTAGTTCACTAGGATTGCTCCCATTCCTAGATTAGTTTTAGATCTCAAGAGTTCTTCATTTAGAGAGTTGAGTTCATTGTGAGCTTGAGTGTTTCTTGCTGAGAGAGGAATTTCCGTTCATTCATGAGTTAAGTGCCCTTTCTTCTTCTTCTTCTCGGATGAGGAAATTTCCATTGTTAAGGGAAAGAAAGCTTTGGAGAGAGATCTAGTTCATCGGTTTTGTGAAAAGAAAGAACCTCCAATACAATAGTCTGCAGCAAGCAACGCTCTTGTACTCAACGACCAGCTGGTTGGGGTAAGGCTCTATGAAGAGAGAGCCGATTGACTACAAGTGAGCACCTTCATAGCCATAGCCTATGCGGCCACCTCCATAGCTCGTCAAATGGGATTACGCTCACAAGCAGACCCGGGACTCCTGCAACTTTTCCAGGAGCCAAGTCTGTAGACAAGGCAGCATAGCAGTGGTAGAGCTAAAAGTCCACACTCATTTAGCTTCTGCAAGCAGCTAGCCAGCCAACGGACTCTCTCGGGCCAACACCGAACGTCTCCAACCTGCAACAGCACACAAATCCATCGAGCTCCTACCAGCAACCATCATCTCAGCTCTTCCGCAGCCCACAAGCTTCCAGACGCGACTCCATCAGCAGCCACCGAGCCTCCAATGTGAGCCCAACGTGCCCATGACCTTCAACAGTGCTTCCCACAGGCTCCTACAGCAAGCTGCACCTCTCCAAACGGCTGACTCCATCTCCTACGTCGTCCAGTGGCTCCTTCAACCAGTCTGTCTGCCTAGACTTAACAAGCTTCTGCCAGCAACCTCCAACCTGGATCTGCAGCGGCTCCTTCTGCAAGTACGCAATGTCCACAGCCCTCAATAGCCGTCGGTAGTGCTTCTCCATGAGCTCCATCTCCACCGCGACCAACAACGAACTGCGCCAATGCCAAGCAATGCCAATGAAACGACGACCAGCAGCAGCTCCAACATCAAAAACCTACACAAGCAAGTAGCACAGCAGCGAGAAGCTGAAGCACGAGGAGGAAGCAGTTGTTGTCGCCACGCCCACGCTGCCATCGCCGTCGTTGCAGAAGCTTCAAAGATCTCCTTCTTCCTTCTCCAACGTCTCAGATAACTACCACGTGGCAGGATAAAAAATAACTATGGTTAAATTTAACTTAGTTTTAATTGGGTTTGGTTAAGGAAACCCAAGTCTGGTCCACTCAACCCACACTAAACCATGGTTAGATTTAGATTATAGGGTTAGTTAAAGTGCCACATCAGTAAGTGCCACCTAAGCACTCAGCACCCTTGCTAAGCACAGGCTTGCAAGCTGCATGTGAATAGCCTCTGCCACATCATCAAGACCCCCTCTTCTTCACAAAAGCTTCAACAAGCCATAACTTCCAATCCAGGAAGAATTTGGACATGCTCCAAAAAGGAAAAGTGATCGTCTTTTCAAGCTCTACACGCCTGTCATGTCAGAATCATTGTATGCAATTAGACACTGCCAATATTGAAAGAAATGAATTGGTAAGACCTTTGCAACAAATGGAAAAGCAAAGCATGTATGCACACATCATTGTCATAAGCATGCCAAAAGCACAAGTGCATGAGATGACCATAGCAGGAAGCATGGCATCCACACATCAAGCATCAAGGCACATGGAAGAACAAAGCATCATGCAGATAGCTACACCAAGCAAAGAAGCAAACGAGTCATCATCAAGCCATGAGCCAAAAGGTGACATCAATGGAATGTATTGAGAAGCAAAAACCTTGCCAACCTTGCCTATGTTTTGTAATCAAACCTGACCACCTGAGAGTAGCTATGAAAGCACCCAGGGGAGGTATTGACATGTAGAAGCCACACTTGACCACCTTAAGTAGCAATGTATGCACTAAGGGGAGGTGATGGATTTGTAACTCACATCTGACCACCTTGCAGTAGCCAAAAAGGATCATGGCACCAAGGGGAGGTGTTGAGAGTTGTGGTGCCATGAGCACATGTAGAGCAAAGGTATGAGCAAAGGGTAAGCTGCCACATGGCATGGAAGAGATATCCCACATGTGAGCAAGCAAAATGGATGTAAGTACCCTCACCTATAAAAGGGAGGTTCATTTGAAGGAATATCAATCAAGCACTTTGCACTATCTCAAGATTCTCTTTATGAGTCCAAGCTAATCTATCTTGGAACCTAATTGACTTGAGATACATGTCATGAGCACTCTCTTCATCATGTTTCCACATAGGTTCCATCCACATAAGAGCGCTCCATAGATCCTGAGGCACACATGTTTTGTCAGAAGCTACACTCATGAAGGGGGCTTCCGATGTCCTTAGACTTGAGGCATCTTGCATTATTCCTTCAAGGCTCTGTATTTTATCTGAACTTGAGGGAGTGTCTTCTGGATGAGGTCCTACGAACGAGTGGAGGCTCGAGATTGAGCTTCCGAACTCCCAACTAGGATGGAGGGTGGGCTGAGCGTACCTCGAAGTGCTTTCTTTTGGCACTAGACCCTTTGGCCAAATCCTTCCGGACCTCAAGTGCATGTGGGGTGCCTCTAGCTAGGGACACCCAAGCTGAATTGAGGTTATGTAATTTTATGTTAATTCCTTAGCTACCCTAGAGGTATCGCACCGATCAGCGGGATAACTCTATGGCACCGGTCGGTGGGGTATGGTATAGCAACGGGCGGTGTAGTATAGTTTCGATGGCAAGCGACGGTGTAATCTTTCAGTGACAATTAGTGGAATAGGGAAATAGCACCGGTTGGTGTGATGGATGTATGGCAACAATCAGTGGGGAAATAGTTGCCACATGGTTAGCGCGATCGGTGCGAAAGGATATCCCCACGGGCATAGGGATACATTATGACACCGGTTCATCGGATAATGACTCGATGAGATAGTATAGCAATGGCGACGACATAAGCAGAACACACTGGATGGTGATACAGCACAACGATGGGTGGTGCGATGGAGTAATGCGATGGCAGAGGAGAACGATTATGAGAACAGATGGAGGGGAGGGTTCACCACGCCAGTGGCGGGATAGTAAGATAGCAACGGTTGGTAGGGAAACATTACAGCACCAGTCAATGACTTGTCAGATCGGTGAGGAAGTAACTCTGACAAGCATTAACTCTGGGTGATGGGGTAAACCGTAGTTAGAGGTTAGATCAGCGGGGAAGTGTTATGGCACCGAGTCAATGAAGTTTGATGGGCGAGATCTGGCTAATGCATTGGTCGGCGGGGAAACTGCTTGATGCGATACGGCTATAGCACCGACTCGACGGGATAGTTAGACAGTTTTGCCACCATTGAGATTTGGTGATTTCTGAGGATTTTCTAGTTTTTGTTCATGATTTTTTGTGGTGGGGGGGTGCTACACTACTGAATCTACCTAGTCAATGAAAAAAACTAGAAAACAAACACTTTTTGAAAGCCAAAATGCAAAAACTCAGAAAAGGGTAGTCCTAGAACATGAAACTACTTCAAAACTTGACAAAATTCCTTAGTTTTGTTGTTTTTTGAGGTGATTAGTCCACACACACACCTTAGAAATCAAGCCTACTAAGTTCCTATCAATTTGAAACACTAAAAGGCATCCAAAACAAGCTTCCCAAGCTAAAAAATGGCATTCCTACATAAAAAACAGATTTCCGTCCTCTCTCTCTCCCTCTCTCTCTTTCCACCTCTCTTCTCTACTACAACTCCACTAACAAGCTCCAAGGTAAGCTTAAAAACTTGTGCAATGGGAATATATCGAAGGGAGACAAGTGCAAATGCAAAGCATACCTTTCCTCCCCGACAACGGTGCCAAAAATGTGGTCGGTCTCAGCGGTGACTCACGTGTCGGGTAGTTGAAGATATGCTGACGGAGCTTCCACTTCCAGCTACTCCTTGTGGGAGCAATGCATAGCATGAGCCATCTGCAAGTGTCACTCAAGCGGCCTCCAGATTGTTGCAATGTGGTTTCACGTGAGGAAGAGGGAAGGGGAAGAGGCGAGAGGAGAGGGAGAAGAGGGAGAAGGAAGGAGGGAGGAAAGAAGGAGAAGGGCGTGAAGGGGGATGGAGTGACAACCACAAAGGCACTACAATGGAAACAAGAGAACAACCAAAACACTCTCTTGGAAGGGAAGAGGGAGCTTGTATTCAAACTTGTGCAAACAACAATGAAGACCAAAGTCAACCCTTTGGCCTTTTATACATGTCACCTTTTGAAGGGAGGAGGGCCAACCCTTTTCCTTTTTAGCACTCTCCCTCATTTTACAAACATGGGCTCTTGGGCTCGTAGGACACCAAGGCATATTTCTATTCTTACCGACTCTCCCTACTAGCAGAAATAGCGCTTGTGTTAACCATATTAAAGCGCTTGGGACAAACTTGGTATTAGGAGGTGATCCTAACCGGTTCCCAATAGTGCTTGTGTTAGCCTCGCCACTCCTAGGCTCGAGTGATTTGGGGCTCAAACTCCCTGAGCACCCTCACACCTCCACCCATTTGTGGTCATGCATGATGCATGAGACTCAAACAAGACACTTAATGGTAACCTTGTCTCAAGAAGATATTTGGGGAATAAACTCCCTAAGTTTGAGCTGTACTCCTTTCATGGCTATTTTCGTTGGTGTCACTATTTCCTATGGATGTGGCACTAAAAAGTGCAAGGTGCATGCACTCTTTGTGGCCAGAAGTGTGCATCTCCTTGTTCCTGCACCTCCTTGTTGGGAGCAGGGGAAGCTGGAACATATAGCTTGTGCACTGTGCCTAGAATCTTTGGACTTTGGAGAGGACTTTGGGTATTTGGGGATCAAATTCCCTGAGTTTGAGCTATACTCCTTCCATGTGCACATTGCTTGTAATCATTGACCTTGGTATATTTGGGTATCAAACTCCCTTGAGCTTGTCCTGTTGAAGTAGATCATTTGGCTTAGTCACCTTTACTCATTGATTACCCTGCATTTGGCGGTTGTACTCTGTGGATGTTAACAAATTTGCCCATGCATAAATCCCACATACTTGAGAGTATTTCTAAGTATTGTCCATCGGATATGGTTTAAATGGTCAACGTCACATTAAACCCTATTTTTTAAACCACGTCTTATGCACAATAGTTAAAGACACGCCCAGAGTGAGTTATTTGAACACGCACATATCCATTGGTCATGGTTCTTTGCACACATGTCCATACCATCTATGTGGAGTCATGTACAAAGTTTAGTACCCAAATGATATTCTTTACATAGTCTAAATCGCATTACAACATGGTTTACACCAAATCTTATGCACAATAATAAAAAAATACGCTACTCTGAGGTGTGTTATTCGAACGTGCACATGATTCCTTAGCACCATAATTTATGTGCACATCAATAGATCCTATTTTGAGACATGTGAAAAGTATCATGCACATCGGGTATTGTTTTCATTGTTGAGGATGCAATAAAGCATGCTGTTTATCAAGTCTTACACACAACCGTCAAAAAACACACTCTAAGGTGTGTTATTCAAATATGCACATATCTAATGGGCATGATAATTTTCACACACATCAATGCCACATATTTTAATGTGTTTGAAAATTATCATTCCCATCGGATATTTTTTGCATGGTTGAAGCCACATCAAAGCGTGATTTTCACTAAGTCTCATGCACAACCGTCAAAAAACATGCTTTGAGGTGTGTTCGCATGGTCAAAGTCATATTAAACCCTATTTTTAACCAAGTGTCATGCACAACTGAGAGTGCTCTCAACGGAAGCAAGAACGAAAGAGGGAGAGAGAGAAACAGAGAGCCACACAAGTTTTGGTGGGTGCAAAACACCCTAATCTTCTTTTTCATTCATTTATATATGTGTTTGAGTATTGTACATAACCGGGGTAAAGGCACAATGACCTTTAACCCCCACAACCTCCCACTTAAAGGACAATGTGCCTTTAAGGGAGAACAACCACTGAGCATACTATCCAATGCCCATCAATAGATGACAATACTCAAACTGCTGACTAGGTAGACTCTTCGTCAGCATATCTACAGGGTTATCATCTGTATGGACCTTGAAAAGCTCTATGCGCTTGTCCTCAAGTACCTCCCTGATGAAATGGTACCTGACCTCAATGTGTTTGGTCGTTGCATGAAAGATCGGATTCCGTGCTAGCTGAATATCACTCATGGAATCACTATGCAATGTCGATACACCTGTATGAATCCCCAAATCTCCCACTAGCCGATCAAGCCATATAGCCTCCTTGCAACCCTCTGTGGCTGCAACATACTCAGCCTCTGTGGTAGACAAGCAACGCACTTCTGTGCGCGAGACATCCACAACACTGCACCACCTACAAAGGTGAACACATAACCAGAAGTGGATCTCCTACTATCCACATGCCCTGCATAGTCTGAATCTGTGTACCTAAGTAATGCATGTCTCCTCTACCAAAGCAGATGCACATCTCCTTGGTACCCTTCATGTACCTCATGATGCACTTAACTGCCTACCAATGCCTCTTTCCTAGATTAGCAATATACCGGCTAACAACTCCCACTGCAAATGCAATGTCTGGTCTAGTAGCTATCATAGCATACATAAGACTCCCAACCATTGATGCATAAGGAACCTTGGCCATCATGGCCCTCTCCTCATCTAATTTGGGACTATCTGTATGACTTAGTTTCACATATGGAGGCAATGGAGTACTCACTGCCTTCCCCCCCTCCATATTGAAACGCTGCAATACTTTTGTAACATACTTTTTTTGTGAAAGCCAAAGGAGTTTCCTACTTCGATCATGCGTGATACGCATACCAAGAATATGACTTACAAGTCCCAAATCCTTCATATCAAAGGCCTCATGCAACTTGGCCTTTAATGCATCTAGCTCATAAGTATTCTTGCTAGCCAATAGCATATCATCCACATATAGTGTTAGGAGTATCAGGCTATTATCCTTAGCCCTTTTAATGTGGAGACACTGATCAATTTCACTCCTTCTAAAACCCTAGGACCAAATGAAATCATCAAACTTTTGATACCATTCTCTAGGTGCTTGCTTAAGACCATAGAGACTCTTCTTCAACTTGTAAACTAAATGCTCTTTGCCCTTTTCTTCAAAGCCTTCCAGTTGCACCATGTAAATTTCCTCATGCAAATCCCCATGCAAGAAAGCTGTCTTGACATCCATCTGCATAAGCTCCATATCTTCTGCTACCACTAGTACAAGCATGCATCTAAGTGCGGTCATCTTCACAATTAGATAGAATATCTCATCAAAGTCCACACCCTTCTCTTGCTTGAACCCTTTAGCGATCAAACGGGCCTTGTACCTAGGCACATCATCACCTGTGACCTTCATTTTGTAGACCCATTTACATGGCAATGCTTTCTTTCCATGTGGCAAAGAAACCAAGTCCCAAGTCTTATTTTTTATAAGTGAACTCATCTCTGATTGCATAGCATACTCCCACTTGCATTGATCCTCGCGCATCATAGCCTCTCTGTAGCAAGAAGGCTCCCCGCAATCAGTAAGCATCACATAGTCTACCCCTGGAACAAACCTATCAGGCGGTCTAGACACTCTAGATGATCTTCTCAAGGGCATTTCAGCTTACTGTCCCACCTGCATATCAGCCACATTTGGCTCATCATTTCCACCAATAGATGATCCATCATTTACCCTTGATTGTATACCTGTGGGAGTACTTGGTGGTACCATTTCTTGCACATTTGGTGCATGGACAGCTTGCTGTCTATCAATATATGCAGGTGGATTCACATCCTGGAAAGTGATTCTCCTCATTTCCACATCCCGCATGGGTGCCTTGTGCATGTTCTTCTCATTGAAGACTACATCATGGCTGCATATGATCTTCTTTGCTTCTGGATCCCAGAGACGATAGCTCATCTCTCCACTTTCACCATAACCCAGAAAGATGCATTCCTAGACTTAGGATCTAGCTTCTTTCGAAGCTCTTTTGGCACATGTGCATATGCCTCACACCCAAATATACACAAATGAGAGTAAGAGGGCTTCTTGCCACTCCATGCCTCTTCAGGAATACTGCCATCCAAACTCTTACTAGGTGATCTATTGATCACATGCACTGCAGTCTTCATTGCCTCAGCCCAAAAACCACTAGAAAGACTTGCATTGGAAAGCATGCATTGCAACCTTTCTTGAATGGTATGGTTCATCTTTCTGCAACTGAATTTTTCTCTGGAGTACGAGGGAATGTGAGCTCCCTCTTAATCCCACGTGTATCATAGAAATGCTGAAAGTCATGAGAGAGATACTCTCCACCATTGTCAGTCCGTAGGCATTTAAGCGTTCTACCTGACTGATTCTCAACCAAGACTAGCCATTTCTAAAATACTTGGAACACATCACTCTTCCGAGCTATAGTATAAGCCCACACTTTCCTAGTTGCATCATCAATGAATGTCACATAGTATTCAGCCCTGCCTAATGACCGTGTAGGCATGGGACCACATACGTCTGAATGCACCAAATCAAGCTTTTCAAACTCTCTCTTTCTTCTTCTTTTATGGGATGATTTAGTCTGCTTCCCATAAAGACAGTGCTCACAAAATTCAAAATCAGAGAAACTCAAATGCGGTACATAATCCAAACGGCAAGAGTTTCATTTCATTCTGGCTCATGTGCCCCAACCTGCAATGCCACAAAGAAGTTCTTGGCTGCTCGGTTATTGCAACAACATGATCAAATACCCCTGATACATGTAAGGGATACAAAGTCCCACACTTCGCACCCCTGGCCAAAAGCATAGAGCCCTTCCGAATTTTCCAACTCTGAAAGCCAAAAGTGGTGTAAAAACCAGCATCATCTGGTTGACCCACTGAAATAAGACTCTTGGTCAACTTAGGCACATGTCTCACATGTTTCAAAATAAATGCAGACCCATTTGTAAAAGAAAACTTTATGTCACCTGCTCCCACTATGTCACATGCATAGTCATTTCTAAGATGCACACAACCTGTCTTTTCACCTTCATGCATGAACTCTCCCTGATGAGATTTTCTTCTCCACTTTACTATACCTCTTCCTAACCTCTACAAGGTGGCACAATAGAGCACACCAAAAACATAAAGTACGATCTAAGAAAATAGCACACCAATACAAATGCATAGACAACTAATACCATCAGTCAAACTTTGTCCTTTGACTTGGATTTGAAGTTCTTTTTCATAATGTTTGCAAATCTCTAGAGGAACAACATCAAAACTTCTGTTAAAATGGAAGTACGAATCAAGAAGCATGAATCGGAAGCTAGAAGTGTTGCAAAGTCTCTGTCTCCATGGACTGAGGATCCCAGATGATTAGCCATACCTCTGCTGATGAAAGAAGGACACCACCACCCAAAAGCAAATAAAAAATATGTGGCCACAGCCCATGGAGCTCTTCCCCATTTATACGTGAGAGTCCTCCTTGAAACAACAATCTCCCATCACAAAAATCACGATGTCCAGCATAGGAAAAATGAAACGAATCCACCACATCACAGAAGAGGACAACTCCGACGGATAGTCATCCATGACAATTGCATTTCCGAACATGCAACAACATAGATTCTCCCATCAAAATAGGCTTGCCCATCCCGCTGCTCCTCAGCGACACTAGATTGCCCATGTCAAAAAACCCACATGGAATCCTCAAAAATCACAGATGGAACGATTCGTGAAAACCTGCGCACTAATTCACCTCATGCACTAAATGAGCACCATATGCATGGCACAAGTGCACCAATAGGAAAACTAGTTTCGAGCAGGTAGCATTGTTGAGAGAGAAGAGAGAGTTGTGTAAAGAAAGTAATGAAATAGTGATACACGAAGGATCTTTAAAATTGTCAATTTCCCTTCCTTGGGTAGATTGCTTGTTGCATTTAGCACATTGCATTCGACATATAGTACTTTATATTTGGCACATAGCACTTGTACTTATGACATAACCACATATTGCTTGTGGGGGAAGACTTGACATGCTTCCTCTTTAGAAATTATAAGACTAAGGAACATGCCCTTCCTTGGATAGATTGCATGTTGCATTTAGCACATTGCACATTGCATTTCACATATGGTACATAACACTTTGCACTTGTCATAGACCCATCTGTAACCTGCTGCTGCGTGGAGGCAAAATGAACTGTGGAACTGTTACAATGGAGTTCAAGCTGCAATGGTGGGCTGAACTTCGAGCTTAGGGCAGAATTTGCTTCAATGGAGAGATCACGCTGCAATGGCGGGCTGAACTTCGAGCTTAGGGCAGGTTCTGTTGCACTGGTGAGTTTTGAACTGCCAGATCATCAAGCAGTGCATCTGTGTAAGGCATGTATTCAGCCTCTTTCATGCATCTACTCAACCTCTGCAACTCTGTCTGTATATCCTGAACTTGAGGGTGATATGTGTTTCTAACAAAGAAATTCGTGCACCAAATTATTTATCTCAATAGAACTGCAACCTAGTACTTCCCTCACAACATTATCAAGCATTGCCTTTCTCACCTTCACTACATCATCCAATCTACCTGCATTAGCATGTATGTCTGCTAATAATACATATGGTGAAGCGTTCCTTGGATCTAACTCAAAAACAAATTTTGCAGCACGTGCAGCACGCTCTGCATCATTGTGAATTCTGCATGATGAAAGCAAGCTCAACCATGCTAAAGGGGCATGGTCAAAAGGCATACTGAGAATCAGGTCCTCTGCCTCTTCCAATAGCCCTCTTCGTCCTAGAAGATCAATCATGCACACATAGTGCTCCACTGAGGGGGATATCCCATGGTCTCTATTAATAGAAGCGAAGTATTGCCTCCCATCAGCAATCAGGCCTGTATGACTGCAAGCTGCAAGAACGCTGATGAAGGTGACCTTATCAGGCTTGAAGCCTTCGGCCTGCATTTGACCAAATAATTGCAGGGCCTCCTTGCCGTGCCCATTCTCGGCACTCACAGTGATCATAGCACTCCAAGAGACGACATTCTGCTGTGGCATCTCTGCAAACACTGCCCTCGAATCTCCTAGGCTCCCGCATTTCCCATACATACTCAAGAGGGCATTCCCAACAACAACATCCGACTCCCACCCATTGCAAACAAGAGTAGCATGGATAGCTCGACCCTCTTCTAGGGCTGCCACGCTGGAACATGCATCCACAATGCAGATGAAGGTGACCTTGTTCGGCTTGAAGCCTTCAACCTGCAATTGAACAAACAGTTGCAGGGCCTGCTCACCATACCCATTCTGGCCACATGCGGCGATGATGGCATTCCAGGAGACCACATTCCGATGTGGCATCTCTTCAAACACTGAACTCGCATCATGTAAAGTCCCACACTTGCCATACATATTGATGAGAGCTGTTCCCACAACAGTATCCAACTCCCATTTGTTGGCAGCAGCAGTAACATGGATGAGTTGCCCCTCTTCTAGAGCTGCCACACTGGCACATGCATCCACAACGCAGATGAAGGTGATCTTGTTTGGCTTGAAGCCTTCAACCTGCATTTGATCAAACAGTTGGAGGGCCTCCTTGCTATGGCCATTCTGGGAGCACACAGCAATCATAGCACTCCAGGAGACTACATCCCGCTGTCGTATATCTGCAAATACTGCCCTCGCATCATCTAGGCTTCTGCATTTTCCATACATATTGATGAGGGCATTCCCCGCAGTATAAAACTCCCATCCACTGCAAGCAATAGTAGCATGGATCATTCGACCTTCTTCTAGGGCTGCCACACTGGCACACGCATCCACAACACAGATAAAGGTAACTCTGTTTGGCTCGAAGCCTTCGGCCTGCATTTGACCAAACAGTTGGAGGGCTTTCTTCCCATGCCCATTCTGGGCACATGCAGCAATCATGGCACTCCAGGAGACAACACTCCGCTGTGGCAACTCTGCAAACACTGCTCTTGCATCATCCAGTCTCCTGCACTCGCCATACAAACTGACGAGGGCATTCCCCACAACAACATCCGTCTCCCATCTGTTAGAAATAACAATAGCATGAATCACTCGCCCCTCTTCCAGATCTGTGATGCTGGCACATGCATCCACGATGGAGATGAAGGTGATCTTGTTTGGCTCGAAGCCTTCAGCCTGCATTTTCTTAAACAATTCCAGGGCCTCATTGCCATGCCCATTATGGGCACAGGCAGTGATCATTGCATTCCAGGAGATCAAATTCCGCTGTGGCATCTCTGCAAACAGCGCCTTTGAATCATCTAGGTCCCCACAGTTGCCATACATACTGATGAGGGCATTCCCCACAATGACGTCCGAGTCCCATGCGGTGCCAGCAATAGCAGCATGGATGACTCGATGCACTTCTATGGATGTGAAACTGGCACTGGCACATGCATCCACAATGCAGACGAAGGTGATCTTATTTGGCTCAAAGCCATCGGCCAGCATCTGGTCAAACAGTTGTAGGGCCTTCTTGCCATGCCCATTCTGAGCAGTAGCTCCAATCATGGCATTCCAGGAAACGACATCCCGCTCTGGCATCTCTGCAAATAATGCCCAGGCATCGTCTAGGCTCCCGTTCTTGGCAGACGCTGCGATCATAATATTCCAAGTGTACACATCCCGGTATACTATTTTGTCAAACACAGCACGTGCATTCTCCAAGCTCCCACACTTACTGTACATTTGAACGAGAAGGTTACTTAGAAATAGGTTGCCAGCATATCCACGTCTGCGTATATGTTCATGCACACGTTTCCCCTCTGACAAGGCCTTGGCAGTGGTGCAATGCTTCAAAAGAAAGGCATATGTTGCATGATCGGTCTCTGGACCCAGCTGACGCAAGGTCTCCTCGTTGAAGCTTTTCGGAAGGCAGCCTTCATTACTCGCATGGCGTAATACCTGTGTGTAGCAGGCCTTGCTGATTCCTAGGTGGGTTTGCGACTCTTCAGCAAACAACGATAGATTATCATTGTGCCTACCAATGTCTGTAATCGCTTCCCCAGCACGACGGCCCATTTTATATGAGACACTGGAGCTTGCAGGCATGCAACCTATTACCATATGTGGTTGCCTTCTCTCGGAGGATGTGGGTTCAATGTCAAGATGAGGCATGCCCGGTGCCAATGACAGAGAAGAAGAAACGAAATAGAAGAATAACGCCATAGAGAAAAATGCAAGCCCATGTTAAGGGTTCTACTTACTTGGTGGATGGCTTTCTTTCCATCTCTCTCTCATATTTCCTACAATCGTTCCATCCTCGTCAAATCGAGCTCAGCTATGGCGATCCTGCATGCGAAGAACTCCACGCAGATTCCACCTTGGCCATGTCGCTCAGCTTGTACTCCCACTCATCAATTGCTACAAACTTATCCTTGTATGAAGTTTAAGATTGAAGAGTCTGCAAATTTTTAAAAGATTTCAGAGTCCAACTAGGTGAATGATATATATCTATCATTCATTGTGTGAAATGCTTAAGAGAGAGCATAAAATTGGAGGGATGAAAAATTGGAGGCATGAAAAAGAAAGTGTAGAAAGAGTAGTAAATGCAAATGGTTCAAAAGTCAACAAGATGAATTTCATTCATGTGGCTGTGAGAGAGAGAGAGAGAAAGAGAGAGGGAGAGAGAGAGAGAGAGAGAGAGGAGAAAAAAAGGAGAGAGAAAAGGAGAAGAGAAAGGGGAGAGGGGAGAGAGAAGGAGAGAGAGAGAGAGAGAGAGAGAGAGAGAGAAGGGGGGGAGCAGGCCAAAGAGGACGAAGCCATTAAATGCATGCATTAAAGTCTCTTACAACGAGCATACTTGGACCAATCACCTTTAAATTAAAAGAAATATCTAAAAATTACCTATTCTACGTGTGGAAAGCGAACAACCTTCCCTATAACCTTCCAAAGGCAAGCCAAAAATCTAAACTCCAAAACCACCAAGGGGCTAAAACATGTGGGCCCGTCCAACTTAGGATTCTATCTTGGTCACCTTGCATGGGGTCGTTGTTGGTAATTTCTGTTTCAATACAACACCCAAAAAAAAATAGGCGGTGGTAGGCAGCCTTTCCATCGTGGAGCATGTAAGTACTAAGTACTAAGTCGAAATTGAATCTGAACCCTAGCATTTTATTAGATTTTTAAAGGGAAAAAGCGATTGAGTAAAAACATGGACATGAGACACGACACAAGGTCCGTTTTAGGACTTGATCTTCCCTGCAAATGTCAGGGGTGGTGATTTATTATTGACTTGGTGATGTCCATATTGTTTGTGCGTTTTGGGAGTTGAAGTCCAAAAGATACATGAATAAGGCGATGCTCAAAAGAGCTCATAATTGATCATCATTGTAGTTTGTACAATATTGTCACATGGACTACAATCATATGAATAAAGGTGTCGATATGTTCTGATCTTGCATCTAGCTTGGCCTTCCTTGACAAATGTTACAAGAATTCACATTGAAAACAAGCAATTCCGAATGAAGGAGCAATTGAAAATATTTTTATTATAATATATAATATACTATTATAACCACACATAGTGTGGGCAGGGAGGCGGTGCCCTTCCTTCCCCAAAGAGTTATAATCCGAGGAAACAAGCCCTTCCCCGGGCACCGAGATTGAGAACGCCGAGAATATTGGCATCGAGAATAAGTCTCAAGAATGGATAAGATATTGGCATATTCCTTGAATGTCAATAGTCGTAATCGTAGTCAAATGCCGATAAATCCACCACTAGTAGTGTGCCAGGCAAAATTAAAATTCTCGTCATCTTTTGGCAATTTTTTTGATCTTACAAGCAAAATCATGGCTTGGTTCTTCTTGTGCCATGCTACATGGAAATTCGTAGCTACCTGTCCAAGGAAGGGGATGCACATGCGGTAAAGACGATCTCTATGCTTCAAAATCACAAATAATGAGAGTAATAACACTAACTTTTAAGAACAAAACACTCAAGATATGTTGAAGTCACATTGAAACTATCTACATAAACGGACCACAATACTAAGACATTTCAATGCAAAATATGCGATAGCAGGTCCGAGCAGGTCTGCCTGCATACCTTTCATCTTAATTGCCTTTATGGCTCTCACGAAATAGACTGTGTTGAGCAAAAACACACCTTAAAACCACTAGTCCTATGGAATCATCTTCTCTAGGTTGTCAACAACCAATGAGTTATGCGACAAAGGGCTAGATTGCTTCTTCGCTCCACTTGTTGTGGCTGTGAATGACCAATTGATGCCTTTGGGATTGGCGCAAGCCTTCTAAGCAATGGACTCGCTGCATCTCTAAACAATGTGCAAGTTTTTCGCCCATGGTGAAGGCTACTCGCAGCTTTGCAATACAAAGATCAAGTCCTTCGAGCTTCCATCGTAGATATGAGGTTCCCCTCTAGCTTTACTATTGGAGGTCAATTCAAATATTTTTGGGCATCTAATTCTTAGGAGATTTCTAATTTGTGATGGGTAGTGCTATGAAGTATTGTACATTTTTTCTAATGATAGCTTGAAAATTCTGAGCTCCCCCAGAACTTAACAGGTAGAGCGAGTAGTCATGCACTACTACACATATGTTCTTGAGTCCCAAGATTATAACCATCTCGAGATGTTAACTACCATGATGGGGATAGGTGGCAACTTTGACACCTGACTCTAGAAAAAACATATATGCTTTTCCTCTTAAAAGCTTTTGATTTTGGGTCAATTTTACAAGAGTGCTATGAACCTTAGATCAAAATTGGATCAATGGTTTATAATTAAAACACATGGTCCAAGGAGAGCTCAAGAAACCTAAACTTCTGGCTAGCTCCCTTGCCGTCAATAAAACACTCCAAAACCACCAAAATATTTCCGTATTCCCCTTGATTTCTTTACAAAGTCATCATGGTCTTCGTTAATATATACAAGAATTCAAACACAATGTGCAATGTACAAGATACAAAATGCAATATCCCAAGGAAGGGCACATTTCGTGGTCTTATAATTTTTGGAGAGAAAGTGTGCCAACTCTACCCACACATGAACATGTAGTTACATGAACATGTTACTATATGTATTCCCAAATTTCTACCCATATTACCATGTTTTCACCTGATCGTATGGTTATGTACACTACCAACTTTATATCCACATCAATGTGTGGTTATATACAAGAATTGAGCTACTGTGTATTGAGGTATGTAATTATCTATGAAATCTTGTTTCGCAATACAACAAAGTGCTATGTGTAAAGTACTATCTATAGAATGCAATGTGCAATGTACTCAATGTAACATGCAATCTACCCAAGGAAGAGCACCTTCCTTGGTCTTATAGTTTTTGGAGAGGAAGTGTGCCAACTCTCGCCCCACACAAATGTGTGGTGGTGTGATAAGTGCAAAGTGCTATGTACCAAAGTGCTCTCAAAGCACTATATGTGAAATGCAATATGCTAAAAGCAATGTGTTAAGCACAACGTGCAATTCACCCAAGGAAGGGCACGTTCCTTAGTCTTATAATTGAAGACTGTTGCTCAGGTTGTGGCTTCCCCCTCCCTGCCTTGTACTAGAGTGAAAACACAGTTTCTGAGTCTGCAACAGAAGATTGACGACCTTGAACAGGAAAACCAACAGCTCAGGAAACGTAAGGGAGAGTTACAAAAAGTGTCTATCTACTCTAGAGAATCAAGTCAACAAGAGCTCGACTCTAATTCAAGCAGCAAAGCAGTACACCACCATGTGATTAACCCCCTTGGCTAAGCTTGACTCTCTGATCTCTCATGAGGTCGAAACCAAGCTAGAGAAACAGGTTGATTTAGGTATCAAAGAGGATGTCCACAATAAAATCCCTCATAACATTAGGTCTCTTTCGCCAATGGGTCGTGAGATATCGTACACCTGAGAGCATACATAAATCTTAAAATATATATCCTGGTGAGGATAGCTAGTTATCAAATGAAGGCATAGGAGATATTACATGAATGTGATCGATGGATCACAAATAGGCAGCTGCCTTGTGATATATGTACCGACACTAGCCAAGAACTTAATAGACGTGTTGAGAATAGATCAAGGTTCTCTTTGACAAGAAACACATAATGCTCAATCAAGATGGAATTTTTGCACGTGGTGTAAGGGATGGGAAGTGTACAGGCTTATAGGTATAGCAACTAGGCAAGATAATATACACGCTTACAATGAAGCAAATTTGGGGTACCAGAGGCTCAGGCTCTTGCATTTCCAATCATTGCAGTCCATGGAATATAATGATTTGGTACATTGTCTACCAAAGATCACTAATTTTATATGAAGGATGTGTATATGGCAAGCAACACACGCACCCATTTCCTAAAAAAGAAGCTACCAAGGCATTGGGTCCACTAGATTTAGTTAATATAGATATTGCAAGGTACATGCTATCCACACCAATGCACCTTAATGCACCCTTCCCTTTTTATTGCCCCTAGGACCTAGACATGTGTGCACATTTTTATTAATAGAATAAGTGCCATGTGTCCAAATTTGATGCCCTTTGAAGCAGTGGCTTCAGCTCGACTAGTCCTATCTATTTAGATGATCCATCACCATAGTAAATCGGTCGGTGTCCATCATAAATACAAATACATGTTACACCATTGGCGTATAAAATATAATAACGTTTTAATGTCTACTAATCAGGGATTAGTGATTTCTCTTGTTGTGATACTCCCTCCTGCTTGAATGGATAGAAGTCCTCTTCTGGATCCTCTCTTGTCTCTTTCTCTTACGTATGCTTCTCTTTTACTTTTGCATTTGCATCTCCTCTTTATAATCTACAAATAGTCTTCTCCACTGCAGTGCCTCTTCAATATCTCTTGATACTCAAAATTCTCTTTTGAATACCAAGCTACTGAAATCTCTTCATAATAACTTGCTCAATAAGCTAAAACATGTTCTCAACAAACTGATCAATATTTTAAAGATGTTCTCTCACCCAAATGTGTTATTGAACTAGGTAGACCTTGGTTATAATTGATTTTGCGATGGAGAACTACTTAGTCTATAGAAACTATAGACCTTCAATCTCTCTTTTTTTTTTTTTTTCAACTCTTCTATTTAAGCCTTATTCATCCTATAAGACGCTCTACATGAAGGAGAAGATTCTTTATTCTCTATCCATACTCTACAATGAATATGCCTACTCTCTATTCAATTCACACATCAATACATTAGCGTTGGTTGAATGGATGGCATTTACTCTTGGTTTAATGTTCACCGTAAAGTCTTGGGATGAGGAGGTAGAAGCCTCACCCTTCTGCTTGGATGCTTTGCCTTTCCCTTTTACAGAATTTTGGCTAATAGAGTAGGACATTTATGCCATGGATGCCTTGGCTTATGTTTCTTACATCCGAAACATTCACCCTCCTTGATTAGCTTTTTCTTCTCATCGTCAGTCATGGAAGAAAGTGGTGTCCATCCAGGACGTGATTGGTTGTTAACATTTTGTACAGTATTGAACATTTGAACCTCATATCTCACTTTTGTGGTTAGGGTTGCTAAATACTTCTTCCTTCTATAATCCTCATTCTTCTCAGGTAACTCTAAAGAGAGTTTCCAGAACCTAGCTGTAAATTCAGCATTACTCTTGTTATTGAATTGCAAGAACCTTTCCCAGCAGAAGGTCAATTCTGCTTCATGCCTTGGAGGCATGAAAGTGGCCTTAAGCTGCTCTACAAATTTGGACCATTGAAGAATAGGCTCTTCTCATGTTTGTGATAAGGACTACGACATTAAAGCATCCTTCTGTAGATGCAATGTGGCAAGAGTAAGTTTCTCGTGATTGGTCTTATCTTGATGGGAAAAATATAGCTCAAAATGGTGAATCCAATTGAGGATTTTATCCGCCTCTCTTGCTGTATCATACTTTGGGAATTATATTCTCTCTCGAGGTTGAAATTTGGCTCTCTTCGAGGGGGTACCTAAATCTTCATCCCCAAAATTCAGCACTCTCTTAGTCCCAAATTTTGTCATAATGGATTTTTCAATCATATGCCTAAGCTGAGAAACTAGCTTATCAACGGGAGACTCCTCTCTTCGATAAAATGTTTAGAAGCCTAAGGAATCTCTAGACGCCTTACAAAAAGACGGGAGGCTGATGCAAGATCCGAATGAGATCATGAATCTAGTTTTGGACCACTTTCCAACCATTCTTGGATGGTGAGGCTGAGATCCTTTAAACCAAAAAGTTTAGAGCTAGAGAACGTTGTAGATAGACTAGAATTAACTACGTCTCCCCCTTTGATTGCCACCAATACCTAGACAGAGACCTTACTCTTTGAGGAATTAAAAGAAGCAATTGATGTTATGGCAAAAGGGAAGACAGTTGGGGAGAATGGACTCCCAATGGAATTTTACCAAGTGTTGTGGGATACGGTGGGCCCTCGTTTAATGGATCTTTGGCAAGATTCAAAAGAAAAAGGATTCTTGGATCAAATAATTAACACAGGGATGATCAAACTAATACCGAAAAGAGGCCCCAAAGAAGAGATCAAAAACTTGGAAAAAAAACATTTAAGCAGTCCAAAATGTCTGCTACTGATTGCTCATCGTTGTGCAGGGTCAAGTTGGTATTATCATCAAATTGTTGACAGATGATCTGTCTCCCTTCTTCCACTTGTATTCCTTTCAAGGTTCTGTTGTTAGCCTTGTCTTGAATGGGCCAACTAAGTGCATTTGTTGCTATCATGAAAAGTAAGGGTGCTAAAGGGAAACCTTGTCTGATGGACCTCTTTAGAGTAAAGCAAGGGGAAACCTTACCCCATTAATCTCTATTTTTCCTCTAGCCTAGGATAGAAGGACTTCCATGTGAGCTATGAAGATGGGGCCTACTCCCATGTCCTGGAGAGAGGATAGGATAAAGCCTCGTTCCATCATGTTGTAGGCTTTGTCAAAGTCAACTTTGAGGAAGCATATATCGTGTTGTGTTTCCTCGGCTAGCTCAAGACCTTTCCAGAGCGTGAGAATTGCCTCCAGGATGTAACGCCCTTGAATAAAGCCTTTTTGCTCGTCTCTTATCCACTTTTTCATCTTGATCCTTAATCTGATGGCCAATGCTTTGGCAAAAATCTTGTAGCTGGTGTTGTTATGGATAAAATTGTCTAAGGAAAAAGGCATTAATATGTGTGTGTGTTTGTATATGTGGCAATAGTATAATAAAATATGGTGTGCATAGGGCCCAGGGTTGAGGTGGCAGGGCATGACCATGTGCCACCCTTCCATGTAAGAGGACCCATAAGGTGTGTTGTACATAATCCATGATAGTAATATTATAAAATGCAAGGTGGCATGGCTCCTCCATGTGACACCCCTCCACCTAGGTTGCATTTAGTGAGATATGGCTCAAAGTCCATGGGAGAAGCAATATAAAATAGGTGGAGATAGATATTATATTGAGTTATTCCCTCCATATGGGATAGGCCCATGTGGGGGAGGTATAGAAGGACCAAGAGAGCTAGTTAAATAATGAGGAAAGTAGGATGAGGTGGCAAGATTCCTTGTGCCAACCCTCCACTTGTCCTCCTAGAGGTTTGAACATATTATAAAATTGGAAAGAGACCAAGGGAGTATCATAGACTTGAGATATGGGGCTTGATTTATGTGGAAAATTGAGGCAAAGGGTTGTTGCACACAATTGAGAGTGCGTAACCACCTAGCCCACATGGGAGACTTTTCCACACACACCATGCATGTGGGAGGATACATTAATGTGGAGAGACCCCCTCTTTTGGCTATAAAAGGAAGGGGCTATTCCTTGATGAGATACGCTCATTCTTGTAAAGCCACCTAGCTAGTATTTTGATATTTCCCTCTCATCCCTTCTTTCAAATAAAGTATGGTTCTCTTCCCTTGATGTCTACATCTCAACATTCCTCCTCCTATCATGTACATGCTTCTCTTCCCCCTCTCCTTTTCCCCCTTGTGTCATAGTCTCCCTTTTCCTTCCCTCCACTTCTAGTTCCTTTTTCACTCCTATGACATTCCTTTGCCCTCATGATCTCCTTTTCTCTATGGCCTTTGAGCGTCGCCATACTTAGCCTCTAGCCTTTGGTCTCGATTACTTTTCCGGCTAAAAGTTTTGGTGTGGCTGCTGGGATACGAATCTCCACAGCTAGTGGCGAATCTTCTACTCGTACGGGTTACATCTACAAAACTATACCATTTGTGCTCTTTCTAAGCTACTGCGCGTGCATTCGATTCGTGCGTCTCCTGTGCGACAGTTCTCTGGACTGCTGTGATTTCTGGTTGCGGACAATTTTTTGCGTTCACCCGCGCGACAGTTCTCTGGACTGCTGCGATTTCTGGTTGTGGACAGTTTTCTATGCGACAGTTCTCTGGACTGCTGCGACTTCTGGTTGCGGACAGTTTTCTGCGCGATAGTTCCGACAGTTCTCTGGACTGCTGCGGCTTCTAGTCGCGGACTGTTTTCTGAGCCCCTGCAAAAGAGTAACAGTAGATCCTGCGCCCCCCTCTCTCTTTTCTTCTTCTTCGTCTCCTTCTCCTTCTCCTCTCCTCTCCTCTCTTTTTATTAAAGAGTAGGATTAGAACCCAAGACCTCCCCCTTCATAAAAGAAAGTCTTATCATTGGGCCAACAAGTTGGAAGTGGTAAAAATGTAATGATTTTTGTTCATATATTGAAATTGCGGGAACTGTAACTCTCTAACCGTAGGGAGTTTGCTCTTGCTGTAAAAAGCAAAAATACTTCATTTTATGTGCTCTATCCACATCTCTTGCTAGATCGCCGATTCAGAACTTCTCCAAGCTCACTTCACGGACGCACACCACACGAGAAGGGTGGACATTTATGTCACTTCTCGACGCGTTTAGGAATTGGTGCCTGTTCCTCCACACCTTACGGCTACCAATGCACGAGATGTCTTCCTTGATCTTCATGTCGACCTTCAACGGCTGATTGTATAGTGCATTATTGAAGGAGATGACGGGTGGAATGATACACTGTGGATGATTTATGGTGAAGAACTACTGATACGCTAGGAGGATTTTGATTTTACTTCTACTCATTGTACGGTGATCGAACTACTTGCTGCTTCAGAGGTAATTAAAACGGTGTCCTTCATCGAAGGGTGGGATGCTCCCCAAGCTTGGGGGGAGATTTGGTGCATCTGCTTGTTGATTCCTGTGGAAAAGCTCGTCCTGAATGGTTTATTCACAATCTCATTACAAAGGTTTCTAGGCCTCGGCTATGGTTGGTAATGTTTCGACCAAGGAATCCATTTGTACCTAATCAGCCTTTTGTGCCTCATTTCGAGCTTCGAATTGTAATTCTTTTTGGGCTTAAGATAAACTATCAATAAAGGATTGCAAGTTTATTTGGTGCTGAACGTTTGGCTCAAGTGTTGAATTCTCCCCACCCTCTCCTCCTACCTATCTTGGACTACCGAGAAACTTGGGATGTCTGAATTTTAGTCTTGGTGTGATGACATCTTGGATTCTTCAATTTGATGGAGCTTACAAACCTTCGACCAAGGCGGCTGGCGTGGGTGTGAAGCTCACTTCACCGGGTGGTGAGGAGTATTGTTACAGCAAGTCTTCACCCGCAAGTACTTGCAATCAAGCTGAGTACTCGGTGCTCATTTTTGGGCTACAAAAGGCACAAGAACATCATGCCAAGCAATTGGAGGTGCAAGGAGATTCTCAACTAGTGTGTGAACAAGTTAGTGGAAGGTGGAAGGTGCAGAGCAAAGGCTTGGTTCCACGACATCAACAAGCCTTGGAACTTTGCAACCAATTTGAAGAGGTAAAAATTCAGCATATCCCTCGAGCTCGAAATCTTGTTGCTGATTTCTTGGCACGTGAAGCTTGTACTTCAATCACACATGATGCGAGTGGAAGCGCCACCCCAACAAAGCCACAAGCCACGAAGGAGGGTGATCATTTGTAAGGAATGCAAAGGTTGTGGTCATCATGAAACTAAGTGTTGGGCATACTTGATACGAGTTCACTGACTTCGGCAGATCATCAGGAGGGTTCTCAAGGACATTGCTCAAAAGAAGGATGCCAGACCGCACACCCCTTGAAGAAATAGCATGGCGACTACAAGAACTGGAAGAAGCTGAAGGTGATGTGCAAGCTCTCCAACTGTTGACATTTGTCATGGCATTCTTGTTTGCCTTGATGAACAACCTCATGCAACGCCGCGCCTCTAACCCTCGCTTGTAAAGATCGATGTGATATCATGAGGGTTGGTCCTTTTAAGATTGTCTATGTGCTATTCTATGCTGAAGATTCTTCTCGTGTAATATTTCACACTACACCAGTCACACCCTACCCTGCCTATGTGTGCTTTTTGGATGTATCTTCACCCGATTTTCAGTTCAAGCTTCCTCTTACTATTGTTCATCCATAGATAAGCCCCTCTTTTCCATCTTCCAAGCATGGTTGACATTCTCGTGTTTTGTGGATAGGTAGAAGAAAATCCAAATGAGTATCTTGTGGCCTTCAAGCGCCGTTGTGTTTCTCTCAACTTTCTTACTAAAGACAGATGGCTATTGGTTCTTCCCACATTTCTAGAGGGTTTGGCTCAAGTGTGGTATGAGAAGCAAACCGAAGACATTCGCCAAAGCTGGCCAAGGTTGACAGCAGCAATGATTGAGTATTTTGGCAAAGAAGAGGAGCCGGAGAATGTGTACCTACAGGTGGCAAACTTGAAGCAGTCAGAAGGTGAGACGGCACGTCGATATGTGGATCGAGCGGCCGTGCTCCTAGACCGTTTGATTGCCACACAGGAGGACAATGCCGAGTTTCGAGCTGGAATGACTCAGCATGTGTTGGGCTACCTTTTAGCAGGAGCGAGTGATGAATTCCGCCTCAAGCTTAAATGGGAGAATCCAAAAACTATGGTGCTAGCGCATGAGATTGCTCAAAAGTTTGATAAAGTTCAGTCTGACCCCGCTTCAAAGGAGACGATTGTCCCTCCGCATCCCCCTCAATTCCTGCAACAACAACCTGGGGGGTCTAACTCAGGGGCATACCCCCACCCCTCATCAGGGATGTATCCACTGCCTCCACCTCAAATGTATGGTCCTCCCTTAGATGCTTACCCTCAACAAGGTGGATATCCGCATCCTTTGCCTCGAAGATTTCCCTAGCCTCGCCCATGAGCCCCCCTCCTCTCTACTCCCGTGGCCCCTCCAACTAAAGAGGCCCCCCCTGCAACAGAACTTGGAGTCAATGACCTAGCCAAGGCCCTGAATGATCTTTGGCTTGAGATGGTGGGCATCAAAAATCAAGCCAACCGCCCTCCAAGAGACCGTGCTAATGTTGTGTGCTAATGTTGTATGCTACGAGTGCCACCAGAAGGGTCATTATCGCACAGAATGTCCCAATATTCCAAGGGTGAATCTTCTAAGTGAGTCGGGCATTGAGGATTCTGATGTAGAGATCCTCGACCTCGGGAAAAGAAGTCGTGCCACCTCAGACCCCTCTCCAAACTGTGGACCGGGCCGCCCCAGGAAGAAGGTGTCCTTCTTAGAGCCCTCAGATGCTCACCAACAGAGAAGACTAAAAGATCTCACAGGAGTAAGTGGTCACCCTCGGATTTTCCCATCGGCTCAGGGCTATTCGGTCGTTCAGGACCTTGCTCATCGGTCTTTGAGCATCACACTCCCTCAACTAATAGCATTAAGCCCTAAGGTGAGACGTGAGCTGCAGCAAGGTCTCTCAACAAGGAAGAGCAAGAAAAAGGGAAAGGTAGGAGAGGTATCTTCTATCTCTAAAGAAATTGATCGGCACCCACATACAGTAGATGTCATCATAGATAATTGCTGTGTCAAAAATGTGTGTGTTGATGGGGGAGTTGCATGTAATATCATGGTGCCCCGAATCATGAAGAAATTGAATTTGAAATGTACAAGGCGTTCCTCCACTCGAATCAAGGTAGCAGATGGTCGACGACTCGCCACCATGGGAGTCATTGAGGATTTGCCCATCACTATCAATGGGTTGACCACCACTGTCAATTTCTATGTAGTGGACATTGAAGATACAGGTAGAAGTTACCCAGCCATACTCGGGAGACCATGGTTGAGAAAAAGTGATGCAGTCAGCTATTGGAAGACAGGACACATGTCTTTTGGTGCTTCGAAGGAGAAGATCCCAGTGCAACCTGGTGCCATGGAACCGGAAGAAGAAGAGGAGCATGACAGTGATACTATCTCATCTTCAGTGTCTGCGTCCATGGAAGAATCAGACGGGGGGGAGGAATTCTCAGAGGAGGAAGTTTACATGATGGGGGTGTCTCCAACCCTGCCACCTATAGAAAAGATAACAGCTAGTCCTCAACAACTTGAATCTATGCTTTCCCCAGATCTCACTCCAAGTGAGAAAGATGAGTTTCTAGAAATGTTCAAAGATTTCCCTGACCTCTTTGCAACTAGCTACCACCACCTTCACCATGTGACTGCCATAGAGCACAAGATAGAGCTGAAGCCTGATGCAAAGCCTGTGGCTCAGAAGTATCGGAGATTAGGGCCCCTGCAGACCGATGCTTTGCGCTCAGAGTTGCAGAAGCTTGTAGAGGCTGGGTTTATTGTTCCGGTTCACAATACTGAATGGGTTTCACCAGTGGTAGTCATCCCAAAGAAAAACAACAAGTGGCGGGTCTGCATCGACTATAAGAAACTCAATGCCGCCACCAAGAGGGATCATCATCCTTTGCCCTTTCAAGACCTCATTCTTGAGAAGGTAAGTGGTCATGAGATGTATACTTTCTGTGATGGTTACTCTGGGTTTTATCAAATCAGAATTGCTGAGGAAGATGTGCTTAAAACCACATTTGCCACGCCCTGGGGGACATTTGCATTCAAAGTAATGCCATTTGGCCTCACCAATGCTCTTGCTACCTTTCAAAGATTTATGCAGATGGTGTTTGCTCCTTATTTGGGGGATTTCTTGGAGGTGTTTTTAGATGATTTCTGTATATTCTCGTCATGTAAGGAGCACATCATGAAGGTTAGATTGGCCTTCCAAAGGGTCAATGATGCAAATGGCAGTCTCAACCCTGAGAAATGCACCATTGGAGCCACTCAAGGGAGGTTATTGGGACATGTTGTCTCATCCGAGGGCATCAAGGCTGACCCCGAGAAGGTAGAAGCCATCCTCAAACTCTCCTCACCTACAACCAAACGTCAGGTACGCTCATTTGTCAATCTAGCAGGATACTATCACCGCTTCATTGATCAGTATGCTGCTTTGACACGGCCCATGACTATGCTATTAAAAGATGGGGTTGATTTCTCTTGGGATGAGGATTGTGATCATGGGTTTGCACAAATCAAGAATGCTCTGGCTTCAAAACCCATTCTACGCAATCCAGACTAGTCAAAGACCTTCTATATCAATCCTGGGTTTGGCTAGCACACTCTGGCAGGTATTCTTCTCCAGCAAGGGGAGGATCGGTTCATGTATCCCATTCGATTTGCTTCTTGACAATTGCTCGACACTGAGCGATGCTATTCAGAGGCCGACAAGCATGCCTTGTCTTTGGTATTTTGCATTGAGAAATTTAAGCATTATGTGGCTGGAAAGTCCTTCTTTATACTCACTGGCACTGGTCTTGCAAAGCAGGTTCTTCAATCACCAAATCCCATGGGTCGGTTGGCCAAATGGTTGGCAGTTCTACAAGAATATGATTTCTCTTTCAAAATTGTAAAAGGGGGTTGTTCCAACTTGAAGAATGCTTTGATTGATTTAGAGGAGTGCCTTGATGTAACCCTTGTAGCAGCCATAGAAGTTGGGGATCCTTGGTATGGTGGTATCTACAAGTTTTTGACTGCTTTCTCCTTTCCTTCAGAAAGTACTAGCTATGAGAGAAAGAAGATCCGCAGAGATAGTAGGAGCTACACCCTCCTTGATGGGGTGTTGTACCGTCCAGGCATGGATGGGGTACTCAGACGGGCCATTGATGCAGATGAAGTGCCTAAGGTATTGAAGCATTATCATGATGGATTTTGTGGAGGCCACTATGCCAGTGACTATACAGCTAAGAAGATTTTACATGCTGGATATTATTGGACGACCTTGTTCAAGGATGTCACTTTGTATTGCTCAATTCTTTGGTAGGAAGGATTTGCGTCTTGGGCAACATCACCCAGTAATGTCCATCCATCCGTTTCAGAAGTGGGGAATAGATTTTGTCGGGCCCTTGCCCATGACTGCCCGCAAAAAGAAGTATCTTTTGGTAGCCACTCAGTACGTCACTAAGTGGGCTGAAGCTATTGCCTCTCTGCTGCAAATGGCAAGGCAGTTTCAAATTTCATATTTGAACGTATCTGCACAAGGTTCGGGACACCCATGGAGATAGTCTCTGACCATGGGAGTCCATTCTTAAATGAAGCAGTGAAGTTACTCATGGATTGCATGGGTATTGATCATCACACTTCTAGCATCTATTATCCAGCATCCATGGGTCAAACAGAGCGGACCAATGGCCTCATTTGTAAAACCATGGGAAAAATGGCCACAGGGAACAGGAGCCAATGGGATCAGAAGGTCACTGAAGCAGTGTGGGCTTACAACATCACTCATAAAACATCTACAAGTCACACTCCTTTTGAGTTGGTGTATGGTACTGAGGCAGTTTTACCACTAGAGATAGAGATTCCGACCTTGAGATTGGTACAGGAACAGAGGATGACAGAAGATGAACATGTAGAGGCCAGATTGGTACAACTTGAGAAGTTAGATGAGACCCGACACCTTGCACTACACCAAACAGAGATCCAAAAGAATCGACAAAAGGCCCGATTGGATGCTAAGATTCGCAAGGGATGGGAAAGACACTTTGCTGAGGGGGATGTTGTGCTATGCTTTGATAACAGATTGGACCACCAAATGGATAAGAAGTTTCTGCCACTGTGGGCTGGTCCATACAAAGTCATCAAAGAACGTAGCAATGGGTCTGTACAAGTTCAGGAGCTGCATGAACCATATGGCAAGAAAGTGATCAACAAGCGTTACCTCAAGCCTTTCTTTGTGTGTGATGGGCCCAGGCATGGAAATGCTGTGCATTCCCTGCCTGGGGGGGGGAACTGTGATGGATAAAATTATCTAAGGAAAAAGGCATTAATATGTGTGTGTGTTTGTATATGTGGCAATAGTATAATAAAATATTGTGTGCATAGGGCCCAGGGTTGAGGTGGCAGGGCATGACCATGTGCCACCCTTCCATGTAAGAGGACCCATAAGGTGTGTTGTACATAATCCATGATAGTAATATTATAAAATGCAAGGTGGCATGGCTCCTCCATGTGCCACCCCTCCACCTAGGCTGCATTTAGTGAGATATGGCTCAAAGTCCATGGGAGAAGCAATATAAAATAGGTGGAGATAGATATTATATTGAGTTATTCCCTCCATATGGGATAGGCCCATGTGGGGGAGGTATAGAAGCACCAAGAGAGCTAGTTAAATAATGGGGAAAGTAGGATGAGGTGGCAAGATTCCTTGTGCCAACCCTCCACTTGTCCTCCTAGAGGTTTGAACATATTATAAAATTGGAAAGAGACCAAGGGAGTATCATAGACTTGAGATATGGGGCTTGATTTATGTGGAAAATTGAGGCAAAGGGTTGTCGCACACAATTGAGAGTGCGTAACCACCTAGCCCACATGGGAGACTTTTCCACACACACCATGCATGTGGGAGGATACATTAATGTGGAGAGACCCCCTCTTTTGGCTATAAAAGGAAGGGGCTATTCCTTGATGAGATACGCTCATTCTTGTAAAGCCACCTAGCTAGTATTTTGATATTTCCCTCTCATCCCTTCTTTCAAATAAAGTATGGCTCTCTTCCCTTGATGTCTACATCTCAACATTCCTCCTCCTATCATGTACATGCTTCTCTTCCCCCTCTCCTTTTCCCCCTTGTGTCATAGTCTCCCTTTTACTTCCCTCCACTTCTAGTTCCTTTTTCACTCCTATGACATTCCTTCACCCTCATGATCTCCTTTTCTCTATGGCCTTTGAGCGTCGCCATACTTAGCCTCTAGCCTCTGGTCTCGATTACTTTTCCGGCTAAAAGTGTTCAGCATGGTCAGCAGCGGCAGGCTCTAAAATTAACTACGAAAAAATAGGCATACATGGTACTAGGAATCCGCCTCCCTAGCTCCTATTAGGTAACAGATGCAAGATTATAAGTGAAAGAGATATTTTTAGACTTCTTGGTATCCCTATGGGGTTCATATGCTTGTTAAATAATCGGTGGGATTGGGTAAATGATAGAGTAAAGGATAAACTCAATATGTGGCAAGACCTCCAGCCAACTCTGGCAAGAAAAAAGTTTGTACTAAATCACTACATCTATCCCTCAATCCTATATTTTATCTCCTATTGCACTCGAGCCAAAAAGAGCCTGGAAAAAATCAACAACCTTTTTTAGTCTTTCTTGTGGGGGGGGGACACTGGCCATCACAAGTTGGCCAAAGTTGAATGGCAAGTATGCACGATGCCCAGAGATTTAGCAAGGTTGGGGATTGTGGATATTGAGAAGTCAGTGGCAGCAAGATTCATAAATGAGTGGTGGATAACTAAGGCCTTTCAAGATCCCGACTCAACTTGGGCTACTTTAATTCTTTACAATCTTAAAAAATTTAGACTCAAAAGATGTAGACACTGGAAACAGATTCCTTTTGAGGTGGCATTGTTGGATAAAGAAACGTGTATCGCCAAAGGGTTAGAACTCTGGAAGGGAATGTGACAAGCATGGGAGTCAATGCACCCATATATCAAGTAGAAAGGCTTCTCAAGAAAGACGGGTACCTTTGTAGTCAAGACTCAATTTGGTTCCCCATAATTTGGCCAAACGCACAAGTAAGCAATGAAGACCTTAAAGGAGTACTTAGATTTAACAAGAAGGGAATAAGAATCTTGGGGGTCTTTGGAGCTGAGAGCAGGGAAAGTGGATGGAAGATGGAAGTTTGATAGCCAGGTATCGACTCAACAGATTTGTGGATTCATGTGAGACAACTACTTTGGTCAAGAGAAAGCCTACCATGGATTGGAGGCCACCTCAAATCATCCTTGAGGGAATTCAAATGGGTAGGGCTAAATCAGATGACTCCTATCCCTATCTGGGTGGAAGGGCAAAAAGAGATAATAAGGACACTCAACTTGAATGGCACAGGAGAGACTCGAGTACAACCTGGAAGAAGAGATTTGAAAAGGCGTGGGATAAGAATATCTCTGACAAGAAGTCCTAGAGAATAAGGAAGAAGAAAGATCACCATAACACTGTGTAAATGTACATATCTCATAGCAAGAACTCATATATCTCAAATGATTGGAATGCTAGTAATAGCATGCATACAAGAACAAGAGATCGGTTAGGAACCGTTTGAGAACCAAACCGTTAGCCATTGTGACTAACCTACCCACACACACCCCTCGCACAATCACTAATGCTAATCTGCATAGTGTTGCTAAGCCACATGGTTATGCAATAACACATGGCCCTCATGGTGGAGTGTGCGAATCCACAATAGATACCCATCCCCTATGATAGACATCAGAATGTGCTTGTGTATTTTGTGCAACAATCATTTTGGGCAAAGCCTCGGCAGAGAACTAGGTGCAACTTAGGAATATCACAACTAAATCACTAAGATCGTATGAAAACAAGCATCTCTTTTTGAATCTGTCTTCACTGAATAAGTAAGAATTGGGATATTGCCGCCTATTAAAACAATAGCACACAATGCTTCGAGTGCTCTTCGAACTACGAGGCTACCCAAAAGCCACTATTCCAAACTCTTACTCCTCATTTGAACTCGAACAGGACTGCAAGTGTGCATCAGGAACCCCAACTTTGCTCAGTCCCACATCACTTCATTCACTCAAATCCGATCGTAACCACTTTGCAGGCTCAACTCCACTCGAACTTGCATCAGCAGTCTCCGGTTGTCTCTTCCGCAACCACATCTTCAACTGCCGATTTTTTTCCATATCCATCAACCACTGTAATGGATGCAATTTAGTCCAATCCAATGGCTGATGCTCAAGACACTACTCACGAGAAAGTACCTATTCAATCCACGCACCCTGTGGTAGTTGTTTCTACCAGCGCTTCTCTTGTGTAGCTGGGCGTTCTATTACAATCGACTCATAAGGAGGATCAAGCAGACCAGGAAAACGAGTATACTTATTGTAAAGCTTTAGCAAAAATTGATCGGCTTCTTTCCACCAAGGAGGGTGAGGAGGGTGAGTAGGTAGGACATGCTGAAGGAGTGGGCACACAGCTCCAACCAAAAATACAGGGAATGCCTTTGTCGCTTCAAAACCTGTACTTTCTTACCTGAGTGAGCAACATCTTCCACAATATCTTGAGCCAAGTCTTCAAAATTGTGTGCCAATCTTCTTTAATAAGTCTTGACTCCACAACCACCCCCTTTTCCTTGTTCGCATTACCATTCCCACCTGTGGATGCACTCGAACCCATCGGACTAGAGACTGTGTGCACCTGAGGACCACTTTGCAGTACTGACCCTGCATCGATACCCACGTCACCATCTGCATTTGGTCGGTGTTGGTGTGGAAGAACACCTTGACAGGTCCACGGAGCCATTGCCTCTTATGAGCATGCGATCAGTCTATCCCACTCTGCTCGCATGTCTCCTTACAAAGCCCCAAGGAGTGAATCCATCTGCTCTATGTTAATGGTGACCAGGCTAGGGAAAGCTCGCAAATATTTAGCCAGTACATCGATAGTACTGCATCACAACAGCTCGTATGAATATCTGCAATGTACCATCGCATGCAATTGTTATATGGCCTTTGAGTGAGCTTTGACTACCTGCACTTGGGCTTTTAAGGCCGCAACCTGCTCCTCCAGTTGCTGCATCCTTGCATTCTGACTTCACAGTGCCTCATTATCACCGTGCAGCTGAAGAACTTCAATCTCTAGTGCCGTTACCTGCGAGGGATCGGTCCCTATAGAACACTGCCTTACTGGACGTGCTAGTAGTTGTGCACAAAATTGGAGTTGCACATGCGTCAGTTGCAGCCACAAAGTTAACCCAATCGAGGGTGTCAGAGAGACCACTACAAGCTCAAAAACTACAATGACCTCCTCTGCTATAGTAACCCACAACACCTTTGTCACTTCTACTATCGCAATGGATGTCGCTGCCTTGGTTGTTCTAGTGTGCTAGAGATGATCCAACCATCTTTGAGTGAGGAAACTGCCACCCATAGAATTCCATGATGAAGTACCTACCACATTCGTCGTGGGTGCCATCGAAACGGTCACCTGCTCTGTTGAGAGATCACGCTCAACATCATGTGATCATATGTGCATCGCACCATCATGTGATCACATGTGCATAGCACTAACCCAATAGAGTGCTATAAAGGAAAGGGTTAGATGCCTTAACCTTACTCTAAATGGGTTTGTATATATTCTACATTTTTCAACTAAATCTAATGTACAATTAGTCATTTTTGTGTGCTCTCTAGCTATTCCCTCTCTCCTCATCTCCACTCTTCTCGTCTCCCCTCTTTATATTTTGTCATGGTATCAGAGCTCCCTTGCATTCCGCTGAGGCATTGCAATTCTTGAGAGTATGAGAGAGATTGTGAGATTGAGAGTTCTCTTGGCTGTTCTCCATGAGAGTCCACTTCTAGTGAGAGATCTTTATCCATCCTTTGATAGAAAATTTCCGTCCACTTTGAGAGCAATTTCCATCCATAGGATTTCCATTCTTCTCGTTCGAGAGTTCGTCAGAGATCTATTGTCTGAGAGAGAGAGATTTATGTTCATTACAATTCATTTCTTGAGAAAGAGAGATTCCCTTGAGTGTTTTGGATTTGCAAGGCTCATTTGTCAGAACTTGTTTGTGTGAGAAAATCTTGAGAGAGAGAGAGAGAAAACCTTCAAAGGCTTCAACCCAAAGCAACGCACTACAGCATGTAATGGATCCATTAACATAAACACCTCTCCAATAGCAATAGATACTTAGAAATCTTTGGCATCTATTTGTGCCCGAGTCATTGGTCTCTGCTCTGCTACCGCCATAATCTCATGAGACCTGGGAGTAATCGTATATGTCTTGGCTTGCAAACAGACTAACTCCAAAATCCACCAGTAGAGATCATAAACCTAGACATCCCTGCAGGGGCTCAACGTATACTCACCTTGAGCTGGGTTGCAAACTCTGTGTTTAGTCTCGACGGTGACTCATGTGTCGTGGGGATGTTGAAGAGATGCCGATAGACCCTCCACTCCAAGCTACTCGAGCAATGCAAAGCACGAATCGCCGTCCGCATGTGTCACTCAGGCAACTCCTAGATTGTTGCAATGTGTTTCCACAAGAGAAAGAGGAAAGGGGGAGAGGGGAGAAGGGAGGGAGACAGAGAGGGGAAGAGGAGAGTGAAGGGGGATGGAGTGGAAAACACAAGGGCACTACAAGAGAAACAAGGGAATACCCAAAACACTCTTGGAAGAGAAGAGGGAGCTTGTATTCCAACTTGTGCAAACAACAATGAAGACCAAAGTTAACCATTTGGCCTTTTATACAAGTCATCTTTTGAAGGGAGGGCCAACCCTAATCTCTTTATACCACTGTCCCTTCTCATTCTTTTACCATCCTCTTGGGCCCACTAGCTCCAAGACACAATCTTGGCTCTACGGACTTGCCAATGTCCATCAAATCACATCACTTGACCAATGGTGGCATATTGTTAACTAATCTGTTAACATGCCCCCCTTCCTAATCTTGCTCCAGTCCTTTGGATTGTGCAATGTTCATGGTTGTTGGAGAGTTGTCAAAATGAAGATCATGCAAAGTAGTCTTTCTTGTGCATTGGGCTAAATCTTCTTTTGGTCCATTGCAGCAGAGGGATGTAGTGGCTCATTGTTATGGAATTTTTGCTGGAAGTATGGATGAGTGATCCTTTTGGATTTAGCACCTCAGGGTTTGAGTGAGCCAAGTTGAGTACTTGTGACCATTGAAAGAAGGAATAAGGAAAAGGAAAAGGAAAACTAAGGGGTAAGTTATTAGGAAGAAGGTGTTAGTAGGGATTGATGTAAGATCCTAGTGGTGTTAATGTTAACAGAGTAAGTAACGCATTCTCATGCTCCTCTTAAATCCTATATTTGATTGGGGTGGGACTTCTAGTGGATTCTCATCGGACCATGTCCTATGGTTGAACATTCGGAGTTGTGCATGACATTTTGTCGTGCGTCTTTGCATTGAAGTTCCTTTAAAATCCATTTTATTGAGGGCTTTGCTTGGAACTATTTGATCCCAATAAGATTGTGGCACCATCTGGAGCTTTATTTGTCCGAGTCATCAAATTGAGAGGAGTTTGATAATACACCATAAAAGCCCCTAAAATGAGGACTATGGTTGAAGAGGTTTATAGAAGGGGGATTCTAGGAAAGGCTTCTAAGCTAGAACTGAAAGAAAAGAAAAATAAAGAAAAGAGGATGAGTAGAAGTTAGATAGTTAAAGGCGATGTTAGTAAAGGAATGGGAAAAAGGCTTTGAGGGTCACAAGAAACTCATCCAAACCCATATTGGTGTAATCACCTTCACCCTAGTGTTGTATGCATCCTCGGGAGCTGCTTGTGGAGAACCACTTGTCATTCCACGAGTCATCAAATTGAGAGGAGTTTGATAATACACCATAAAAGCCCCTAAAATGAGGACTATGGTTGAAGAGGTTTATAGAAGGGAGATTCTAGGAAAGGCTTCTAAGCTAGAACTAAAAGAAAAGAAAAATAAAGAAAAGAGGATGAGTAGAAGTTAGATAGTTAAAGGCGATGTTAGTAAAGGAATGGGAAAAAGGCTTTGAGGGTCACAAGAAACTCATCCAAACCCATATTGGTGTAATCACCTTCACCCTAGTGTTGTATGCATCCTCGGGAGCTGCTTGTGGAGAACCACTTGTCATTCCATGTGTGAACTCAAATTCAAGACCCTGATGACTTAGACATAAGTCAGTGCCCTGTTTTGTTTTGGCTCTATTGAAGGGATGTGTTGTTGATGTTGATTGGTGTATTGACCTTTTGTAGTGTTTGTAGCTTATCTTCCCTTGACCAAGGAGCCCTTAGGCTGATGTACTTGTGATTTCCTGAGTGTGCCATCGTGAGGACTTGAAGAGGACTGACCACCTATTTTTACCTAGTCCTATTTTCACCTAGGACTTCCACATGTGACATATTGACAATTATGACCCAACCCTAGCAAGAACATCATTTTGTAGACCACGAGAAGAATATGAATTGTATAGCTATTCGGGACCTCATGTAAGACTGATAATCACTTCGAAGGAGAGTCACTAAGACATTGCTGGAGATCTTTGTTGGCGAGCAGTTCTCGTCCCATTGGCAGCAATGTTGCTTAAAGTTCTTTGAGATCCTTGATTACAGTAGTAGGTTCTTGTGGAGCTACTCCATTTTTAGGAGTAGGTTCTTATGGATCTACTAATGGCATGTTTCTTGTTGTTAGTGTTGCACCATTGAACATTGCAATCTCCCACATGTACCACTTCTAAGATACTCATCGTAATAAAGTGATATATGTTCTATGTATCAAATGTGAGTAGGATCACAATATGTCAAAGATATTTTGCTTTTGTTGAGCCCAAGTTTTAGTTGAGATTGTTGTTAGGGATGAAGATAATTCATTGTTCACATTGGAAGGTTCTTGTGGGACTTCCATTGTGTTGGAAATTACTTGTGTGGCCGATTCTTGCATTGCTTCCCTGATGATAGATGCCATATTTCTTAGTAAAAAAGGTTCTTGTATGTGGCTCCCAACATGGATTCAGCTTTTGTCTTGGCAGGTTCTTGTGTTACTGTCTCTTTTTTCAAGACAGGTTCTTGTGTTGTTGCTAGTTGCCTTGAAGATGATGCAATAAATTGACATCCCTTTTGATAGACTTGTGATCGAGCTGGTTCTTGTGTTACTGTCTCCCTTTTTGAGATAGGTTCTTGTGTAACTACTTGAGAGGAGGTAGTTGAATTCCTTTGTGTATGATCCTCCTGCATTGGTGCTTTTCCCTTATCCTTGAAAGTAGGTTCTCGCTATTCTTGGCATCTTTGCAGAGTAGGTTTCTGTGTGACTACTACTAGTGCCTGCACTCATTGATGCTCTTGTATTGATAGATTTGGGGCTCCACTCCTACTTTTGTGATGAAGATGGTGTACATTTAGGCTTAGGGAAAGCATGGATGTGCTATTGATTACTTTGGAAAGGCTTGGGTACCCATATATAAGAGTTTCCAACGTAATATCCCTGGGCCTCAAGTAGTCTTGTGGAAACCCATTGGTAATGTATCTTCCTTGTTGGTTGGCATCATCTTCTTCTTTGAGGTTGAGGTCTATTGTTTACATGAGGAGGTGGTTGGTGATGGTGAGGCTTGATATTTAGATGAGGGGGTGCCTTCATATGTTGAGGTTTGTTTGGAATCCAAAAAATTGACTCACCCTCAAAGTATCCTTACGCCTTCAGTAGATCCTTTTGGAATCATATTTGCTTGGTTGCCTTTTGTCTTCGTCTTCTTCCTTGGTGGTCTCCTTGTTGAGGTGGGCAGGTGGAAGAAGTTGCTGATGTTGATCTCTGGGTAGCAATTGGTGCATCTTGATGCGATGATTCATCACCAAATAACCCTTTGTAAGTGTCTTGGATCCAGCTTTTACCAAGAATCGCGTCTTCCATTAAGATACCTAGAGGAGCTACAAAAAACTTGCAAGGCACAATGTAATTGTCCAAGGAAACATTCAACATTAACGAACCAATAACCTTAATAGAGGTACCCTCTATGGACTTAATTTCAAAATCACATACTTGAAGGCGTACCTAGCCGAGATGCTATAATGTCTCCCAGGAGATGAGGTTTTTGCTTGCTCGCCAATCTACCATGGCTTGTATTCGGCATGTTGCACCTGCTAATGTTAGCTCTACCCAAAGTTGAGATGAAGTCATATCTATCTCTTTAGGATCAAGGGCATTGGCAATTCCTAATTCAATTTGACTAGGTAGTACCGCTCTTATGGTGTAAAAAGGTGTAATGGAGTTAAGTTGTTCATCAAGCTACATAGTCTGAGTACCCTCAGTAGTTGGTAGATCTATTGCCACCAGTGTATGCATCCAATCAAGTGAGTCTTCTAGTTTTGGTAAAGGAGCACACCAAGGCTCATTAAGACTCTTCTCACTATCCTCTTTCTCATATTTTTTAACTAGCTTTATCAGCACAGGCCTATTGGTGGTATCTGATTAAGCTACAAATAGATTTCTAGATCTACTATGAGCCTTCCATGTTTGGAGATCAACCCTCACAACTTGTTGATATTTCCTTAGATAAATGTTGTTGGAGCGCCAATCATGAATCAATCCTGCCATACACAAGAAAGATCTCCCTAGAATAGCCTCATACCCAGGGTTGTTTTGGACATCCATTACAACAAGGCACACCCAATATGTAAGACCAAAGGTTTTGATTTTAATGTCCTTGAGTACTCCTATGGGATGAGCTGTGCCTCCATTAGCTAATTTAACTACCAAGGAAGTACTCTCTCGGTCAATACTTTCCCACTTTTCCTAGCATTATTTCGTGATGATGCTAACACCTACTCCTCCGTCTAAGATTGCCATTACTTTTTGATCATGGAAGGAGATGGGTAACATTACATTCGTGTCATCACTCTCAAAATATTGGCCCAATTTGTTGACTAGCACCCTTGGAAGGTCTTGAGCATGATTGGGAGATTCAACATTATCAAGATTTGTGGGTTCGGGTGTCACTATTTGCCCATTCATCCAATCAGAGAGGTCTCTCCATAGAGTAGGATTACCCCGTAATAGTGTCGCGATGGGCATCTTGATCTCAATGGATAGGAATGAGGCTATGTCTCGAGGACCAGTGATAGATTTCATGTCTATTGATTTGGACTCCTCTAAGCCATATAAGGACATGCTGTCATCCTCCTTTAGTTGTTGCAAGGTGGGTCTTCTTCAAACATCCATTGCATTAGGGTGGATCCCTCTGTTGAAGGGCATGACACACCTTCTTCCTCTACCCTTTCATGTATCTGCAAGGCTTGATCTCATGTCTAGGATGAATTCTATCAAAACTCTTGCTTGCCTTGAGACTCTGCTAACATTCCTCTTGACACTTGTGTACCAATTTATGCACCTTGGTGGGACATTGTTTCCCCACCCATGGGTTGGGATATTCACCGTGACCCTTAGGTTGAGTGGCTTGGCCATGGGTTGAAACCATTATCGTTGCCTCATTTGCCTCATGCGGGTGGTTGTTGCTGGTACTGTTTGAGAGAGTATCACTAGAGGAAGATGATGTTTCTAGCTATATCCTCATCCGACCCATCTTGTGGATGATGACCTTATTTTTTACCTTCCCAATCTTTGTTGCACCCTTGGTGCTTACTCATGTTGATTCAGTTGCCTCTCTAGGCTGTGACATGCTAGCTTTATCCCCTTCGCTTGTTTACAAAGCTCTTTATTAAGGGATTTAGCTTGCAACCTCATGATTAAATTCAAGGATATTGCTGACACTTGGCCTCTTTCAATGCTTAACAAGTTAAGACTTTTGGTCTTAGATGGCCTTCTCAATGAGCAATCCTTAAAAACATGGTCCACACCACACCCAGTGCACAATGGTGGTGGCGTATTAGATGCTGGTGCACATGTGATTGGTTGCTTAGATTGCCCCTTATATGTACACTCATTGGTTGGGTGTGGTCCTTGACACATATGGCATTGAATGAATTGTGTCTTGGTCAAGTTCATATATCCCATTCTTTGAGGAATCGGTGCCGTCTAGTAGACTGGGATGTATCGATCATCTTGTATAATGTAGTGAGTTATAATGTATCAGTCATCTTGTATAATGTAGTGACTTATAATGTATCGGTCATTTTGTATAATGTAGTGACTTATAATGCTGGACCAATTTGCATTGTCAACATTTTGGGGATAGTTGTTTCCATTGAAGTCAGGTTTGGGGTCTCCCCAATCACTAGGTAGCTCTTCCACCAATACTTGATTCAGGGGTGTATTTCGTGGAGGTGATGGTTGAGGTCCCAGTACTGGTGGAGGTAATGGAATATTTTGAGACCCGAATTGCCCTTGATTGGTTGATGTAGCTCCTTGTATTGCTAATTGTGCTTCATTGGATGGCTTGGGTAGTGCATGCAATGGTAGATGCGGCCTTTGTTGATCAATGGGTTGAGGAATCACCCTAGGATAATGACATTGGGATGTGTCATGATTTCCCTAACGAACACAATGGGCGCAATAGAGTGTTGGCCTCGCTCCATTAGGAAAAAAGGGAACTCATTTTGGGGCTTTGAGAGAAATTCACAATTTCTTCATTTTTCTTTCCTCGAAAACACTAAAATACGACATAACTCCATTGATGCACGGTGCAAAATTTGATACTTCTAACATCACCGATGCGTCTGGAGTGTGGGACAAAACCCCCCAAACAACATTTGAAACACTAAAAATGGGCACTCGGAGGCCTGGAAAAGGCCAATAAGGCCCACAAAAAAAGTGTACTAAAAAAAGTGATTTGACAGGTTGGCTGGGGAAATGTCATTTTTGGGGGTTTTGGCCTACTCCGGATGTGCCAATGATGTTAGAAGTACCAAATTCTACACTGTGCATCAGATATAATAAAGTAGCTCAAGTATCCTCATTGAATGCAAACTTGACAATATTTCATTTTTCTTCCTTTTTTGTAGTTTTTCAACGTTACATTGGCCCTCCTTTGATTGGTGGATGGCTATTTTCCTTAGGCCCCAAAATAAGTTTTCTTTTTTCCTAATTAGTAAGGCGAGGGAATTCCTTAGTGGGATGATTTCCAATGCATACCCCACACCATATGTTATCTCTTTGTGGAAATAGATGGGGGTTGCTAGCAGCATCCTTTGGTGCTTCCATCTTCCATTGTTGGCACAACTTGTTCAATAGATCTGTGGCCAACTCTTCCATATTAAGCACCTTGGGCATCATGCTTGCATCCTTAGTTGCTTCTGAGATTGAAGCCTGTGCTATTTGGGACATATTTGAGGAAGCTAAGGATTTATCCTTTTGGGGCTTCTCCCTCATGTTATCCCCTAAGCGTATCGCCATCTTGTTGCATAGCTCAAATGATGTGAGACATAGCAAATAGATGATCATGCAGCTTAGCATCTCGTAGCCCTATGAGGAAGCATGGTAGAAGCTGCACATCACTCATCCTCTCATGGGATTCACATTGTGAGTTTAGATGTTTAATCTTGGTGATATACTCTCTTAAGGACTCAGTGTCCTTTCGCTTTACCTCATAAAGTTGGTTAAGCAGGCTCCACTTGGGACCACTGATGGCAAACCCCACAATGAAAGATTTATGCAAAGTGTCCCAATTTATTTTCTCCTCTGGGTTTAAGGCTCAACCATTGTCTAGCCTTACCATCAAGACTAAAGCTAAAAAAATTAACTTTCTCTAGATCCCCGATATCACCAAAGGTGTCACAGATTTGTTTAGACCTCTCAACATGGGAGACTGGGTCACCTTCTCCTACAAATTTGGTGATTAGCTTGGTGATTGTGACATTATTACTCCTTGAGGGGTTGTTATCCCTTCCTAGAAACATTGGTGGTGGAGCGACGGCCCCACTTCCTAGCACTTGCACTAGGATTCTCATTGCTTCATACATAAGGACCATTTGCGGTACAGGAGGAGGTTGTGGTATGGTGGGCCCTATCCCATACATTGGTGGTCTTGATGAAGGGTTCCATGTATTTGATGGCACGAGGTTGGGATGGGAGGATCCAGGACCCCACTAGGCATTTGCATTGTGACTTGGGTCGCGGGTTGGGCCCAATAGGTTGGTGGACTGGAGGTCTTTTAGGGAGTGGTATGTTCCCTATAGGCATAGGCTTATAAGGGGTACTTGTTGGGTAGGGAATATCTCCCATGTTTTGTTGCCACGGAGGCATCATAGGTGATTCTGAGGTGGAGGGTCTTAACTGTGAGCCTTCAAGCTTACTCCTCTACCCCTTTGCTCTAGCATTTGGGGCCCTTGTGAGAATGTGGGTCCAAATCCATCCCCATAGGATTGTCTGTCATCAAAGAATTGGTACGATAGGGATTCATTGCCATTAGGTATCGTAGGACTTGGCTCCCTGAGTATTGCTTCTAACATCAGTGGTTGGGCAGCATTTGAGCCTCTGGCATTGCCCTAACCTATCTAGCAAATGGGTTTAGCCACTCTACTGGGTATGTTAATCCAAACCTTCCCATGATATTGGAAAAGGTTTCCCTTAATGTAGCTGCTATTGTAGATGGGGTAGGAGAGTGGAGATAAGTGGGGATGGAGTTCAGAGCTACTAAGACTCTAACAGTAGAGGGTTCACCCATGTCTCTATCTCGACTCATGGACTCTTCCGAGTTGGATAAGTCACATGGCGGTGGTTCATGCAATGAGTGAGAACCGAGTTTTGAGCTTGTTGGCCCTAAAGATGCCAAGCTAGGTATGGATGTCGACAAGATGGCACAGCCTTTAGGCTTAGAGTGAGCTTGTAGGACTCTTCTTGATCTCAAGTGCATGTGCTAGTATGTGCAGTTGATGCCCCAATTCTAGGTTGAGTCCACCTCGATGCAGGATTATAGTCCCTTGTGGTCGTGGGGATAGAGCTATGGCAATGACCGATGGGATAGCAAGTCGACAGGATAGAGTTAAAGCAACAACCAGTGGGATAGAGCTATGGCAATGAGTCAATGTTAAAGCAACAACCAGTGGGATAGAGCTATGGCAATGAGTCAATGCATGTTTGACTAGTGGGATAGAGCTATGGCGATAACCCATGGAGATAGGACTAAGGCAATGACCCATGGGGATAGCAAGTTGGCGAGATAGAGTTAAGGCAATGACTGGAAGGATAGAGCTATGGCAATGAGTCAACACCTATTTGACCGATGGGATAGAGCTATGGCGACGACCCATGGGGATAGGGCTAAAGCAAGGATCGGCAGGATAGCCTTATGGCACCGGGTCAATGCATGTTTGATCGGTGGGATAGCTGACTGATAGTAATTAATTAGGATGGCAGGTTAGGTACTGACATGTGTTAGGTCATGGGGGATAGGGCTAAGGTGATAGGTCAATGCAAATTTGACCGGTGGGATACTGCTATGACAACGGTCGGCGGGATAGTGCTAAGCTGCCAACCCATGGGGATAGAGAAATGCTATGTTGCCGACTAGTCTTTGATGATTTTTGAAGGATTTTAAGTTTCTGTTCAGGTTTTTCTGTGCTAGGTAGGGGGGTGCGCTATACTACCTAGTCTACCTACTCAATGAAAAAAACTTGAAAGAAAAACAACTTTTGCATGCCAAAATGCAAGATTTCTTGAGGGGTGAGTTTTACCACACAAAACAACTTCAAAATTCAGCATGAGTCATCATTCTTGGTTGTTTTTTGTGTGTTTAAACATCAACACTCCTTCACAATCTTTCAAACTATCTTCCTACCAACTCAAAACACTAAGAAACATAAAAAAAAAGCTTCAAATGATAAAAAAGACTCTCCAATAGAACATGATAGTTTTCCTAACTTTTTCGTCCAAACTCACACTTTTTCACTCTTTCCTCTCCTACAAATCCACTAACAAAGCTCTTTCACTCTTTCCTCTCCTACAACTCTTTCACCCAAAAATGCCACAGCTGATCCAACTGCTAGCTCTGCTGATGACAAAGTGCCAAAGCCATCGGGTGAAAGTTCACCTTCATCCAATCAAAGATGGTGAACATTCTAATCCTCAGCCTTTGCAACCACACATGGATCACTAAGAATCGATATAAAACAGTGGTATGAAGGGATGAAACTATGCATGTTCCATCACCATGGCTATGAGAAGAAGTTGTGAGCAAAGAGAGCTTAATGTAAAGAGAACAAGGAAGGAAAACGACGATGGCACACATATACTCCCCACGATGTTATGAATGTTGTCTTTGGTTGATCTTCCGGAGCCATCCGGATTTGGTTGTACCCACTATACTTGTCTAGAAATGAGTACACCTCATGACCTGCCACTTCATCAAGCATGGAGTCCATATAAGCTAGAGGAAAGAGATCTAGTACAGTTACCACATTTAGCTTGCGGTACTCTATACAAATCTGTAGCTTTTAATTTTTTTTGGGCACAATGACAATTGGCGAGATCCACTCCAGATTTACAATTGATGCTATGAATCCCACCCTTGATAGGTACTCCAACTCCTCATAGAACTGATAGAGCTTTGGATCTAAGCCCTTCATATCAACATAGTCCCAGGTGAACACATCAGAGAAGTCAGTCAGCAGTGCCACCAACGTAGTTTGGAATTTTACTACTAGAAGAGTGCTGATTTTCACCAGTTTTGATGTGCCATCTTCCCCCAAAAAGACTGTGTGGAGTGCATCTTCTTACACCCTTGTGATTTGACCCATCCATTCCTCAAGTTTCCATTCTTGCTATTGCAAAAGGTCCCGTAGATCCATGTCGATCGCCGCTTGTTGTTTGCTGTTCGGCCACCTCATCTTTGTCTGCGCTCATGGAGATTTTGTCTGCGCTCCATAATTTCTTCCACATTAACCACAAATAGCGGTACCAAATCCTTGAGGAATGCCTCTTCTTTGTCATCATTTAGGCCATCCACCATATTCATTGTTTCTGCCAGTACCAATCGTACTACATCTGACAAGGGAGCTGCTATGCCCAATGCAACCTGCACCTTCTTCTTGCCTCACCGCAAAGAGATGACATTGTGCCCCCAATTCTATTTGACCTTTGCTTGGTGCAACGAAGGCCTTCCCAAGAGCACATTGTATTTCGAGGTCAGAGCCTCGATATTTAGCATCACAAAGGAGACTATGAATGAGATTCTAGCCATCTCCAAGAATACCGATCGTAAATCCCCTAATGGCCAAACTTAGCGTTGATCTCCCATGCAGACCAGGAATGGTGTCAGTTCCCATGACATCCATCCCATCTTCGGGCATGTCTTTAGGATGATAATGTTGCCTCTAGAACCCCTGTCCACCAGAAATTGCTTGAAAGTCCAGCCTTATGCTTTTGCCATAATCACAGGTATTCGCATATCTGTGAGAAGGTTTGCCGGCACCTGTGAAGAATCAGCTTGTCATACATCAACCTCTTTCGGCTCAGACTCCTTGTTGAGGGACTGCAACAATTGTCAATGGAACCCGGGTACCAAGTTGAGCAACGTACCAAGTGAAATCTATATAGGTGCCTCCAGAATGCATTCCATTTCCAACTCCTGTTTTGGGATAATTGACCGCCTCCTGGCTTGATTAGCCACCAAAAGTGGAGTTGCTTCCACTAAATTTGGATCATTGCTTGATAAATGAAGCTTAAACTTGTCCTGGACAATCTTCGGCTTTGATTGGGCAACCGGATCTGCAAACTGCACCTTGCGTGGCACCTCGGTTGCCATTTCTTGCTCAACTCACTTCATCAAAGGGGGCTCTTTCACCACCCATTCCAGGACTTGACGTCGCACTTGCTCCTGTACCGACCAATCCAGCGTTGTGCTGCCTTTCTTTGCAATTGCACCCTTGAGTTTTGTGCTAGCATGTGTGATGATACTGATTTCCATGCAGGATCATCCTACATAATGTGGACCATGGAGGTACTAGACATCTTCCCCATTGCCTTTTGCCTCTCTGCTCATTGACGGTCCCACTCTTGAGTGTCCACACATTCATTCCACCAATGTCCTTCCCCCAAATAGAACAGACAATTTTTTTGGCTGATTTAGCCCACAACCTCCACCACCGCGTCCACCGCCTCTTGGCACAGTATTGTTAATGCTCCTCTTGCACATAGGATGCTGTTGGACCCTTCTCACTAGAATCTAGCCATTACGATTGACCCATAGCCTGTTGGCCATGACCATTATAGTGGTAGCTTGCTGTGTTGTGGGTATTGGTCATGCATATCACACACCATTTCTCATTGAGTGCGCACTCCATTACTGAAAGTCCTAGATTATGATAGTGCATACACCCCGGTCCATAGTGCGTGCACCATAGTCCTTTCAAGGCTTTATCGGTCAAGTTGTCACCAAAAGCCCCTAGAGCAACCTTTCCTCCTTTAGCGGAATTTTTGGGTCTTCTTCTCCACTTCTGAGTCAATCTCCTCACTTCTGATTTCTTCAAAACTCTCTTCAGAACTGCCATCCTCCCAATCTTGATCACTATCACCTGATGACTTGGCTTTTATCAATTTCTTCTTGTCTTTGGCTTTCGAGGACTTGCGATTCTTGGCCACTTGGCCATGCAGAGACTCTCTTGCTCGCACCCCTTGCTCCATACCCACTATGAGCCCCGTAGTGACTCGATCCACTGTAGAGTCAATGCCGTTTGCAAATTGTGGGACAACCATGAAATGAAGTAGTTGTTCAGCCCATTCTGGGTAGGCCATTACATCACAAAACATGTTGCAGAAGAAGACAGAAGTGGGCCGCATAATCCTCCACATCTTGATCTCCCTGATCCAACCGCCGTGGTAGTCCTTCCATAGTTTGTGGTATCGTTTTCTCTTTATGAAACCGTCTCAAGAATGCGGTGCAAACGAGATCATATGTGGTGAAATGGTCCACTTCATACTCTGCACCCACCTTGATGCCTAGCCCACCATGGTCAATTCGAACACTACCTCCTATTGGAGTGGCACTACAGGTGGCGAGTTGTTGACTGCATACACCTTCTGGAATTGCTTGACATAAGCATTAGGGTCATCACTTTTCTTCCCCGAAAACTTGGTGTACCTAACCTGGGCTACCATCCATCTCCCTCTTGTGGGTTGAACGACCAGTCCTCCCACTTATGGTGTTGATACCGGTCCAAATAGATTGTATGAGGCTATCAAAATTGCTATCGAAGAGGAGGATGCACTCATCACCCTTTGTCCATCCAACGTGACCCGCACACACAGACCTAAGCACGTATGAGGTGGTGAGTGTGAATGTGAGGGTGTCCCTTGGCTTCAGTCTCTTGAGGGATCCACCTCAAAAAATTTAATGTGTATTCAAAAAGAGGGGCATTTTAATTCAACTTTTGGGAAAAATTTAACAAGATTACAATAACAAGAGGGGTTTTTTAATTCAACTTTAGAAAAAAGTATGTTAGACTTTCATAAGTAAAGAGGGGTGATTTTAGTTCATAGAACATACTACAACTTTGCTTTTGGGAGCAAGTTGATCCGGTATAAGCTGCAGGAGTTACAGCCTCTGCAAAACCACAAAAAGTTACAGTCTACTATCTATTTGTGACCAATGTGCAGGAAGCTATTTTTCAGGTGAGAATATCTGAGAATCCACAAGGATTTGGTTGTTGAGATCAGCTAATAAGTTGTAGATCTTTCTACCAGCTACAACTTTACTGTTTACAGCTTTGGCATCCGGTCTTTCGGTGAAAAGATATCACTATTCAAAAATAAGGACAGCGTGTTATCTTGCCCAAAGTGGATGAGATTTCTCTTACATAACAGTAAATTACAAAAAGTGATTGGGATCTCACTTCAGTACAAGGGCATTATTGGCATTTTGGCAAGTCACTTTGGCACATTTGGCAAGTGGTGAATGCTTGATTCTGTTGCCAAAGGATTGCACACTTGAGGTGATGCATTAGTGATGCAGTAAATGCCATTTCGATGCATTATGGATTTGCATTGGTGGATGCTGCACTGATGTTTGTGGATAGTTGAGTTGGGCTCCTATTGCCATTGGTTGAGCAGGCATTGCTCATTTGGTTCAGTGCATTTCTTACTTGGATTGCCATGCATTGGCAGGTTACTGGGCTACATATATTCTTGTTTATGCCTCTTTATGGCTGAGTGCTTTTGAGCATTGGATCAGCCAGTTTATTTGGAGACCTGATTGGTCTGGACAACACTATATTTTTGGTCCTTTGGGTTGCCTATTGCACTATACTGCTCTTTGGTTGTGAGCTATTGTGCCACAGATATGGCATCTACAGCTGGTAGTGCCCTCTTTGATATTGAGAGGTTGGATGGATCAAACTTTCAGTATTGGAAAGAGCAGATTTATGATGTGTTAGTGCAGAAGAGGTAGCATAAGCCCATTAAATGCAAAGGTGTCAAGCCTAATAGCATTAAACAAAGTGATTGGGATGACATGGATGAGCAAGCATGCTCTATCATTCAGTCATCACTCTCGAAGTCAGTCTACTTGCAGGTACAAGATGGTGTACAGGGTGTAGACTGCCATGTATATGTACTCATATATGCCGGATGTATGACCATGATAGTGTTATGTTACAGCATGATGGGTTGAAATGCCCTGATGTTCTCGGTGATTGGATGTTAGATCCATGTGCTTCATGTCATATGACCCCTCGTAGGTCATGGTTCAGTGCATATCAGGAATGCATTGTGGCGAGTGGTTTGATGGGCATTGATCATTCTATGGATGTCTATGGTTATGGGGATATCCACCTTGTTATGCCTAGTGTCTCTATTCTTGTTCTACAAAGGGTTAGACATATACCAGGACTTGCTACGAGCAAGATCAATACTGGACAATTGGTTGAGGCAGGTTATCATGTCTCTTTGGGTGATCATGCATGGAAGATTGCTAAAGGCAATCTGGCTATGGCTAGGGGATCACAGGTTGGATTCTCTTATGCATTGCATGTATCAGGTGTCCAGGATAAGATGCTTATGATTAGTAAGCAGCCATCAGTTAGTTTATGGTATGCCAGACTTGGATATATGTCTACTACAGGTTTGGAAGCCCTTACAATATTGAGATACATTCCTGTTATGGATGTCTCACAAATTTTATGTCATGATTGTGATGATGATCAGCAGTCAGGATCCTCTTTTGTGAGGAAGACAGTCAGTGAGAGATATGTTGAGCCATTGCAGTTGGTTCATATTGTAGTTTGTAGGCCTATGCCTACTGTTTCACTGAGTGGTGCCTCTTACTTTGTGACATTTATTGATGCTGCTACAAAGTACATATGGGTATATCCGATTCGTCAGAAGCATGATGTATATGATACATTTCAGTGCTTCTTGGGTAATGCTGAAAATCAGTCAAGAAAGAAGCTATTGAGCTTGATGACTGATGGTGATGCATAGTTTACGTCTCCTAGATTTCAGCATCTATGTGATACACTTGGTATCAGGAGGGTGTTGACCACTCCTCATCTTTCTGCTCACGATGCCTTGGTAGAAGGCTTAAATAGGATTCTATTAGACAAGATTGGTAGCATGCTACGATATGCAGGTCTTACCGAATGCTATTGGGCTGAGGCATGTAAGACAGCTGCATACTTGCTTAACAGGTCACCCAAGAGATCTCTGAATGGTAGAGTGCCATTTGACTTCTTGATAGGCAGGGCACCATGTTATGAGAATTTACGTGTATCTGGCTGCGAGGCTTAAGCTCATGGTTCCCAATCGAGGAGGTGTATCTTCCTTGGATACAGTGAGTCCAGTATGGACTACATGTTATGGGATTCTTCAACTAGAGAGTTGATATGCAGCCATAATGTCTATTTCAGAGAGCATGCTATGTTTAGACAGCCCAGGACTATGGATAGCAAGAGAGTGGTGTTCTAGGAGGGTGTAAGTGCACTAATACCTCCGAATTCTTTGTAGGGGCATCCCATATCCCTTGGAGTGGGAGGTTTTTCCCACGGTGAGTAGGTTATAAAGTTAGGACAGCCACGATTACTTCTTGATTTTGGTCAGAGACGATCAGATATCTCGAGAATTCCACAGGTTTATACTTTTTGGAGATTGTTGATGCATCTTCTATGGACAGTTACAGTTTACTCCCAGGATGCAGAGTGCCTCTTGCAAATGAGGATGAGGCTATGCATGGTGAGGAGGATACCTTGGCTAATGATGCCTGGTATGATCCATTGGCTGGTTATGCCAGGACAGATGTGGTTTCTACAGTCATTGACTCGGGTCATATTCGCATGGGCAGGAATCATTGATATATTTGCTTCGTAAGTGCCTCCATGGCCAGAAGCAATCCCCTCGAGCTTGGCTTCATAAGTTTGATACCGTTATGAGAGCTCAGGATGTGATGCGTAGTGAGACAGGTTATGGTCTCAGTATTCAAGAGGTTGCTATCCTTCTGAGGTTACTTTCCATATGGTTCCTTATGGATAGGGATGATTTGCAGTGGGAGCTGCATGGTCTTGATGATGTTTGTCAGATACTTGGTTGTTTCAGTATGGAGACGGGGAAGTTATTGAGTACTCTATTGCCTGTATTGGCTCCATACTTGAAACACTACAGGTTTGACGACAGCCTATGGCTGATTGTATTATATGTGTACTATACTCCCTTAAAGACACAGTGCCTTTAAGTGGGAGGTTGTTGGGGTAAAGGGCAGTGTGCCCACCCAGTTGTATAGTGCCCATGTATACTCATATATATATGATAGAGGAATAAGCTGGAGCTTTTGCTCCACCACTTTTGGTGTCTCCTGAGTGCTCCTCTCTTCCCCCTCATTTCTAGCATTGTGCATGCTATTTTGAGCCTTGTAAAGCCTCTCTACTATTCTTGGCATCATTTGCCACATAATCCTTATAACAGATTGGAATATACTATAGTTCTATCTTCACCAGTAGTTTATATTGCACTTGATATAGATAATGTTTTGCAATTGATTCAAACTGTGTTTTTCACAAGCACTTTTCAAGTACATTTCTTGTATCATTTCTACCACTAGAAATATCAATTTGGAGGCATCTGCTAAGTTAGACAACTCCAACTATGGCAAAGGAAATACCAAATGGAGACCATTCTTGTACTTCAATGCAAATGGGAGTAGATCCATGGCTGTACACCTAGACCATCTAGTCTATTAGCAACAACTCCCACCATTGCCACAGCACAAGCAAAAACTTCTAGACCTGCACCAATGGTGTCCACATTTGCAGAAGTAGTACATCCTGCCATTGCTCGAGCACAAGTAGATTGGGACAATAAATACAATATGCATATCATTTGATCCAACCAAATGTGCAAGATGCCATGCTTGGGCAGCTCAATACAGTGAAGATATCCAAAGAAGCATGGGATATGTTCGTAGCTCTTTATGAGTTTAAGAACACATATAGGATTCTCATACTGAGAAACTAGATCAACCAAATTTTTGACAACAACAACAATGAAATTAGTCATGCTTATATAATCAAGATCAAGTATTATAACAATCAACTCAAAATAGAAGAGTAGGAGAGATTATGAAACCCATAGAAATGGTTCAAGTCATCTTGAATGGACTAGGAGAGAGATGCAAGACTCTAATTGAGAGTATTGCCATTTAGAGGCAATTTCCAACAATGGAAGGGTTACAGTAAATGCTACTTGGTGAAGAGCTCAGGGCTCAGGTAATTCAAGCATACAAAGGTCATTCTAATAATCAAGCATTTACAGCCTCAAATAGAGACAGAGGTAGAGCCAAAGCATCTCAGAGAAGTGATCATCAACATACGTAGTAGCATCAACATCATCATCCAAGGGGAAATCATTCCAATAGAGGAAGATTTAAAGGAAGAGGGAATATCCACCAATGTGTCAAACATTCAGTGAGACTACTGTCAGAATTTTAGACTCTATGAAAGAGATTGCCGCAAGAAGCAGTTATTGTATGACCAAGGAGGTTAACCTAGCAGTAATACAATGAATTTTTGTGGAATAGGAAATCATCACAAGGGGCATTCAAGTCACAGTCATTATGGTAGTGAACCTTAGAATACGTATCTTGTAAGTGAGGATATGTAGAAGAGTGAAACAATGTACATTGACATAGATTGTAGTTCTAAAGGGAAATGTAGCTATCAAGTTGATCAAGCAGGTGAAGATCCTTGGTACATTGTTGATAGTGGTGCATCATTACACATGAAAAAACATAAAAAATGGTTCACAGAGATGATATCATTATAAGGATAGAATAACGTTATCTACACAGTAGATAACACATCAGAACAAGCTTAAGGGAAAGGAATTGTCCCTATGAGCAATTTCACTCTTACAAAAGGATTGGTAAAATATGTACTCTATGTTTGAAAGCTCAACAAGAACCTTTGTCAGTTGGGAAAATGCAAAACACAACTATCGAGTCATCTTTAATGGAGATGAATGCAAGATCAGAGATAAATCTAGAGGATATTAGCAAGTGGGAAAAGTAGTCAAGCTAGCAGGTTGTTCTCTTCTTTGGCCAGGTTGTCCTCTTTCTAGACAAACACTTGTAGCTATGTCTAGGCTATGAAGATTTTCTGCAAAATATCACTTTGTTCTTGGTTGCATACATAGATTTAGAAAAAAATCAGTAGCATCAACACCCGAGGGATTCACATGGGGAAACTTATGATATCACGTGAGTGTACAATAGGGTTTTTTTGGAAATGAGGCATAAGCTTATACATTAGGGGTGGGGGCCCTTTTTATTTTTTCCCAATATTGAATTTAAGTTAGGGGGGCCATGCCATGTTTAATCGTTCTGATTCTCTTCTCTTCTCTTAGATTTGTGGAGCCACACAAGAAAGTGGTATCCTTTCATGACCTGCCACTATTGAGCAGGAAAAGGATGCGACTTGGTGTATCCTATTTTGGAAGCTTCTCATTGATGCGTAGATGGTTGGGTTTTAGCACGGGTGATGATGTGAAACTACATGTAAGCATAGGGATTAATTTTGAGTAAGAACTAGCTACTTTGGAGTTCTCTCCTCTATGGAATCTACTTTGATGTAGATCTAGACCAACCATCAAGCGATAAAAAGCAGCAAATAATTTCTTCTTCTTTTGTTCCTTTTAGGTGATGGGTTAGATGTTTCAATGAAGAGACTTAAACATGTGTAACAACTAGATTAGATGCTAAAACTAAAAAGTATGTGATACAGCTATTGAAATTTGTGGATGATGTGATGAGTGCATAAAGCATGAAAAATTGAGCAATTTTCTTTTTTGGAGAACCCTCAAATTCTTTTTAGATCAAGAGATATAGCCTGATCTAGGGCAAAAAAGGAGAAAATGATGATGTGGTAGCTGTGTTCCATTGTGGAACTGTGTCTATGAAGGTGTCTACCTGTGAATCACAATGATTAGGTGTTTGTATGGTTGGTAAGGGACTATGGCACTATCGAGGTAGTAGATGACATGGCCTATCCACATGGCCTGATGACATGGAACAATTGATTGAGATGATAATGTGGCACTACGGTTGACGTGTAGCTAGTGATGTGCATCTATTATGGTGGTAGCTGATGTGGCAATTGGACAATGGATGCTGACATGGATGATAGTTGTCATGATGTTGCACCTATCGATGTGTGACCATTCCTATGTGTGGTTACCACCGCAGCAGATAGGATAAACTTGAAGGAAGCCCGAGTGGCACATCTTATGGATAAGTCTCCAACCTCTCACAGTTTTCAATTGAATCTTAGGAGATTCTATCAGAGCCCGTGTTCTTTGTGTTTCCATCGACACTAGCACTTGGTGCTTGTTGATGGCTTGTGGATGTGTTGCGCAGCTTGATTGGTTTAATACTCTGTGCGCTGTTAAGTCTATGGTGTCGTTTGTGAGTATCCCAACTATGGAGCTTATTGGATGCACTTTGGTGGCTAGAGTTGTATGTGGGTAGCTCGGCTTTGCTTGTAGCTAGTCAAGGAATGTGTTTGAAGCATGCCAGTCGAAGTCACTTGCATGAGTCATTTGAAGCTTGCTAGTCGTACCTCTCAATATCTCTCACAAGAAAGCCTAATAACTTTAAAACACCATAACATGAGATAGAAATATTATAGCTAGGATATTTTCAAAGCAAGATGAAGGGTAAAAGGAGCTCTACAAGGAGAACTCTACAAGACTCAATGAATGGAAACACAATGAACAAGAATCTCTCACCAGAAGTGAACTTGCAAAGGGAACACTCAAGAGAACTCTCAATATCTCAATCACTTTCTCTCTCCCATCTAGGTGGAATTGATGTACTTGTAAAGTATCGTGCCCATCAGATATGTGTGCACTCGGATAACACACCTCAGAGCATGATTTTTTATGGTTCTACACGACACTTGGAGAAAAACATGCTTTGATGTGACTTCGACCGTGAAAATCATATTAAATGGGCACTATAATTTGCACATGCCTCAATACCATTTGGTATCGATGCACATGTAAAGTATCATTCCCATCGGGTATGTGTGTGTTCAAATAACACACTTACGAGCATGTTTTTTAATCCTTGTGCATGAGACTTGGTGAAAAACAGGGTTTAATGTGCCTTCAACCATGCAAAACAAATTCAAGAGGAAGGTAATATGCAAGCCTCTCAAGGCATGTTGTTCCTATCTCCCATTGTTTGAGAAATTGGTGCCATTTGGTAGATTGGAATGTATTGGTCATCTTGTATAATGTAGTGACTTATAATGTTGGACCGATTTGCATTGTCACCATATTGGGGATAGTTGTTTCCACTAAAGGGTAAATTTGGGGTGTCCCCAATCACTAGGTAGCTCTTCCACCAATACTTGATTCAGGGGAGTAATTCATGGTGGTGGTGGTGGTTGAGGTCCCAATACTGGTAGGGATAATGTAATATTTTGAGCCCTAAATTGCCCTTGATTGGATGGTGTGGCTTCTTGTATTGCCAATTGTGCTTGATTGGATGGATTGGGCAATGCAAGCAATGTTAGTTGTGGCCTTTGTTGATACATGGATTGAGGAATCACCCTAGGTTAACAACATTGGAATGTGTCATGATTTTTCCAACGAAAACAAAGGGCACAATAGAGTGCTGGCCTAGCTCTAAGAAGATGCCATTTATTAGTGGGATAATTTCCATTACATAACCCACACCATATGTTATGTCTTTGTGAAAATATATGGGGTTTCTAGGAGCCTCTTTTTATGCTTCTGCCTTCCCCAACTTGTTCAATAGATTGGTGGCTAACTCTTCCATGTTTAGTAACTTGGGTGTCATGCTTGCATCCTTAGTTACCTCTAAGGTTGAAGCCTTTTTAGATATTTGGGAGATATTAGAGGAAGCTAAGGATTTATCCTTTTGGGGATTCTCCCTCATGTTAACCCCTAGGCATAGTGCCATCTTGCTACATAGCTCAAATGAGGTGGGACTCATAGCAAATAGATGATCATGTAGCTTAGCATCCCCTAGCCCTATGAGAAAGCGTGGTAAGAGTTGTGCATTTATTATCCTCTCATGGGGCTCACATCATGATTATAGATGTTTAATCCTAGTGATATAGTCTCTTAAGGAGTCAACCTGCTTTTGCCTCACCTCATAAAGCTGGTTGACTAGGCTCCAGTTGGGACCACGGGGGGCAAACCCCACAATAAAAGTTTTATGCAATGTGTCCCAATTTATTTTCTCCTCAAGGTTTAAGGCTCTCAACCATTGTCCAGTCTTTCCATTAAGACTCAAGCCAAAATCATTGACCTTGTCTAGATCCCTGATATCACCAAAGGTCTCACAGATTTGTTCAAATCTCTCAACATGGGAGACTGGGTCTCCTTCTCCCACAAACTTGGTGATTAGCTTGGAGATTGTGGGGGACGAGCATTTTCTGAGCGAAATCTTCCGAGCGTCTGAGCGAAGGAAAAAAAAAGCTTCCAACTATGCATAAATATGGCAAAAATCGATCCAGAAGAAAACATAGTTTCACTTAGAAATATGCAAAGTATTATAGCAATGCCTATTTTATACAAAAATCTTTAGGTGAATCTGTAGGAATGGTGAGAGCATAATGGGATGGATTTTGAAGAAACCCACATGTAGAGTAGACTTCTCTATGAAAATTTCCTTATGATCCTTCTTACAACTTTTACTTAATAGGGGGTGACATTGAAAACCCTCTCTCAACCTATCTTCATGAAAGAGTTTCTTCAAAGAAAACTCATTGAAGCAAGCCATCCAGGTAGTTTCGCCAGCGAAACCCCTTTGAAGCAAGTCTCCCAAGGTAGTTTCGCTGGCGAAACTACCTTGGACAACACTTTTAAAAGTGACATAACTTTCATATCCAATGTCCAAATATAGTCATTCAACCACTCAAATTGATCGGAACACCCCATTTGAGCACATCTATGGAGTTATATTTTGGAAAATCTTTCATATATAGTATTAAATATTACATGTATTTTATGAGAGTGATATATAAGCCCAAGTTAATACTTATTTATAGTAATTTAAACTTCTTTAGAAACATGTCCATAAATATGCTATAAAAACACTAAAAAGATATTGCCATATGATATAAATGTGTTAATAAGTAATTATATATGCATAGTATTATTACATTGAGAGTGATTATGAGGAATGTTTCTTAAAGGAATCAACACTTTTTTAAGGTAATAACAAGGGTACAAAGGGATGTCTCTAAATAAGAAAATTATGTTGTGTAAAAATGAATGAGTGACTAGTCTGTATATTTTTATGATAAAGGGATCTAGTTCTAGTGAAAATAAAAGTGTAAAAACCATGTTTCCTAAAGAAAAACATTTGTAAAAATCTCTTGAAAAACACGCTCGGATAAACCTGCTCATAGATTTTTGCTCGTAAAATTGACGCATCCTTGTGATAGACTTTCTCCTTGAGTGGTTGGTATCCCTTCTGGGGAAACATTGGTGGTGCCCCCCTTCCTAGAGCTTGCACTAGGATTCTCATAGCCTCATCTGCAAGGATCGTTTGTGATACAAGAGGAGGTTGTGGAACGATGGGCCTTGTCCTATACATTGGTGGTCCTACAAGGTTGGGATGGTAGGATCCATGTCCATTAGGCATTTGCATTGTGACTTGGGTTGGGTTGAACCTAACAGGTTTGACTGGAGGTCCTTTTGGGAGTGGTATGTTCCCTACAGGCATAGGACATAAGGGGCAGTCATTGGGTAGGGAATATCTCCCATGTTTTTTTGCCAAGGAGGAATTAAAGGGGATTCCAAGGTGTAGGGTCTTACTTGTGGGTTTTTTAGGTTACTCCTTTTCCCCCTTTGTTCTAGCATTTGGGACCCTTGTGAGAATCTGGGTCCAAATCCATCACCATTGGATTGTCTATCATCAAAGAATTGGTACGATGGGGGTTAATTGTTACAGTAGGTATCATGGGACTTGGTTCCCTAAATATTGCTTATGATAACGGTGGTTGGTCTAGCATTTGAGGCTTTATCATTGCCCTTGTCTGCCCAGCAAATGGGTTGACTATTTTGTGGGTGGGTCACTTAGCCCAAACCTTCCAAGCATGTTTACAAATGAGTCCCATATTCGAGATGGTGTGGAAGGAGTAGGTGATTGAGGACGTGCTGAACTAGATTTTGGAGCTATAGATGCTCTAAGGTTGGGATTTTCACCCATCTCTCTCTCAAACCTCAGGATTTTCACCCATCTCTCTATCAAACCTCATTGAATCTTCAGAGTTGAACAAGTCATCTTGGGATTCTTATTGAGAAGTCTACCCATGGAGCAATATGTAGAAATAGTTCATATACTACGTCTTGATGATGACTCAGATTTTCTCACAACTATGTAGGGATGCTGATGAGTGAAGAAAAGTGTAATAATAGTCCATTATTTGACAACAGAACGTATGCTGCAACTGACAAGAAGAAGAAGACTGCACATGAAACTAGAAGATGGAATTATTGTGGGAAAGAGGGACACTTGGAGAAATTCTGCCACATGAAACAATGAGATGAGCAGTTGAAGATGACCAAGGACAAGGCATTAGCAGTGGAAGAAGAAAGCAAGAAGGAGACGTCGATGCTGGTTGAGGTGGATAGTCTTCATGATCAAGGTTTGGCTTTTTGAAGTCATGCTCTTTGTGAGCAATCTTACTTGGCTCTTTATGAGTAGTAGGTGATGAGCTCTTTGTGAGCAGCAAGATCTTTGTGAGCTGTGAGTTGCTCTTTGTGAGAATATTTGGTTAGTGCTCTTTGTGAGCATTAGTTTTGTTTTTTGTGATCCTCCCCATTTCGGCTGAGGGAGGGATTGTTAGAAAGACATCCTCATGGGTGACTTAGGTTAGAGAGTGGTTAGAGAAATATAAGGCTCTTTCAAATATTGAGGTAAAGTTTTAGAATTTTAAGAGTACTGATGATGAAGACCCGTATAGCCATCTTCAAGCTTTATATAGGTATTCCATATAAATGGTGCCACAAGAGATGAAAAATACATGGACCATTTCCCATGTACTATGATTAAAAACTCATAGGGATGGTTCAACCAATTTCCAATTGGGCATTTCCTTGATTAGTATGCTATGTTTGAAGAATTCTTGTATTGATTCAGGCAAGATATTAGTGACAATGATGTCTGCACCAAGTTGAGTGAACTAAAGCAAAACAATGTGGGATCTATCCAAAAATCAAGTGACCAGTTATTCCTTTAAATGTTCCCAATCAACAAGAGTTGCAAGCATTTAAAGGATGGCATGAGAGAGCCAAAAAAGTTATGTACTAGCTATCTCCAGTATTTTAGAGTCTATATTTGTGCATATTCAGGATGCAAGCACGTTGAAGGAGGTGTGGGATACTTTGACAAAAATGTACAGCACAAATACGCAAGCCAGGAAAATGTAGCTCAAGTAAGAGTTGCATAATGTGTAGAGAGAAAATATGAGCATCAATGACTACCACATGAAGGTGAAGAAGATTGAAGATGCACTTGCTTCTATTGGGTCGCTAGTGGAAGATGATGATTTAGTTTTTGTGACCTTGAATGGTCTAGGAAAGGATTATGCACAGTTTCGGACATCCATTGCCATCCATGAGAATTTTCCTGATTTTGGGGAGTTGATTGCTCTTCTAATTTCTGAAGAGCAGAGAAATGGTGGTGCATCTTCTTCAGGAGGAACTTCAAAAGAAGTTATTTTCTACTCAAATGCTGGAAGAGGTAGAGGCAGAGGTAGAGCAGGCCGATCTGGAGGCCGTGGCAGAAATCAAAATATGCAACAAATTCAAGAAAACCAGTCCTATGGAGGAGGACATGGTAACCTTAGAGGCAGGGGGAGCCAAAGAGGTCGTGGTGGATGGCAGAGAGGCCAAAATGCAAACAGCAATGTTGAATGCTACTACTATGGTAAAATGGGTCATATGGCTAAAGACTGCTACAAAAAGTAGAATGACATCATGAATGGAAAATTGCAGCAAGGAAATTATGCATCCTCTAGTAGACATGGTGATGACAGAAATAAGCATTTGTTCATGGTGTAGCACATGACCAATTCTATGACAAGTACAGAAGAAAGTAATGATGTGTGGATGACCACATGAGAAGTCATGCAGAATGGATACAGGATACAAGGAAAATGGAAAGACCAGGAATTGTGGATACTGGTGATGATATTGCACATCCTATTGTGCAGATTGGTGACAAGTGCAGAAGAAAGTAATGACGTGTGGTATGTTGACTCAGGTGCGTCAAACCACATGGCAGGTCATGCAGAATGGATGCAGGATGCAAGGAAAATGGAAAGACCAGGATTTGTGGAGACTGGTGATGATACTGCACGTCCTATTGTGCAGATTGGAAAAATTCCTTTGTCTATGTAGGATGGGAAAAAGAAATACCTGTCTGATGTATTTCATGTCCCGAATATCACCAAGAACTTGGTTTCTATTGGTCAAATGATTGAGCAGGAATTGCAGGTCAGATTTAATCCTCATGGATGCTTTGTTGAGGATATGAATGTTGAGATATCAAGCTCTACCCCCGATATATCTCCTGGATGACTATCATTTATGTCACCGCCTATGTTAGTTGTACTCGTGGTGTAGTTAGACTACCACGTATGTTTTTGGTTTGGGTTCACATATGAACCACGTATTCTAGGTTTTGACATATAGGGTATTCCCTCTTCTATTGTATGTTGTTGTGTGCAAAAGTGAAGAAAGGCTTCACCCTCCAACCTTGTGTCCTCTCTCTTTTGTGTGTTGTGAAGAAAGCTGAACTTGAGTCTCCTATCTCTCTCCCTCATTCTTTACATGGTATCAGAGCCTTGTTCATTGTAAGGAGCTCAAGAAAGCAAGCCAAGTTTGTGGTGTCCTGGTAAGAGGACCAGTGTTGCTTTCCTATTTCAAGTTTGGGAGCAAATCTCTGCAGGTAGCACAGCCAGAAGTGCAGGAGTGCACTGTTTCAAATTGAGAGGCCCTTCGCGGTGTGGCGAGAGCGCAGTATATGCTGCGGGATAGGGCGAAGCCCTTGATGACTTTATTTTTTTGATTTGAGGCCGTTTCGGGGCCCGTTTTGAAGGCGGAAGTTCTTCGCAGGCACTCAGAAAAAGGCCCTGTTTTTCGCTATGCGACCACTTGCGCGGCTAGTCGGTGGAAAGGTGCCACCGAAATTGCATCGTATGCCTGTGTGCAGAGATATTGGGAGTTGCAGATTCATGCCTATTGCCTGTTGATGCAAAAGCGTCACTAGGAAGTGACTGTGTGGTGAAATACCACTTTCGTCAGTGTTGCAGATCTGCCCTTGTGAGGCTTTTTGCAGAAGTTTTGCTATTTGCCCTTGTGAGGCATTTGCTGTGTTTACAGGTTGCTGCTGCAATTCGTGATTTGTAAAATGTCTGAGAATCTGTCTACCATTGTCAGTGAGAAGCTTGACAAGAACAACTTCCAAGCATGGAAGTTCAGGATGACAAACTTCCTTATGGGAAAGGGAGTTTGGGAGTACATCAGTGGTGAAACTACAGAACCAGTTTTGGGTGCTGCTCCCACTCCTGCTGAATTGAAGGCCTTTAAAGAATGGCATGAAAAAGCCAGAAAATGCTTGTATTGGCTGTCTGTTAGCATTTCAGATTCTATGATTGTGCATATATAGGATGTAGAGACGCCTAACGAGGCATGGGATACATTGGTGAAGCTGTATAGCACAAATACCAAAGCACGAAAGATGCAGCTAAAGCAGGAGTTGCACAATGTGCAAAGGAAAAATCTGAATATAAATGAGTATTCCTTGAAGGTGAAAGGTCTTGCAGATTCTCTTGCCTCCATTGGAGCACCTGTTGATGATGAAGACTTAGTGTCCGTGACCTTGAATGGTCTTGGGAAGGATTATGCACAGTTTCGGACATCCATTGGAGTCCGTGAAACATTTCCTGATTTTCAGGAACTTATTGCTCTCTTGCTGAGTGAAGAGCAAAGGAATGGTGGTTCAGCCACCTCAACTTCTCAAGAGACTGCTTTCTACTCGAATACAGGTAGAGGCAGAGGTAGAGGAAGAGGCCGTTTTGGTGGCCATATAGGAAATCAGAACCAACAGCAACAACAGGAAAACCAGTCCTATGGAGGAGGACGTGGTAGTTCTAGAGGCAGGGGGAGCCAAAGAGGCCGTGGTTCATGGCAAAGGAACCAGCAAGTAAATAGCAGTACAGAATGCTATTATTGTGGAAAGCCTGGACACAAGGAGAATACATGCTATAAAAAGCAGAATGACATCAAAAGTGGAAAGTTGCAGCAAAGCAACTATGCATCATCAAGTGGGCATGGTGACGATAGAAATGAGCACCTTTTTGTGATGCAGCATATGGTTAACTCCATGTCAGGAGATGCTGCAGCTTGCAATGATGTTTGGTATGTTGATTCAGGTGCCTCTAACCACATGACCAGTCATGGTGAGTGGTTTCATGATGTTAGAAATTTGGATAAGCCAGGTTATGTTGAAACAGGTGATGATACTGCGCACCCAATTACGCAGGTTGGTAAAGTGCCATTGGCTATGTAGGATGGCAAAACGAAGTACTTGGCAGATGTACTTCATGTTCCAAAAATCACTAAGAACGTGGTTTCAGTTGGCCAGATGGTTGAGCAAGGTCTGCAGGTTAGATTTAATCCTGATGGATGCTTTGTTGAGGACTTGAAAAATAAGTGCCGCTTGGTTGCAAAAGGCAATAAAAATGGCAGAATGTTCACCTTGGATGTTGATATGCCTGAGGTGAAAGCTGCTATGTTTGCGCATGGGAGAGGTGTCATTGCAGATATTGAGATATGGCACAAGTGCATTGGGCACGTGAATATACAAAGGCTGAAATCTATGCAAACGAAAAACATTGTTGTAGGTTTGCCTAAATTCAGAGTTGAGGGAATGCAAAAGGTATGTGAAGCATGCCAAATGGGTAAGCAGGCCAGACATGCATTTCCCAAAAATGCTAAGGTGAGCAGAAGACCTTTGGAAGTGATCCATTCAGATGTTTGGACAACCAAAGCTGCTTCTATTGGTGGATGCCATTATTATGTGACGTTTATTGATGACTACACTAGGAAGGTGTGGATTTATTTTATGAAGCACAAAAGTGAAGTGTTCAGCCATTTCAAGGCTTTTAAGGCCATGGTTGAAAAAGAGAAAGGTGTGCATATTAAAGTGCTAAGATCTGATGGAGGGGGAGAGTACTTTTCAGAAGAATTTTGTGAATATCTGAAAGAACAGGGAATTCAAAGGAAGTACTCATGCAGGTCTACCCCTCAGCAGAATGGGGTTGCAGAAAGGAAGAACAGGCATATTGCAGAAGTAGGACGGGTGATCCTAAATGAGAAAAACATGCCTGATTATTTTTGGGCTGAAGCAGTAGCAACTGCTGTTTATATTATGAACAGAACCCCCACTACAGCTGTCCATGGCATGACGCTTGAAGAAATGTATACAGGCCAAAAACCAGATGTTTCTCACTTGAAGGTATTTGGTTGCATAGCTTATGTTCATGTTCCTGATGAGAAGAGAACAAAGCTGGATCCAAAGGCAGAAAAATGCATCTTTATTGGATATGCTCTGCACCAGAAAGGGTATCGCTGTTATAACCCTTCCACCCGCAAAATGCAAGTGAGCAGAGATGTTGTTTTTTATGAAATGAGCAGCTGGTATACACCAACTGTTATGGTAGGAGATGCAGATGCAGGAAATGGGAATGCTGCAATAAATGCAGAGCAGCAATCTCAAGCCTTGAGTGGACCCAAAGAGTCCTCTACTAGTGGATCTAATGCATGGACAGGGAGATTGAGATCTAGTGAATCGTCACATGGTAGTCCTGATAGTGTTGTGCAGGTATCACATAAGGGAAAAGAAAAAGTGGACCATGCTCCAGTCTTTGATGTGTCTGTTGGTAGCTCTCATGTTGATGGAGAGTCAAGTGGCTCTGAAATGAGCCTTGATGAGGAACTTGGGATTCCTTCTGTTGTTACACCTGGTGCAAGGAAAAGCAGGCATGATTTAAAGACTCCTGTAACTGATCCAGTTGTACGGAGGTCCACTCGTATTAAGTATCCAGTTGATAGGCTGAGATATGATGGGTATATAGCACATCACTATGCTTATATGGTCAAGGTTCTAGAGGAGCCAGAGCCCACATGTTTTGAGGATGCAGCAGGGCATAAAAATTGGGAAGCAGCTATGGATGAAGAGATGGCTGCCTTGGATGCAAACCACACTTAGGATTTGATGCCTTTGCCTCATGATAAGAAGGCTATTGGCTGCAAGTGGGTTTACAAAGTAAAGCACAATGCTGAAGGGTCTGTTAGCAGGTACAAGGCAAGATTGGTTGCCAAAGGTTTTGCGCAGACATATGGAATTGACTACTTGGGGGGGTCACTATGTATAAACCCTCTATACCACGTGCGTTCAAGGCATATTTCTAAAATCCCTTATCTGTGTAAATTTTTCATTGATAAAATGTACCCCTTTTCTATACAAATCTGTAAATTTTTTCCAAAACTATTTTAAATAGTCCTTTATGTATATTTATTTCTGTAAATTTTAGAAATAAAAAATATCCTTTTGTTGAACTCACGTGATAGGGTTACATATGATGAGTGACCCCCCCGAGATTGACTATGAGGAAACTTTCAGCCCAGTTGCAAGTGGCAACCGTGAGAGCAGTAATTGCTATGGCTGCTGCAAAGGGATGGTCTTTGCATCAGATGGATGTGAAAAATGCCTTCTTGCATGGTGATTTGCAAGAAGAGGTTTATATGATGCAGCCAGAAGGTTATGAGGATAAGTCACACCCCGATTTTGTATGCAGGTTGCGCAAAGCCTTGTATAGCTTAAAACAGGCGCCGAGGGCATGGTCAGACAAGATAGGGCAATATCTTGTCACTATTACAGGTGATAGTGATGCAGACATTAATGAAGTGAAGCTGCTGTTGAAGCAGAAATTTGAGATGAAGGATTTGGGAGAGCTGCGTTACTTCTTGGGCATTGAGGTTATTAGATCCCCGAGTGGGATATGGCTGTTGCAAAGGCAATATGGTTTGGACATGCTGTCCAAATATGGGATGACAGGCTGTAAGCCTATCTCTGTTCCATTGGAGCAGAATGTGAAGCTCAATGCAGAGACAGGTGAGCTTCTTGAAGATATTACTATGTACAGGCGCATAGTAGGTAGCTTGATTTACATGACTATAACCAGACCAGATTTGAGCTATGCTGTGGGGCTGGTGAGTCAGTTTATGCAGGCACCGAGGAAGCCACATTTGGATGCGGCTAGGTGCATACTGCGGTATGTGAAGTCCACATTGCATTATGGACTGTTTTATGAAGCTGGGTGTGCATTACAAGTACATGGATACACAGATGCTGACTGGGCTGGTAGTGTCTCAAACAGGAGATCTACTAGTGGTTTTATGTTTTCCCTTGGGAGTGGTGCCATCAGTTGGAGCAGCAAGAAGCAGCCAACAGTTGCCTTGTCGAGCACAGAGGCTGAGTACAGAGGTGCAGCAATGGCTGCATGTGAGGTAGCTTGGTTACGGAAGCTACTTGCAGATATGGGACAGTCAATTCATGCAGCAGTTGTCATTCATTGTGACAACATTAGCAGCATCATGCTTGCTAATAACCCAGTTTATCATGCTAGAACGAAGCACATTGAGGTGCATTATCACTTTGTGAGAGAGAAGGTTCTAGCTGGTGAGATTGATCTTGTCTATGTCAGCACTGAGGAGCAGGTGGCCGATATTTTTACGAAGGCATTGGGTACCGAGAAGCTTCGCAGATTTAGGAGCTTGCTTGGTGTACGTGAGATGGATTTGAGCTTGAGGGGGAGTGTTGAGATATCAAGCTCTACCCCCGATATATCTCCTGGATGACTATCATTTATGTCACCGCCTATGTTAGTTGTACTCGTGGTGTAGTTAGACTACCACGTATGTTTTTGGTTTGGGTTCACATATGAACCACGTATTCTAGGTTTTGACATATAGGGTATTTCCCTCTTCTATTGTATGTTGTTGTGTGCAAAAGTGAAGAAAGGCTTCACCCTCCAACCTTGTGTCCTCTCTCTTTTGTGTGTTGTGAAGAAAGCTGAACTTGAGTCTCCTATCTCTCTCCCTCATTCTTTACAATGAAAAATAAAGGTCGCTTGATAGCAAAAGGGAAGAAGAAGGGTAGGATATTTATGTTGGATGCGGACATGCCTGAATTGAGTGCAGCAATGTTTGCACATGGGACCGGTGTAGTTGCAAATATTGATATCTGGCATAAACGCATTGGTGATCTTAATGTACAGTGACTTAAATTAATGCAGGCCCAAAATATTGTTGCAGGATTACCTAAGTTCAAGGTTGCAGAAATGCATAAGGTATGTGAAGCCTGCCAATTTGGAAAACAGGCAAGGAAACCATTTTTAGACATTTTCAAGAGAGTAAGAGGCTATTGGAATTAATCCACTCTGATGTGTGGACTACTAAAGCTACATCTATTGGAGGCTGTCATTATTTTGTCACTTTTATTGATGACTACATCGAAAAATTTTGGGTGTATTTTATGAAAAAGAAAAGTGAAGTGTTGGGGCATTTCAAAGCTTTTAAAGCTATGGCTGAGAAAGAAACAGGCCTGCAAATAAAATACCTAAGGTCAGATAGAGGGGGAGAGTACCTCTCAAATGAGTTCGCAAGGTTCTGTAGGAGCATGGCATAAAGTAGCAATATTCATGCACTCATACCCCACAGCAAAATGGACTTGCAGAAAGGAAAAACAGGCATATTGGAGAGGTATCTCATGCCATGCTCAACGAAAAAGTCCTGCCAGATTATTATTGGGCTGAAGCAATTGCTACAGTAGTCTACATAATGAACAAGACTCCCACTGTAGCAATACATGGCATGATGGCAGAGGAGAGGTATACTGGTAGGAAACCAGATATTTCTCATTTGAAAGTTTTTGGTTGCATTGCCTATGTTCATGTGCCAGATGAGTTGAGATCCAAGCTGTGGATCCAAAAGCTGAGAAGTGCATCTTTATTGGTTATTCTCTATAGGAGAAAGGCTATAGATGCTATAACCCTTCTACTCGTAAGTTTACAATGAGCAGAGATTTTGTTTTTGATGAGATGAGCAGCTGGAATAAACCAGTAAATGTGATTGATGATGTAGATGCACAAAATGGTAATGCTGCATAGAATTCACAGCAGCAATCACAAAATATTACTGGACCTGTAGTGTCCTCTAGCAGTGGTTTACATACTTCGCCATGGATAGGTAGATTGAGATCAGGAGAATCTCCTCAAAGCAATGCAAATAGTGGTATGCAAGTATCATGAAAGGGAAAAGAGAAAGTAGATCAGCCCATGGTTGATGTGAATGCAAGTCACTCTTATGTGGATGGTGAATCCACCGGGGCTCGGAACAGAGCCTTGATGATGAGTTGGGTATTCCTTCTGTTGTTACACCTAGAGTAAGGTTGATAAGGGATGTTTTGAGAGCAACTGGTAGTGAGCCTATTTTGCGCAGGTCTACTAGAGTTAAGTATCCTGTGGATTGGCTAAAATATGATGGATTTATAGCCATTCACTATGCCTATATGGTCAAAGTGATACAAGAACCAGAACCCACTTCTTTTGAGCAAGCCATGGGAAAAGAAAAATGGGAGAAAGCCATGGATGAAGAAATGGATGCCTTGGAAGCAAATGCTACATGGGAATTGGTCCCTTTGCCTAAAGACAAGAATGCAATTGGCTGCAAGTGAGTCTATAAGGTGAAGCACAATGCAAATGGTCCTGTGAGCAGATACAAGGCAAGATTAGTTGTCAAGGGGTATGCGCAGACATATGGCATTGATTATGAAGAAATATTTAGTCCGATTGCAAGGATGGAAACTGTAAGAGCAGTCATTGCTATGGGAGCAGAATGTGAGGCTGAGCGCAAACACAGGTGAGCTTCTGGAAGACCCTACCATGTACAAACACATAGTAGGAGGTTTGATTTATATGACTATTATCTGGCCAGATTTGAGCTATGCTGTTGGTAAGTCAGTTTATGCAGGCTCACTGCATTTGGATGCAGCTAGATGCATACTGAGGTATGTGAAGTCCACATTACAGTATGGACTATTTTATGAGATTGGGGTTCAGATACAATTGCATGGATACACTAATGCTGATTGGGCTGGTATTATTTCTCATGGACGATCTACCAGTGGATATGTGTTCTCTTTTGGGAGTGCTGCAGTCACTTGGAGCAGCAACAAACAGCCTACAGTTGCCTTGTTGAGCACAAAGGCTGAGTACAGGGGTGTAGCAATGGCTGCATGTGAGGTAGCTTGGTTGCATAAGCTACTTTATGATATGCATTAGTCTATAGATGGGCCCGTTGTCATTTATTGTGACAACATAAGTAGTATACACTTGGCAAATAACCCAGTCTATCATGCTAGAACAAAGCACATTGAGGTGCATTATCACTATGTGCGGGAGAAGGTTCTAGTAGGCTTTATTGATCTGGTTTATGTCAGCATAGAGGATTAGGTAGCTGACATATTCATGAAGGCATTGGGTGCAGAGAAGCTGTGCAAGTTCAGAGACCTGCTTGGTGTGCGAGAATTGGGATTGAGCTCAAGGGGGAGTGTTGAGATATCGAGCTCCACTCGTGATATGCCAGGGTGACCGTTGTGCATTTATGTCACCGACGTGTTGGCTACAGATGCAGTTGGTACACCGCCCATGAATAATAGCTGGATGACAGCTATCTTTATGTACTCTAGTTAGTGGCTTAGTTAGTATGCTATCTAGGTTAGCTAAGTTTGGTTTGAGACCCATATATAGGGTTCATCTATTCCTTTTGTACTAAGAGAGAGTTCTTTTTGCTTTCACAACTAAGAAGAGGAAAACTGTTTTCAGCCTCCACCTTTGTGTGTATTCCCCCATTGTGTATGTGAGAAAGCTACAAGTGAGACTCCTTACTTCTCTCCCACTCTCTTCACAATGATAACTCTACATACTGCATAAAATATCACCATTGAAATATAAACCAGAAACTTACAACATTATTGAATTGTAGAGAACAAATCAACAAATACAGAAAGAGTAATAGACATCTTCATATTCTAGAAATCTATTTGTTTATAGCAATAGACAAAAATCTTACATTGCAACAATAGCATCCACACATGCTACAACATCTCATTCCTATTCAGATACGTATTGATGCGTGGATATGAAGAGATACGCCCAAAAAATGGTGACCCTTCATATTTGTAAGCACTAGCTATATGGAAATAAGACTAGGGTACCTATCTTGATATTATCCTCCTATCATAGGCACACTCGGTGGATAGGATAACAAATTCTTGGACCTCAACCCACCAAAAAGTGCATAACACTAGGGGGGAAATGGTGTATAATGTGTGATCGACCATGCAAATCATATCTGATGGGCACGATACTTTACACATGCCTCAACCAAGCTCATTGGTTGAAATAAAGTGTTAAGTAGTAGTTTGATTGGTCCATGCATGGGAGACCATGTGGACAATTTTGCATGGGATGACATTATTAGAATTGATCTAGGACATGAGGATGGAAAAGGTTCATACTTTTATAGAATCAATAATATTTGAAGTAAAGGAAAAAGAAATGAAAATTAGACTTAATGATAAGAAGCTTCCTGATATGGCATCCCCTCCCGCTTTGAGTCTCCACTAGTTGATCACACCATCTTGCATTCAGTATTTGCATCCACTGCTTCTCAAAAAACTGTGCTTGCAAAATACCTCTAGAAATTCCTAGAGCATTTTCAACCACACTTTCATTGATGGTAATATTCTAACCTTGACAAACTAGTTGCCCCTCCATCGCGTTCACCTCCTGTAACAACTTGGTGAAGTTTTGGAGAGCATCCAAATTGAGCTTTTGAAGAGCAAGAGAGGAGCTCCCATCTGTCATGATTTCAAGATCAGGGGAGGAGAGGCTCTCGCACTATGCTGTAGAGGGGGAGGAAAGATTATGTGAGGAGCTCCTAGACGGTGCAGGGTCCATGAAAGGGGTACCAAAAGTTCCTACAAGTTAGGATTTTGTACTATTGCCAACAATTTTCATGTAGTTAAAAGAATTATAGGTTAAGGATGATATTTTCAATACTACTTGGACCATCCCTTCCTTCTGATGCTCTTGTTGTAGGAGCATGAGATCATTAGCTAAATATTCAAAGACCCCTTCAGTGTGGCCCTCACCACTGCTGTCTAGAATCTTACTACCATTAGGCTATTTAGTGCATCGGCATTACCCACTCTCCATCTATCTTTGAAGGAGTAGTGAAATCCAATTGGGATACCTAACAATCTGAAGGGCTCACCTTAGCATCCTGTAACTCTTTTCAAGCCTCTTCTCTCTCTCTCTCTCTCTATCTATCTATCTATCTATCTGATAAACCTCCCTCTCGCTAGCCAATCTCGTCTTTAGAGAACACAATGTGTTGAAATCTCCTATACCCCACTATTCTTGGCAAGGTTTTCGACTTCTTCTTTATGACTGAGCTCCAAAATAGGAAGCTAGCATGACCATGGATTGCTCTGGATCCAAAATGAACCAATGTATGGAATCCCTTCAAACCAAGGCATAGAAGAATCATCGATCAATAGATTACATTAGCCATCTTGCAGCTTGACTTGCTCATGAAAGACCTTCAAACCCATAAACATAAAAAAACTTGCAAGGAAGAAACAGAGCTTTCAGGTTGAGCTTCCCACGTCTGACTATGCAATGAATACAAAATTTTCTTGCCTTAGAATATCCATCAGCTAGTTCCTCTTGCAAAGACAACTTGAAGTGCATCTCTGCCTACCTTCAAAACCCCTCGACAGGTCCCTACTAGATTTTGACAAATTTCTAGAGCAAGTTGCACTAATAGAAGAAGAATACATACTCGCTTTGCATGCAAATTGCAGCCTACAATGCTCTTGAAAAGGCACCCAAAGACATATACACAAATAACAGCAGTCCATGCTTTTTGAATTATGGGGAGCCAATGTAAGCATCCAATTCATCTTGAATCATACTGCACTTCATCATCACAAAAGTTGATGGGGCTACGACTAAAGCAATTAAGCATGCTCTACCACAATGCTTGCAAATGCATGCCCCTATAAATGAGCGCTTGTACAGAATCGGCAGCACAAATGCATGCCCTTGTAAATGAGTGCTTCCATAGAATCAGCAACATGATACTACATGCACAACACTTTAGTGCGTGGCCCTAGGGCACCAATTCAATATGTAATATGTTACTACCCTCGTCCAAAATCCAGAGTATGGAGGGACAAGGTCCATATATAATATGCATGGCTTTTCCTTAAATTTTTCAAATATGCAAGGGAAATATATGAAAATTTCATGTCCCCACTCCCACAAAATATAAGGTATATATCTTGAAAAATATGCAAGATTTTTAGATTTATACATATTTTTCATAATATGTGAGGCCCAAGGGGGGGGCGGGGGGTCTTTTCGATGAGGGGGGGTAAAACAAAATATGAAAACCCATCTCCTTTCAAATTAATGTAACTTTTTCAAGTGTTGCCCAAATTTCAAGGTGTGTAGACATATTTAATGCTCTTTTAGTGTAGAACACAACCAATTTCTACGCATGGCATATTGTTAAATTCATCTCATACTCAAGATTTTAATAGGTTTTCTTACTAAAGGGAGTTGGCACCCCAGGTGCATGGTAAGCCCTCTACTTGTCTCTACCATTGTCTCTTACAAGCAAAACTAGAGAATTTCATACATCAATGCAAGCCCATCAGACGAATGTACTTTGCTATCATAAATGACGTATGGAGTTAGAGACTATAGACCCATTAAGTTTCTTGTGGACACGATTAGAAAAGGCCTCAAACATAGACCTAACCTTGAATACATATGCCATGCATCTTTCAGTAGTGAATACACAAACACCAACTATGAGACAAAGAAATGAATATGCACAAAAACAATCCAGTTCAACAACGATAGCAAATTGAAAGACCTTGAGAAGCATTACCACTTGGGGCCATATGGCACCAATGCATTCTCTTGACCTTCACTCATCTTTAAATGGCTCTTGTTTTATCCATATACGAGATCCAAATAGCTCGTGTTATCCTTTCCAATTTGGATGGTATTCACACCTACCTTTGTCTTAAGCCATTTGAGGCTCAAAATCTACAAGACTAGGTCAATGTTGAGCCATTTGCGGCTCAAACCCCATCAGCCTAGCTTGGTGTTGAGCCATTTGTAGCTCAAAACACATATGGCCAGATCTGTCACCGTGCTCTATGGTTGTGGCTGTCAACTGCATTGGAATAGGTGGGTGGAGATGACTATCTGGAGGATTGCATAGTGATCCAATTGGCGGGGGTGATCCGTGTGAAGTACGAGCAAAAATTCCAAAAGTGGGTGGCATGCATGTCCTCGAAGGTGCGAATGTGATGAGGTTGTGGACTCGAAGGTACAGGCGAAGGTCCTGGAACTAAGAGGGGCCAATTTCGAGGTTGAAGACAATTTGGTTGTTGAGATTATGGAGCTTGTCATCAATCGGCCAACTGTGGGTGGAGATATCACGGCGGAGAAGCAAGAGGATGAGGCGGTTGGAGTGGACCGCTGTAACGACTGCGGACAGAGGGTTGAGGAAGATCTAGCAAAAATTTGACAGAGTTTTGCTTTTTGCTAAGGCAATGACCTGGGGGGATAGGGTGGCCTTTTATAGTTTTTGGTATCCCTACAGCTAGGGGGATAAGATAAGGCGATGGGTCATGGGGATAGGAGCTATGGCGACAGGTCGACGGGATAAAGCAAAAGGCGACAATTGTGGGGTTCAGAGGAAGGCGATGATCTGGGGATATCAAGAAGGCAACAACCATGGGGATAACAGAAAAGGTGATGGTCATGGGGATAGTAGAGCAGACAACGGTTGTGGGGATACATAAAAGGCGAGATGATCATGGGGATATAGAAAAGGCGATAGCCGTGGGGATAGTAGATGTCAAAATTTGAGAGAGAGGAAAGGGGGGGAGGGAGGAAAGGTAAAGAGGGAATGAAGGGAAAAGGAAAAAAGGGAAAAAATAGAAAAAAGGAAAAAGAGGCGGCTATATTGATGTTAAAGGTGTCGTGCGAAGGGAAAAATGGTGGGAATGGACTAGGTGATGCATAGACTCGTCAGGTGAGCATGCAAGGATCCAAAACACGAAGAAAATGCACCAAAAATGTACTGGTTGTATTCAACTAATGCTGATTGTGAATGTGAGTGGGTGCATTGGGATACCAAGGATGCATGAGCTATTGGTGCATGTGGGTATTATGCCTACCATACATAATTATCTAGACTTGGGCTTGATTAGGTGGAATGCAATGGAGATGAATGTCGAGCAGCAGCATACTGCATCATCAACCAAGTGGAGCACACATTGAGTTTGTGCATCATCCTAATTGTCAGGCGTGCGCCGTTGCCATTGTGTTCTCTTTGATGGATCTCTCTTAAGGCATGCGAATTCTTGTGTGGCTATAGCTTGGGCGAAAATAGGTTCTTGTGGTACTGCGACCCTTGATGTGGTAGATGGGTTATGCTCGAGTAACACCACCAGTGCTCTATTAAGAGTAAAGTGTCCTTTGATGGAGAAAGGTCCTTATGTAGCTGCCCCGCTTTTAGGGGTCGATTTTTGTGTTGCTTCCTCGGGGACCTGAGCAACGTTCTCATTGAGTTGCACTATTCGCGGAATCATGGCATTCTGTGGTCTTGGGGGCTTGTTCTTTGTGATGGGCTCGAGGGTAGGTTCTTGTAGGGCTGCATCCAAAGTTGACACAGGTTCTTATGTTACTACCTTTTGAAGCTCAGCAAGTTGGGACCATGTATTTGGTGTCATCGAAAGTTTCTAGACCCAAGTGGCTCGCTCGTCGCCTTGGTAATAGCCCTAGGGCTTTGTCGCAACCCAGTGCTTGTGAGGAGGCTGTGCTTGGAGCAGTGGAATTGTCCCTTGCAGTAGAGGCGATTGGTGGCATTGAGCTCTTCTCTTGGATGGGATTTCTCATGTTGGTGCAAGCCAAGAAGGGATCGGAGACCCTTCCCCTACTTCGGTCTTCTAGGGCTGTTGACTTCTGCCGAAGTGGCATTGTGCACAAAGAATGTCTTCTTGTACCTGTTGTTCGCGGCATTTCTGGGTGGATGGTAGGGGTGGAAGAATACGTTGTAGCCTGGCCTTGTTGTTACTGTGATTAGAACTTCGTGCTGTCTCGCGGCCTAGGAGCGTTGGGGGCTGCTAGGGCCTAGGAATTTATTTCTTTTAAAATCTTATTTCCTTTTGTGAGTGGGGGTACTATGGGGGAGGTGGGATGAAGCTTCACAAAGTAGAATTATTATACTTCTCCCCCTGTTTGTGAGAGTTGTTGTTCAAGCCCTCCAGCCAATTTAGCAAATAAATCTCTACTTCCTGTGATGAACAACCATTAGATTCAAGTCCACATACCCCAATGTGCTTAAGTGTTGATTGTTGATTGCACGGATTGAAGCCACAATAAGGTTTAGGGGTACTTGCAATGCTTCCCATACTTCGCGGGAGATGAAGTTATGGCTCACTCCCAAATCCATGAGCATCTAGATGCATAAGCTTGTTCCTGCAATTGGACATTCAACCTAGCTAGATCTACCGCCGTTAGTTCATCAGCTGGTCCTGGATATTCGAGTGTTGCCTTAAACATGAGCATTTGCTTTTGTTTTCTGATTTTGGCATTACATGCCTTGGCTTCTTCGATGGCCTGACGTTTCATCTAGGCTACCTTGGCCTTAAGCTCCTTTTCTCTATGGATGGTCAGGGGGGTCTACAAGATGACGGGGCCATAGTATTTTCAAATTTCTCTCGTTAAGGTGGTCATCCATTTCCACTACATCTAGGGTGCTATTTGGCATGCGCCATACAGAGTAATCTCCACTACGTGGTAGGGACCCATTCCCTATATTTAAGTTTACATTTGGTGTTGTGGATGCTATAGAGGAGTGCGAGATCTCCTTCCTTGAGTTCGTTGTTTTTGAGGTTGTGGTCTAACCATTTTTGGTGCCGTGCTTCTCCACTTGGAGGCAATAGGATGCATGCAATCTTGTTTCATCTAGTCATTCTAAATCGATTAAGCACTCTACCAATGCACTTTTGGTGACCCTTTCTTTGACTGTGATGCAAAGGCTGGGCACTACATATTCCATTGGCATAACTGCTTCCACCCCAAAGGCTAGGCTGAAGGGGGTGCAGATTGTGGCCACTTTGTAAGAAGTTTGGTAGGTCCACGATGTGATGAGCTTGTCTTCCCAGTCGATATGACTAGCTTCCATAGTGCAAGTTATAATCTTGCAGCATGTCTTCTTCGAGCTCTCAACCAAGCCATTTGCCCTGGGGTAGTATGGCGTCAACTTCCTATGTATGATCATGAATTCACTAGTCAGGATCGCTATAGTTTCATTGAGGAAATGAGTTCTTTGACCACTGACCAATTCTAAGGGGAACCCAAACCGTGTGATGGCCTACAGGTTCATATTAAAACTTAGCTGTGGATCGTGCATCAGCTTTTCTTGTGGCTCGCCCCTCCACCCATTTGGTGAAATAATATGTGGCTAAGATAATGTACCTGGCCCCTGTTCCTCTAGTGGTTGGGCTTATCGGGCCAATAATGTCTATGCCCCATTTCTCAAAGGGCTGATTGATTAATATGTCTGTTAGGGACATCATGTCTACTTTATGTGGGATTTGTAATATTTGTAGGAATCGCATCACTTGTTAAACTCAGCTGCATCTCCGTGCATGCAACATTTTACGTGCATGCAACACTTTACGTGCATGCAATACTTTACGTGCCATGACATCAACAGCAGCGGTGGCAAAGTGACCGCTTGCTATCCTAGAATGGGCTTCTTTGAGCACGTTGATATATTCATGCTTGCACATACATCTGCGCATGATGCCATCCTTGCCCATGCGGTATAGTTGGTTCCCCCCACTTTGTGTAGAGACCCAAAAGGTCCACCCACTTTGTGTAGAGACTCAAAGGTCCCCCCACTTTGTGTAGAGACTCAAAGGTCCCCCCACTTTGTTTACAGACCCAAAAGGCCCCCCCCCAAAAGTGGAGGGACTCCTATCCAAAAGGTCTCCTACAAAAGAGGTCCCACCACGGAGGTACCTACGGATTGTGTAGAGACCAACATGTATAAATATCTCTCAATGGAATGAAGCTTCGACTCTTTGGGGTTCATTGTTCAAGCTCACTATTGTGTTCATGCGATTGATCTCCATTGCATCCATACTCTCTTACACTATCGTGTTCTAGCATGCCCTTACCCTTGCACTCTCTACCCTTGTACTCCCTCCTCCTCCTCCTCCTTCCTCGTCCTTCCCCCCTCCTCCTCCTCCTCCTCCTCCTCCTCCTCCTCCTTCATTTCCTCCTCCTCCCTCCTCCTCCTCCTCCTTCCTCCTCCTCCTCCCACCTGCTCCTCCTTCCTCCTCCTTCCTCCCTCCTCCTCCTCCTCCCTCCTCCTTCTCCTCCTACCTTCTCCTCCTCCTCCTCCCTCCCTCCTCCTCCACTCTCCTCTCTCTTCGTCCTCCTTCCTTGTCCCTCCTCCTCAACCCTTACCCCTTGAGTCCGTAAAGGAGACTAGCTCTCCACTCCTCAACCTTGGACTCCTATACCCTGCAACCCCCTCTAAACCCTAGAACTCCTAGTTAGCTCTCTCAACCCTCTCCCCCTATCGAGCCCTAAATTCCCCTTCTAAACCCTTGAACTCCTATGGAGGCAAGAGCCTCCTTCAATTGTTATGATCAAGCTCTCTTTCTCATTCACGCGCGCATGAGATCTACTTTCCACGGTTTAGCCCACACCTCTCATTAGAACACAACCTGAGGGCCTATGTTACACTTGTGAACACCTATGCTACAACGAGTAACAACACGATTGTAGGTGACCAACACCCTTGGAGCCTGCACTTGGGAGAAACAGAGATAACATTTTGGCACCATTGTCAGGGAGGTAAGTGCCTAAAGTGAAAGCGGAGCATGTGTTTGCATGTGTGAAAAAGAAACCCCTTCAAAAAACCATTCAAGATACATTCCTCAAGGCAAAGGAGTGAAAAAATGCTTCCAAATGGTGCAAAAGGATAATGTTGACTTACAAAATCACATTAATACACTAAACACCCAAAATTAACCCTTAATCCCCCACATCCTATAAAAGCAACACCAACCCCCCTCAGTTCTTTCCCCACATTTTTGCAAGCCACTTCATTCTCTGAATTCTGTTAAGCCTCCATATTGTCCGTTTATCTGTATTTTCCATCCTCCAACTTCTATCCACCATTTCCACCACCACCACCACCACCACTTTTTCCGTCACCCCCCTTCCATCTCCACCACCATCTCCCATCATCTTTCTCCCCACCACCTCCACTTTTTCCATCCATCCCCCATCTCCCCCACTCAAGGTAACTATCTTTCCCCCTCCACCATCTCTCTACCTCTCTCTACACCCCTATCTTCCCTTTTCCCCCTCCACCTCCCCTTTTTCCCCTCCACTATCTCTCTACCTCTCTCTAAACCCCCATCACCCTCCACTCCACCATGTCTCCACCTCCCCTTTCCCCCCTCCACCATCTCTCTACCTCTCTCTAAACCCCCATTACCCTCCACTCCACTATCTATGTACCTCTCTCTACACCCCCATCTCCCATTTTCCCCCTCCATCTCCCCTTTCCCCCCCCCACCTCCACCCACCCACCCCCCTCCTCTTCCACCTCCCCCCACCCCCCCTCTACTCCACCTCCAGCCACCCCTCCACTCCCCCACCCCCAACCCCCACCTCTCCACCCCCCCCTCTCCTCCTTCCCCCCCTCCACCTCCACCTCCGCCTCCCCCCCCTCCCAACTCCCCTCCCCCTCCCCCCCCCTCCCACCTCCCCTCCACCTCCCCCCCTCCCACTTCCCCTCTATCTCCCCCCCTCCCCCTCCCCCTCCCCCTCGCCCTCCCACCCACCCCCCTCTCCTCCTCCACCCCCTCAACTGCCCCGCCCCCCCCCACCCCCCTCTTGCTCCCCCCCCGTCCCCCTCCCCGCTCCCCCTCCCACCCTCCACCCCCCCTCCACCTCCCCCCCCTTCCCCCCTCCCTCCCTCTCACCTCCCCCCCCCCCCCCCCCCCCTCCTCCTCCCCCCCCCCCTCTCCTCCTCCCCCCCCCTCCCTCCCACCCCTAGCCTCCCCCCCCCCCCCCCCTCCCCCCCCTCTCTCGCTCCCCTCTCTCCTAACCTAACTAAAGGCCCTAGGGGCCTCTAATGCAGCCACCGGGTGGCACCTACCCTAGCGGTGATGCCCCCCAGTGCAATGGCACCTGCCTCACAGGCGGCGCCCGCCAGCCCACCATCGCCCCTCCCCTTCAAAAAGAAAAAAACCCTAAAAAGATTTTTTTCTAATTTAGTTAAATAATTATTTCATTATATATGTATATATACATTTTTTTAATTTTATAAAAAAGAAAAATAAAAGAAAGGAAAAAAAGAAAAAGAAAAAGAGAGGGGACCCTTCATTGAAAAATTGCATTTTTTGCCCCTTCATCGAAGGCCCACTTCTTGGTCATTTGGAGGCCAAATTGTACTTGGATTGAACCCATATTTCATGCATGCAAAGATCTAGTGTAAATGAAATTTTTCAAAGTGTTTAGCCATCATTTTTGGGCTCTAGTAGTCGTCTCACGTAGGCACTGATATTGACCCACTGTGTGAAGATTTTTGAAAACTCCAAACTCAACTGTACATGTGTACATGAGTGATGTTCCATATTGTAGTAAAGTCATGGGAGCACTCATTGACTCAGTGTGGGTGTTATGGATGTGTGGTTATATGTGGCAATCAAGCTTTAGGCTTTGATGGAAGTGTATGTGCAAGGGAAATGATGAGCCCAAGGTGTGGGAGCACAAGGCTAATCCAGAGCATGGTATCCAGAGTATGACGGTGTTTTGTTGAGGGATGACATGTACTCTTCATGGTTGTCCTATGCCATATGTGCATGAAAGCATGAGTTTTTTCCGTTGAGAATGCCTTGTTTCCAGTGTGTCAGGATTGGATTCATCATGTGTGATAGTCTATGGGAAATCAAGCATCAAATGCTTGCTTGAAGGTTAGTTTGAAGGAGAGAGTGGGAGAGTGGTAAAAAAGCAAAGGTGACATGGCTAATTTTAAGAAAAGCATGCATGTGCTACGTAGAGAAGAAAAGGCAAGCCGACGAGCTGGACGTAGATGAAGGTGACAACTTGCACGAGAATTCCATAAGAAGTTCGTGGGCATACAGGGGATCATCATGCCAACGAAGGAGGGAATGGGGGTCGCCATCGGTAGGAGAAGTCGGGAAGTGGTTCACAGGAGGAGGAGGCTGCTGGTCAGAGGTACTACGGCAGGCTAGGAGGATCTCAGGCGCTGAGAGGCCGTCGTAGTTGGAGCTGGACACCCGTGCCTTCTATTGGTGCTGAGGTTATCGATGGAGCTGCTTGAAGAGCTGTGAAGCTGTGGATGTAGAGGAGACTGCCTGGGATGCTTGTGGCAGAGCCTCGAGAGCAGATTTTGAGGAGAGGAAGCTGTAATTGCTGAGAGAAGGTTGAGGACAGCAAGAACAAAGCAGAGAGAGCATTTCCATCGCAGAGAACAGTTGTTTTTTGGAAGCTCCAGGGTCAGGAAGTGAAGAGAAGCAGGGCGACTTCATGTGTGGCTGAATTCTATGTCAGAACAGGAGGAAAAAGGTAGGCGATCTGATTTCTGTGCAGTTTGTCAGTAGGAAATGCCTGTATTCAGTGCCAAGAGCAGGGTACAGTGAAGGAGACAGTAGGAAATTGTCAGAAAATGTTGCAGGAAGAGTGGCGACTTCTTTTATGTGATTTCTGTCAGAAGAAAATGATGGTAGAGTGTGCCAGAAGCAGGAAATGAAGATTTTTTGTGCCTGGGATTGATGTCTGAGGCAGGCGACTTCAGGAAGAGGCTCCAGGTGCTGTTTTTTTGTTGATACTGAGTGCCATAAGCAAAAACGTTTTTGCCAGGAGGAGTTTTGTGATGTTTTTCATTGCCTGGGTGTAGGAAAATGCATGTACAGTTGGTTTTTGACTGGATTTTGCCAGTAGAAGTCGGCTGTTGCTGATTTTTGAGAAGAGGGTGCTAGTAGGAGTGGTTCTGGTCAGGATGCTTGCTGGAAATCAGGAAATTCAGGACTGTTTTGATAGTTTGTGATTGCTACTGCCCTGGGGAAGTGATTTTGAGGTGAATTAGGTGTCGAACAGGAACAAAAAGTGTGTTTTTTGAGCTGATTAGGTGGTTGCAGCAAATCAGCTGCATTTGCCTTAGCCAGGAAGAGCTTCCAGTCGAGAAGACAGGAGAAAAAGAGGGTGGCCTGTAGAAAAAGCCTGTAGGAGGCTGCTGAAATCTCCCCTAACCAAAAACGAGCTGCTTCCAATTGTTTTTGGGCTGTGTTTTGCCAGGTTCTTGAAGAATTTTCAATTCAGATTTTGTGTGGGTCAGGGGAGAAGCCACAGGAGGAGATTTGGACAGGAAAGTTGCTGTTTTTTGTGATTCCGAGCTCTATTTTGATAAATACAGTTTGCTATAATTGTTTTGAGGTGTTCTCAAGGTGTTCTGGGCCAGGAGCTACAGGAAAAGAGGTGTTTTCTGAATTTCTAAGTTGGCTGTAGCAAAACAGCAGCAGAAGGGGTGAAACAGGAGGAGTTTTATGGAGTCTGGAGTCAAATATATGCAAGCTTTGTGGACTGTTTTGAAGCGGAACTATGTGGCCTTGTTGTAGCAGAGAATTTGTGATCTTTTGATGCGAGAGAGTGTATGAAATCAGACTGGAGTTGAGCTGATTTGTAAGTTGAATATAGTCTCATGTGTGGGATCACTTTGGACGGGTTTTCCTGTGGAGTTTTGTGTAAAGAGTCAAAGCTGAAACTGAGTTTTTATATACATGCTTGAAATAAAGCTTGTTGATATCTCTGGGTGTTTGGTTCTGCACTTTTTGGTGCCTCCACGGAGGCCTGTGCACTTCAGTTTACAAGTGTGAAGCTATGCAGTCAGTTGTAGTGTTGAAGAGCTGAAAGAGATGGCACAAGACTTTCCAGAGTTGTGGGGGTTACCGCTTGAAAGTGTGTCTAAGTTTCTGGAAAAGATGGAGTTTACAGCCCTGATGAAGGATAGAGCAACTCCAGAGATCCTTTCTCAGATCTTGACCTTTTGTTTATAGGGTGATGCAAATGCATGGTTATAGATGTTTGTGACCACCTTCAGAAATGCTCAACAGCATGACCCTGAGTATGGTGTGGTCAGAGCTGCTTTCTTGGCACAGTTTATCCGTGTAAGGAGTCCGAATGAAGTATGGAAGGAGTTGTGCAAAATTCAGCAAAAGGATAGTCAGGATATGGATCAGTATCTGATAGAGTTTGGTAGACTGTGGAGTCTATGGTGTGAGGCTTTGACTCCTGAAGTACCCCCGCAGATGATAAAGAGAGACCGGTTTGTGGCTGGTCTAGAGCTACCCTCCATCTGAAGGTGGAGCTGAAGAATCTGGATAGCTTTGAGGAGGCTGTTAGAGTTGCTCGTGAGAAGGAGTGGAAAGTGAAGCATCTGAGGCAGTCGGGACTACAGGATGAACCGAAGAAGTATGTGAATGTTCTAGAGATGGTGAATGTACATCCTAAGAAAGAAGCTATAGCAATTCCTAAACAGGAGGATTCATTGAAGAAAGATATTCATGAAGCAGTGGAGCTCATGAAGTCTTTAAGCTTGAATTGGATAGAGTCTGCAGGAAGAGGAAGAGACAGAGGTGTTATGGGAAGGAAGACTGATGCATCATCTGCTTCTGAAGGAAATTTAGCAGATATTGGAAGAGGGAGAGGGTATCCGAGTAATGTGCAATGCTGGAATTGTGGTGAGTGGGGTCATATCAGTCCGCAATGTGAGAAACCAGCCAAAGTTAATGGTGGTATGTATCAGTTGTCTATAGGAATGAATGATAGGGTGATTGACCCTAGTGTGCAGATGAAGGATGCAATTCAGCCCAATGTTCATGAAGTTCGTAAGGTCACATTTGCAGAGTAGGATATGGGACAAATTAACTTGTTGGAAATGGAGAAGGGTAAGGTTTTTGGAATCAGCCCTGAAGAGTTTTCAGAAGATGAGGAGGAGGAGGATGGAAGTATTGATGATGTGGAGCCAGTTATGGTTCAGCCTATGATTAAGGAAGTGATGAAGACTCCAGTGTGCTATCTACCATGTGAACAGTTTACTAATTTTTCCTTGCATGTTATCAGGGATGAGGATAAGGGTTCCTGTATGTCTGTTTGTCATGATTTTAATGTGGAAGAGGCTGGTCATACTGTTAAACAGGCTGAAACTGATTATGAGCATGTTGATTGTACTTTTGACTCTTGGCAGAGAAATCCAGATATGTTGTTTAAAAAGATTATTGACGATGCTGTAGATTGTGGAAGTGATGTTAATGCTGAGGAACCTGATGTGTGTTTGAATATGGATATGACTTGGATGATCTCTTTGATTCAGAAATGAGTAATGACTTGCATGTGCCTGTACTTCAGCCAGTCAAGGTAGAATGTGATGATCAAAATGTTACTAATGAAGATACGATGGATGAAGTACATATTGATGATCCGGGTGATGAGTTGGATATTGTATCTTGTGAGAATTTGGATGATGAGCTGAACTGTATTCTTGATAATGCATTGGATGATCTGTTGGAATTGGCTTCCTTGGAGAAGATAACAAATACTTGCCCAGTTGTGCAGGAAGGGAGTGATGGTGTGACTGATGATGAGTTAGATGCTATTTTGGATGATGACGTGATAGATTTTGCATGTGTGGTTGCTGATCATAAGGTGTGTGTTTCTTGTCATGCCCAAGAGAATGAGTCAGTTGTCAGTAGTGAGAATGCATGTGAGGTTATTGTTGTTGGTCGGGGGGACCAAGATGCTTTGCCTGGCAGTTTAGGAAGCTTAGACTTGGTAGAGATGCCTTTGCAAGATGTGGAGAATCTTGAAGGATCACCAGTGGTCTTGAAGCTAGAGAGACTACAGGGAAGTCGCAATGATGAGTCTACAGTGCATGAAGTTGCTGTGTTTGATGTTGATGGGCTGAAGGGAAATGAGTTTATGGTGGATACACCTCATGTTGATGCTCAACATATGGATGAGTGGTTTGGCTATAGTCTTAGTTTGGCAGTTTGTCCAGAGGAAGAGTTGGAAACCAATGATGTAGGTTGCAAATTGGATGACCATGAGATGGAAGTTGATGATCAGATGTTGGCTAATTCAGTATATGATTATGAGTGGAATTCAGGTGTGTCAAAGAAGAGTAGAGGTGAGGAATGGTTGTTTCCATCACAAGATTATGTGAGCTGGTATGGAGGAGGAAATGCAATAGTATATATTGATGATGCCATATATAAAGAAACCAGGGGGTTGCTGAAAATGGAAGATCATGACAGGATGTATCAATGGTTATTTGACAGAGGAAAATGCTTGAAGAATTGGAAGGTGTATGCACCGAGATTTCTGTTTGATCCAGGAGGATAAATAGTCTCTGTTTGTACAGCTCCTGGACATGAATGTCACAGCAGAAGAGTGGGGTTGCTAAAGGTATGTGAAGAGTTTTGAAAACTCCAAACTCAACTGTACATGTGTACATGAGTGATGTTCCGTATTGTAGTAAAGTCATGGGAGCACTCATTGACTCAGTGTGGGCGTTATGGATGTGTGGTTATATGTGGCAATCAAGCTTTAGGCTTTGATGGAAGTGTATGTGCAAGGGAAATGATGAGCCCAAGGTGTGGGAGCACCAGGCTAATCCAGAGCATGGTATCCAGAGTATGATGGTGTTTTGTTGAGGGATGACATGTACTCTTCATGGTTGTCCTATGCCATATGTGCATGAAAGCATGAATTTTTTCCGTTGAGAATGCCTTGTTTCCAGTGTGTCAGGATTGGATTCATCATGTGTGATAGTCTATGGGAAATCAAGCATTAAATGCTTGCTTGAAGGTGATGTGCATTGGTGGTGCCTAAGGTTGGAATATAGGCACTAACAGCCATGGTATAAAGTTTGAAGGAGAGAGTGGGAGAGTGGTTAAAAAGCAAAGGTGACGTGGCTAATTTTAAGAAAAGCATGCATGTGCTACGTAGAGAAGAAAAGGCAAGTCGACGAGCTGGACGTAGATGAAGGTGACAACTTGCAGGAGAATTCCAGAAGAAGTTCGTGGGCATACAGGGGATCATCATGCCAACGAAGGAGGGAATGGGGGTCGCCATCGGTAGGAGAAGTCGGGAAGTGGTTCACAGGAGGAGGAGGCTGCTGGTCAGAGGTACTACGGCAGGCTAGGAGGATCTCAGGTGTTGAGAGGCCGTCGTAGTTGGAGCTGGACACCCGTGCCTTCTATTGGTGCTGAGGTTATCGATGGAGCTGCTTCAAGAGCTGTGAAGCTGTGGATGCAGAGGAGACTACCTGGGATGCTTGTGGCAGAGCCTGGAGAGTAGATTTGGAGCAGAGGAAGCTGAAATTGCTGAGAGAAGGTTGAGGACAGCAAGAACAAAGCAGAGAGAGCATTTCCATCACAGAGAACAGTTGTTTTTTGGAAGCTCCAGGGTCAAGAAGTGAAGAGAAGCAGGGCGACTTCATGTGTGGCTGAATTCTATGTCAGAACAGGAGGAAAAAGGTAGGCGACCTGATTTTTGTGCAGTTTGTCAGTAGGAAATGCCTGTATTCAGTTCCAAGAGAAGGGTACAGTGAAGGAGACAGTAGGAAATTGTCAGGAAATGTTGCAGGAAGAGAGGCGACTTCTTTTATGTGATTTCTATCAGAAGAAAATGATGGTAGAGTGTGCTAGAAGCACGGCGATTTCAGAAATGAAGATTTTTTTGTGCCTGGGATTGATGTTTGAGGCAGGCGACTTCAGGAAGAGGCTCTAGGTGCTGTTTTTTTGTTGAAACTGAGTGCCATAAGCAAAAACGTTTTTGCCAGGAGGAGTTTTGTGATGTTTTTCATTGCCTGGGTGTAGGAAAATGCATGTACAGTTGGTTTTTGACTGGATTTTTCCAGTAGAAGTGAGCTGTTGCTGATTTTTGAGAAGAGGGTGCCAGTAGGAGTGATTCTGGTCAGGATGCTCGCTGGAAATCAGGAAATTCAGGACTGTTTTGATAGTTTGTGATTGCTACTGCCCTGGGGAAGTGATTTTGAGGTGAATTAGGTGTAGATCAGGAACAAAAAGTGTGTTTTTTGAGCTGATTAGGTGGTTGCAGCAAATCAGCGGCATTTGCCTTAGTCAGGAAGAGCTTCTAGTGGAGAAGACAGGAGAAAAAGAGGGCGGCCTGTAGAAAAAGCCTGTAGTAGGCTGCTGAAATCTGCCCTAATAAAAAACGAGCTGCTTCCAATTGTTTTTGGGCTGTGTTTTGCCAGGTTCTTGAAGAATTTTCAGCTCAGATTTTGTGTGGGTCAAGGGAGAAGCCACAGGAGGAGATTTGGACAGGAAAGTTGCTGTTTTTTGTGATTTCGAACTCTATTTTGATAAATACAGTTTGCTGTAATTGTTTTGAGGTGTTCTGGGCCAGGAGCTACAGGAAAAGAGGTGTTTTCTGAATTTCTAAGTTAGCTGCAGCAAAACAGCAGCAGAAGGGGTGAAACAGGAGGAGTTTTATGGAGTCTGGAGTCAAATATATGCAAGTTTTGTGGACTGTTTTGAAGCGAAACTATGTGGCCTTGTTGTAGCAGAGAATTTGTGATCTTTTGATGCCAAAGAGTGTATGAAATCAGACTGGAATTGAGCTGATTTGTAAGTTGAATATAGTCTCATGTGTGGGATCACTTTGGACGGGTTTTCCTGTGGAGTTTTGTGTAAAGAGTCAAAGCTGAAACTGAGTTTTTATATACATGCTTGAAATAAAGTCTGTTGATATCTCTAGGTGTTTGGTTCTGGGTAAGTTTGTTCTGCGTGTGAGAGTGTGACAAGCTATAAAGGCGCATATAGCTATACCGCTTCCGTGTCATCACCGCTACTTGCTGATTTTTGACCATTTTCAGGTTTACGAAGGTCGAAATCATAATTGGACTTCGCAGTCTTATGCACCCACCTGAGGGTCACAAATAGGACTTGTTTATGCACCTTAGATCATCAAGAAAAAGGCTAGAACTTACCTACTTCTGAGAGCTTCCTTCGGCCCTCAACGCTCTCCAAGAATTCAACCTCTCACCATTAACAAGTAGCATGGAGGACCTAACAGTTGAAGAAGAAATAGGTAGCGATGATCTACATCCTGCAGATCACCTTGGAGAACAACGCAACCGCAACCACAACAACAATGGCAGATGACACTTTGGTAGATTGAAAATGCCAAAGTACAATGGACAAGGGGATCCCACCAGTTTCCTTCAACTCTTCTACGTAGCATGTTGTGCTGGAGGCGATCAGTCAAATGAAACCAAAGCCGCCTAGTTCCCGATGGTCCTAACCGATGAGGCTTTGGAATGGTACGTTGACCTTGTCATAGAGGAAAGAGCCACATGGGCACTGCTATCTGAGCAGTTCAGAAGAAGATTTCAAACACAAAGGCTGCAAGATGACCCCGCATTACAATTAGGCAATATAGATATACACAAGAAAGAAAAGGTAAGAAAGATTAATATCAAAGCGTTATCCCCGTCCAGACGACAAGTACCTCATAGCATGGTTCATCTCTGGCCTGAACAAATCCAGTCGCAAAGACTCGAAAAAAGTCCAGCTATGCACAATTCAGCGATGCTCATGAAGCTATAATTGACATTGAGGACGGCATGACCAATTCTGACAGTGGCAATGATGGCTATAAATCAAGTCAACGCGACAAGAAATCTTTGAAGAAGGGAAGCATTTTCAACACAGATCGCACCACCGAGGAAAGAGTGGAAGCCATGGCCCTAAGTGTAAAAGATGAAATGATGCAGGCCATTGGGCAAAAGCTGTGGGTCAGTTAGCCAACACTGTACCCACGAAGAGAAAATGTTTGGTGCCCACACTGTATGGCCAACCATACAGCCAATGAATGCCTGTATTCAGTTCCAAGAGCAGGGTACAGTGAAGGAGACAGTAGGAAATTGTCAGGAAATGTTGCAGGAAGAGAGGCGACTTATTTTATGTGATTTCTGTCAGAAGAAAATGATGGTAGAGTGTGCCAGAAGCACGGCGATTTCAGAAATGAAGATTTTTTTGTGCCTGGGATTGATGTTTGAGGCAGGCGACTTCAGGAAGAGGCTCTAGGTGCTGTTTTTTTGTTGATACTGAGTGCCATAAGCAAAAACGTTTTTGCCAGGAGGAGTTTTGTGATGTTTTTCATTGCCTGGGTGTAGGAAAATGCATGTACAATTGGTTTTTGACTGGATTTTTCCAGTAGAAGTGGGCTGTTGCTGATTTTTGAGAAGAGGGTGCCAGTAGGAGTGATTCTGGTCAGGATGCTCGCTGGAAATCAGGAAATTCAGGACTGTTTTGATAGTTTGTGATTGCTACTACCCTGGGGAAGTGATTTTGAGGTGAATTAGGTGTCGAACAGGAACAAAAAGTGTGTTTTTTGAGCTGATTAGGTGGTTGCAGCAAATCAGCTGCATTTGCCTTAGCCAGGAAGAGCTTCCAGTGGAGAAGACAGGAGAAAAAGAGGGTGGCCTGTAGAAAAAGCCTGTAGGAGGCTGCTGAAATCTCCCCTAACCAAAAACGAGCTGCTTCCAATTGTTTTTGGGCTGTGTTTTGCTAGGTTCTTGAAGAATTTTCAGTTCAGATTTTGTGTGGGTCAGGGGAGAAGCCACAGGAGGAGATTTGGACAGGAAAGTTGCTGTTTTTTGTGATTCCGAGCTCTATTTTGATAAATACAGTTTGCTATAATTGTTTTGAGGTGTTCTCAAGGTGTTCTGGGCCAGGAGCTACAGGAAAAGAGGTGTTTTCTGAATTTCTAAGTTGGCTATAGCAAAACAGCAGCAGAAGGGGTGAAACAGGAGGAGTTTTATGGAGTCTGGAGTCAAATATATGCAAGTTTTGTGGACTGTTTTGAAGCGGAACTATGTGGCCTTGTTGTAGCAGAGAATTTGTGATCTTTTGATGCCAGAGAGTGTATGAAATCAGACTGGAATTGAGCTGATTTGTAAGTTGAATATAGTCTCATGTGTGGGATCACTTTGGACGGGTTTTCCTGTGGAGTTTTGTGTAAAGAGTCAAAGCTGAAACTGAGTTTTTATATACATGCTTGAAATAAAGTCTGTTGATATCTCTGGGTGTTTGGTTCTGGTTGAGTTTGTTCTGCGTGTGAGAGTGTGACATGCTATAAAGTCGCATATAGCTATACCGCTTCCGTGTCATCACCGCTACTTGCTGATTTTTGACCATTTTCAGGTTTACGAAGGTCGAAATCATAATTGGACTTCGCAATCTTATGCACCCACCTGAGGGTCACAAATAGGACTTGTTTATGCACCTTAGATCATCAAGAAAAAGGCTAGAACTTGCCTACTTTTGAGAGCTTCCTTCGGCCCTCAACGCTCTCCAAGAATTCAACCTCTCACCATCAACAAGTAGCATGGAGGACCTAACAGTTGAAGAAGAAATAGGTAGCGATGATCTACATCCTGCAGATCACCTTGGAGAACAATGCAACCGCAACCACAACAACAATGGCAGATGACACTTCGGTAGATTGAAAATGCCAAAGTACAATGGACAAGGGGATCCCACCAGTTTCCTTCAACTCTTCTACGTAGCATGTTGTGCTGGAGGCGATCAGTCAAATGAAACCAAAGCCGCCTAGTTCCCGATGGTCCTAACCGATGAGGCTTTGGAATGGTACGTTGACCTTGTCATAGAGGAAAGAGCCACATGGGCACTGCTATCTGAGCAGTTCAGAAGAAGATTTCAAACACAAAGGCTGCAAGATGACCCCGCATTATTACAACTAGGCAATATAGATATACACAAGAAAGAAAAGGTAAGAAAGATTAATATCAAAGCGTTATCCCCGTCCAGACGACAAGTACCTCATAGCATGGTTCATCTCTGGCCTGAACAAATCCAGTCGCAAAGACTCGAAAAAAGTCCAGCTATGCACAATTCAGCGATGCTCATGAAGCTATAATTGACATTGAGGACGGCATGACCAATTCTGACAGTGGCAATGATGGCTATAAATCAAGTCAACGCGACAAGAAATCTTTGAAGAAGGGAAGCATTTGCAACACAGATCGCACCACCGAGGAAAGAGTGGAAGCCATGGCCCTAAGTGTAAAAGATGAAATGATGCAGGCCATTGAGCAAAAGCTGTGGGTCAGTTAGCCAACACTGTACCCACGAAGAGAAAATGTTTGGTGCCCACACTGTATGGCCAACCATACAGCCAATGAATGCCCAATCTTGAGGAACAGACTAAACCCACCAGAAGTGGCTCAGCCTCCACGGTTATGGTGTCCCATTTGCAATGTTGCAGGGCATGATGTAAAAACCTATTTTTACAATATGATGGTCGCACAACCCTAGCCTCAACAATACCAATAGCCGCCAATCCTAGTGTACAGACAATCGGCATTGGCACTTAATGCACAAGTGCCATGTCTTAAGGACTCCCAATGAGAACACAAGTGCCTCAACTAATGAGAATCCTAGTCCTCCACAATATCCATGGGCTCCCGATCTTGCTCTAGTAGTTCCGGTGCAACAACTCCAACCTGAAGAGCTGGAACCTCACTATGAATATGAAACATAATACCCTATGTACTACATTAATGGTGTTGAAGGACACATCCCGGTGTATGCTAATCAAGTAAGGCCCACCACTTATCGAACACCCATCAAGTGTTTTGGTTGTGGAGAAAATCACCGCATAACAGAATGTCCACACAAGGGTAACCCCATTACATTCCAATCTCCTGTGTGCAGGGAATGTGGAGTTGGGCATGCTTGCATGGATCACCCATTAAGAACAAAGCCTCCACCAACCATGGAAGCAAAACTTGATGTACCCCTGGGGATGATAAGTGTGAAAAATCACAGTGTGGCATCACAGCCAGTCTTGATCATAACGAGACCATAGAAAGAAGCGGCACGACAAAAACACCTTTCCGCTCAAAAAGCAAAGAGCCCTTTGGAAAAACAAGCCATGCCAATCCCACAACACAGTGAAACCATGCCTAGCACATCCATAGAAAGTGCCACCCAAGGAGCCAAGGAAGTATACCCCAGTGCTGAAACTAAAAAGGTGTGTTACCAAGCCTTGAAGCAATGGGTACAACAAGAGCAAGAAAAATTTGAGACAGACAAGATGGAAGCATTAGCAGAGGTCAGAGCACCATCAGCACCTAGCATTAACACAGTGATTGATCCCAACAACTTCCAGCAGGTAATAGAGCAACATGTAAAACATCCCCAATTGCATGGCATCGTACTAGCAAGCTTGATAAGCTGCCCCATCACGATGCCAATTGGGAACTTACTAAGAAATTGCCCTACAATGTGGGATAGTTTCAAGGGATGGATCGAATCTTCACAATACTTCCCCCCACCTGAAGAAGAGGAAAAGGTAATTTTAGTAACATTTGGTGCTAGGGATGACATAAAAAATGTAACCATCCCGCTGGAGCATAAAGCCTTTGGCCACCAATACCCGGCAATAGTGGACGGTGCAGCCGGAGTAAAGATTCTCGCAAGAGAGCTATATGAAGAATGGGGCCTACCTACGATGCAAAAGGCCACATTTAGCATCTGCCTAGCTGACCACATGAAAATGAAGCCATTGGGTATCATTGACAATGTGTCAACAAAAATTGCTGGAGTAAGGTTCACTCTCCAGTTTACTATCTTAGATCTTCCCAAAGAGCCACAACATACCAGATATTGTTGGCTTCGGGAAGCATCGAATCACTATCCAAAATAGAGAAACCACTGTTAAGATAAATCTGGGAACAGGGGAAATCAAACCCACTATTCCTAGAAATGTTGAAGACACTTCCTCCACTACAGCCACCAGTCAGCATCCCTTGTACCTACCAATGTACTAAAGCCCATAGAAGGGGATACACAAAGTGACATTAATAATTGGATACACACGTTGGCCAAAATAGATAATTGTAAAACAATACATCCAATGTTGCAAGATTTGAATGCCCAAATGATACAACTAGAAGCACCAATCTGGGATGATGCATCAAAAGTAGTGGAAATGCAAGTCTTCATGGCAAGCGTCGAGTGGGATGAGAGTGGGATAATGACCCTGAAGAGTCCATAATAGAAGGCTATGGTGCCGACATTGATTGGGATATGGAAACAGAAGCTGATAATGCAACCTTGGAGAGCCAAGTATTTGACAATGACTTGGTAACCGTACAGGCACTCATGGGCATAGAATACCCCAAGATCGACCTAGGATAAGAAAGACAAGTACGCATACCATTTGATCAAGTAGAATGAGCAAGATGTCATGCTAGGATAGCTCAACACTGTCAAGACATTAAAAGAAGCATGGGATATGTTCTCAGCTCTCTATGAGTCCAAGAACACATCTAGGATTCTCACACTGAGAAACCAAATCAGCCAGAGTTTCTGCAATAGCAGGAGCAAAAGCAGTCATGCTCACGTACTCTTGATAAAAGACTACAATAATCAACTTGCAGCAGTAGGAGAGACTATGTACCCCACAGAAATGGTTCAAGTAATCGTGAATGGACTAGGAGAGGGATACGAGAATCTAGTTTAGAGTATTGCCATCCAACAGAAAATTCCAACACTGGAAGAGCTCCAGTCAGTCCTACTTGGTGAAGAACTCAGGACTCAGGCCATCCAGGCATGCAAAGGTCATTCTAATGATCAGGCATTCACAGCTTCAGATAGAAGGAGAGGCAGAGGCAGAGGTAGAGGTAGATCATTCTAGAAAAGTGATCATCATCAGCAACATAGTCATCAACAAAGTCAAAATGAGCATCAGAAAGTTGGACGGCTCTAACTATCCACTCTGGAAGTTCAAGATGAAGACCATCCTAAGCGCATACGAGCTCGGGGACACTGCTACTGGGGTGGACATGAGGCCGGTTGCGAGACCGGGTCTAGCCAATGCAGGACAACAGATAGTACCAATTGCGGATGAGATTCTCGCATGGACAAGAAGAAATGCAGATGCACTATGTTCTATTGTCTGCAGTGTTAGTGATTCCATCATGTCGTTAATTCAACATGTCACCACAGTGGAGGAGGCATGGACAGTCTTGAAAAATCATTACAAGACCACGAATCAGACACGGATTTAGAATCTGGAGACTCAACTCGCGACGAGAAGTTGTCTGAGTGTGAAGTGGCTGAGAAGTTCATCATCAGGGTGAAGAATCTGTGCGATCAGATGACTGTGATTGGCATCACCATCACAAAGAAGATGAAGAAGAGCCTGCAGAACCACAATGGCAACAGCCATTCCCAAAGTGGGTAAAGCAGCTTTTGGATGGCAGAGAACCTCCAGCCATTGAGGAGGAACCATCTGAACACCACCGGTCCAAGAGATTAGAGGAGCAAAGAAGGGTGCAGGAACACTTGGTCAACTATGCTTTGATGACAGAAGTGATCCGTGCTGATGAATCCAAGTGTCTTGAAGAGGCACAGGGCGATAATAGGTGGATGGAGGCTATGTAGTCGGCATATGGCTCCATAATGAAGAACAACACTTGGGACCTTGTGGATCGACCACCAAAATGCAAGGTAATCGGAACCAAGTGGGTGTACAAGACCAAGTACAAGTCCGATGGCATGTTGGATAAATACAAGGCTCGGCTCATGGCAAAAGGATTTGCACAGGTACATGGTTTTGATTATCAAGATACTTTTGCTCCCACAGCTCGACTAACCACAACTCGCAGTGTTTTGGCTTTAGCTGCCTAGGGAAGTTGGCCTGTGTTTCAGATGGATGTGAAATCCGCCTTTTTGAATGGAGATCTCAAGGAGGAGGTATACGTGGAACAACCACCAGGTTTTGAGATCCCCGGTTCAGAAGGTAAAGTCTGCAAACTGAAGAAGGCACTTTACGGGCTGAAACAGGCCCCACGAGCATGGTACCAGCGAATTGATGCCTACTTTCTGCAAAACGGGTTCAGGAGGAGCCCATCTGATGCAAATTTGTATATCTTCAGAGAAGGAGGCAGGTGTATGATCGTGGTCCTTTATGTGGACGACCTTGTCATAACAGGGAACCATGAAGAGAAGATCTCACAGACGAAGCATTTGCTAGGAAGAGAGTTTGAAATGACAGACCTCGGACTGATGCATTTCTGTTTGGGGATTGAAGTTTGGCAGGAGCCGAAACGGATCTTCATTTCATAGCTAAAGTATGCTGGAGAGATACTGAAGGCATTTGGCATGGCTGAGTGCAAGACAGTTGGTACCCCTATGGAGGTTGACGCGAAGCTCTCAAACGAGGATTCATCACCATTGGTGGATGAAGCGAAGTACAAAAGGCTTGTGGGCAACTTGATTTACCTATGCAACACACGGCCGGACATCAGTTTTGCGACTGGTGTACTAAGCAAGTTTTCCAATAAGCCCCAGGAGAACCATTAAAGGGTAGGGATGCGGGTGTTGAAATACATCAAAAGGCACACTTGATTATGGCATCACCTATACCAAGGACAATATCTTGATTGGATTCTATGACTCGGATTGGGCAGGAGACATGGACAGCAGGAGATCAGTGACAAGGTACTATTTCTCACTTGGATCTGGAGTTGTGACACGGGTCAGCAAGAAGCAACCCACAGTTGCTCTTTCTTCTACCAAGGCCGAGTACAAATCTGCATGCTTTGCTTCTTGCGAGGTAGTGTGGTTGAGGAGGATTTTGGGAGACATGGGTGCAGTGCAGAACAAGCCTACACAGTTATCATGTGAGAATCAGAGTTGCATGGCGATTGCAAAGAACCCAGTGTTCCACGCTCGCACAAAACACATTGAGATTCAATATTAGTTTGTACGTGAGCTCATCATGGATGGAGAGGTCGACTTGGTGTGCTGTCCGACTTCAGAGAATGCTGCGGACATCTTCATGAAGGCTCTTGGAAGAGACTTGCTGGAGAGGCATCTTCATCGACTTGGAATTGGGCCGAAAAAGTAAGTTCACTTGCGGGTGGACATTGAGGGGGGGTGTTAGATATCAATGCTCCACTCTCATGTAACTACACAGGAACTAGCTAGCTCTACTTGTAAGCCCCCATATGAGAAGGCATTTGAGTAGCTCGGTTATCCGGTAGGTCCTGGTTTGGACACCAAATGGGAGCCATGTGTGGCCTGATGGTTGGACGGCTTTAGATAGAGTTGGCACAATGCCAACTAGGCTACATGCAAGTGTGGGAAGGCATTCCTTGACAAACTGCACTGAGGGTAGATGGAGCATTTCCTGGGGCAGCCCACTCTTGATTTGACGCAGAGGACTCAGCATTCCCATTAAAGGGGTGTGATGGAATGTAAATCAGTCCTTCTTTGATTCCCCAGAATCACCATTTTGAGGGAAGGCCTACTTCATGATGTTGATCTCGAGGGAAGGTGTTGAGAGTTCATGGTCAACATCATGTGATCATGTGTGCATAGCACCATCATATGTGCATAGTACTAACCAAATAGAGTGCTATAAAGGAAAGGGTTAGATCGCCTAACCCTAACCCTAAGTGGGTTTGTATATATTCTACATTTTTAACTAAATCTAGTATACAGTTAGTCATTTTTGGTGTGCTTTCTAGCTGTGCCCTCTCTCCTCATCTCCACTCTTCTCCTCTCCCCTCTTCATATTTTTTCAATTGGTGCTTCAACCCTAGTGTGGTTGAGGAGGATTTGGGGGACATGGGTACAGTGCAAAACAAGCCTACACAGTTATCATGTGACAATCAGAGTTGCATGGCGATTGCAAAGAACCCAGTGTTCCACGCTCGCACAAAACACATTGAGATTCAATATCACTTTGTATGCGAGCTCATCATGGATGGAGAGGTCGACTTGGTGTATTTTCCGACTACAGAGAATGCTGCAGACATCTTCACGAAGGCTCTTGGAAGAGACTTGCTGGAGAGTCATCTTCATCGACTTGGCATTGGGCCGAAAAAGTAAGTCCACTTGCGGTGGACATTGAGGGGGGGTGTTAGATATCAATGCTCCACTCTCGTGTAACTACACGAGAACCAGCTAACTCTACTTGTAAGCCCTCCCATATGAGGAGAAGGCATTTGAGTAGCTCGGTTATCCGGTAGGTCCTGGTTTAGACACCAGATGGGAGCCATGTGTGGCCTGATGGCTGGACGGCTTCAGATAGAGTTGGCACACCGCCAACTAGGCTACATGCAAGTGCGGGAAGGCATCCCTTGACGAACCGCACTGAGGGTAGACGGAGCATTTCCTGGGGCAGCCCTCGATTTGACGCAGAGGACTCGGCATTCCCATTAAAGGGGTGTGATGGAATGTAATAATCAGTCCTTCTTTGATTCCCCAGAATCACCATTTTGAGGGAAGGCCTACTTCATGATGTTGATCTTGAGGGAAGGTGTTGAGAGTTAATGGTCAACATCATGTGATCATGTGTGCATAGCACCATCATATGTGCATAGTACTAACCAAATAGAGTGCTATAAAGGAAAGGGTTAGATCGCCTAACCCTAACCCTAAGTGGGTTTGTATATATTCTACATTTTCAACTAAATCTAGTATACAATTAGTCATTTTTGGTGTGCTTTCTAGCTGTGCCCTCTCTCCTCATCTCCACTCTTCTCCTCTCCCCTCTTCATATTTTTTCAATTGGTACTTCTAGTTGTATTTTTTGGGCATCCACCTCTAGCAATATTGGATGTGTTATTTTACAATTATCTATTGTGGCCAACGTCTATATCCAATTATTGATGTCACTTTGTGTATCCCCTTCTATGGGCTTTATTACATTGGTAGGTACAGGGGATGCATGACTGGTGGCGGGGTAGTGGAGGAAGTGTCTTCAACATTTCTAGGAATAGTGGGTTTGATTTCCCATGTTCCTAGATTTATCTTGACAGTGGTTTCTCTATTTTGGATAGTGATTCTATTAGTGTCCCAATCATGGAGTACCGACGATTCTTGAAACCATGGTCTTCCCAACAATATATGGTATGCTGTGGCTCCCTTGGGAAGATCCAAGATAGTAAGCTAGAGAGTGAACATTACTCCAACAATTTTTGTTGACACATTGTTAATGATACTACCCAATGGCTTCATTTTCATGTGGTCAGCTAGGCGGATGTTAAATGTGGCCTTCTACATCGTAGGTAGGCCCCATTCTTCATATAGCTCTCTTGCAAGAATGTTTACTCCAGCTCCACTGTCCACTATTGCCGGGTATTGGCCAAAGGCTTACATTTTTTATGTCATCCCTAGCACCAAATGTTGCTGAAATTACCTTTTCCTCTTCTTCAGCATCATGATGGGGCAACTTATCAAGCTTGCTAGTGCGGTGCCATGCAATTGGGGATGTTTTGCATGTTGCTCTATTACCTGTTGGAGGTTGTTGGGATCAATCATTGTGTTAATGTTGGGTGATGACGGTGCTGTGACCTCTGCTACTGCTTCCATCATGTCAATCTCAAATTTTTCTTGCTCTTGTTGTACCCATTGCTTCAATGCTTGGAGACACACTTTTTTAGTTTCAGCACTAGGGTATACTTCCTTGGCTCCTTGGGTGGCACTTTTCGTGGATGTGCTAGGCATGGCTTGACTATGTTGTGGGATTGGCATGGCTTGTTTTTCCAGAGGGCTTTTTGCTTTTTGAGCGGAAAGGTATTTTTGTCATGCCGCTTCTTTCTGCTGTCTCGTTATGATCAAGAATGGCTGTGATGCCACACTGTCATTTTCCACGCTTATCATCCCCAGGGGTACATCAGGTTTTACTTCCGTGGTTGGTTGAGGCTTTGTTCTTAGTGGGCAATCCATGCAAGCATGCCCAACTCCACATTCCCTGCACACAGGTTGGAATGTAATGGCATTACCCTTGTGTGAGCATTTATTATGCAGTGTTTTTCTCCACAACCAAAACACTTGATGGGTGTTTGATATGTGGTGGGCCTTACTTGATTAGCATACACCAAGATGAGTCCCTTCGGCACCATGAATGTAGTACATAGGGTATTTTGTTTCATACTCATATTTAGGTTCTAGCTCTTCAGGTTGGAGTTATTGCATGGAAACTATTGGAGCAAGATTAGGAGCTCGTGGATATTGTGGAGGACTGGGATTCCTCATTAGTCAAGGCACTTATGTTCTCACCGGGAGTGGGTTGAGACATGGCACTAGGTGCCAGTGCTGGTTGTCTGTACACTGGGATTGGAGGATGTTGGTATTATTGGGGATGGATTTGTGCTACCCTCATATTGTAGAAATATGTATTTACATCATGCCCTACACCATTGCAAATGGGACACCATAACCGTGGGGCTGAGCCACTTCTGGTGGGTTTAGTCTATTCCTCAAGATTGGCCCATTCATTGGCTGTATGGTTGACCATATAGTGTGGGCACCAAACATTTTCTCTCCATGGGTATTGTGAGAGACACGCAGCTTTTTCTCGATGGCCTGCATCATTTCATCTTTTACTCTTCCCTTCTTTGAAGATTTCTTGTCATGTTGACTTGATTTATAGCCATCGCTTTCATTGTCAGAATTGGTCATGCCATCCTTAATGTCAATTGCAGCTTCATGAGCATCGCTGAAATGTGCATAGCATTGACTTTTTTCATGTTCTTGCAAATGGATTTTTTAGGCCAAATCTAAACCATGCTATGAGGTACTTGTCCTTTGGACGGGGATCACACTTTGATATTAGTCTTTTCATTCTTCCTAAGTATGTCCTACCTTTTCTTTCTTGTGCATATCTATATTGCCTAGTTGTAATGCGGGGTCATCTTGCAGCCTTTGTGTTTGGAATCTTCTTCTAAATTGCTCAGATAGCAGTGCCCATGTGGCTCTTTCCTCTACGACAAGGTCAAGGTACCATTCCTAAGCCTCATTGGTTAGGGCCATCGGGAACCAGGAAGATTTGGTTTCATTTGACTGATTATCGCCTCCAGCAGCACATGTTGTGTAGAAGAGTTGAAGGAACCTAGCGGGATCCCCTCGTCCATTGTACTTTGGCATTTCCAATTTACCAAAGTGTCATCTGCCATTGTTGTTGTGGTTGTGGTTGCATTGTTCTCCAAGGTGATCTACAGGATGCAGATCATTGCTACCTATTGTTGAGAGTTCACGCTCAACATCATGTGATCATGTGTGCATAGCACCATCACGTGATCATATGTGCATAGCACTAACCTTATAGAGTGCTATAAAGGAAAGGATTAGATCCCCTAACCCTATTCCTAAATGGGTTTGTATATATTCTATTTTTTCAACTAAATCTAGTGTACAGTTAGTCATTTGTGGTGTGCTCTCTAGCTGTGCCCTCTCTCCTCATCTCCACTCTTCTCCTCTCCCCTATTCATATTTTGTTATGGTATCAGAGCTCCCTTGCCTTCCGTTGAGGCATTGCGATTCCTGAGAGTGCAAGAGAGATTGTGAAATTGAGAGTTATTGAGTGTTTTCTTCCATTGAGAGAACTTCTTCTTTGATAGAGAAATTTCTGTCCATTTGAGAGGAATTTCCGTCCATTCATTTTGTGAGAGTTTCATTGAGAGATTCATTCGACTCTCTATTCCGTTCATTCTTTTGTGAGAGTGAGTGGTTCTTCCTAGTGTGAGAGATCTATTGCATTGAGAGAGAGAGAGAAAGAAAGGTGGTGTTTTTTCAGAGCTTGAGGTGACCTTGCAGCGAGCCTCCAACTCCGACCACCGATGAGTAGAGGCGAGTGAGTTGAAGGTGGAACTTGCAGGAAGGATGGAGGTTGGAGTGTAGAGTAAAATGAAGCTCGAGATAACGAACACCAACTGCATCTTACAGCAGTAGCAGTAGCGACTTCACAGTGAGCTGCCTCCAACCACAGCACAACAGCAAGCTGCATCAACTTTGGCTTCGGCACCTTTAACTGCATCTGCAACTGGCTGCAGTGCTAATAGTGACTTCTCCTTCAATTGACAGCCGCCCTCATAGCTCTTTACAACCTGACTTGCTGTGTTGCTCAACTACTACTCTAGTCTTCTTCAACACCAGCTGCTCTCTAAAGTTGTAGGCCTCGATCACCATCTACGATCTCCAAATGCCTACGTCAACTGTCTGCAACTTTCTCCATGGTAGATATCTCCTTCTGCTCCATTGATCTCCTGGAGCAATTCCATAGCCAACATTCACAACTCCAATGAAGGCTGAGCCTCAGTGCTTCTCTCCTCTAGCTGCCCTTAATGCCTCTATAGACGCTTGCCTCTCCAACCAAGCATCTTCACAATCACCGCATGTAAAGACAATGCCATAGCACCAACGGCTTGAGCTCCAACGATAGGCTCATCCCATTGAGCAACCCCATCTGGCCAACTATCTACCTATTGGAGCGGCATTCGTCTGCAAAATTGCACTAACAACTCCACCTCATCAGCCCACGGGCTACTCCATCGGCAACCATCGTTGAAATGCACTCCAAACAGGACAGGTCTCAACCTCCAACGAATGGCTCACGAATGCTTAATACAGCCTCTACTACGACACAGCCACGGGCTGCCTCACGACAAACCAATGCATCAAAATTGGCATCTCTGAGATTCTATCCATGCCACATCAGCAATTCATCCTAGCCACATCATCATTCCATTGTGCCATGTCAGCAGCCCCCTCCTTGTGCCACATCACCTTATCCTCATGCCACGTGTCATCACACCTTATCTACCACGTGTCACCCCTAGCCTTGTGCCATGTCAGCACACCCTATCCTATTGCCACATTAGTAGCCATGTCATTTGCCATGTCATCAGTGACATATCATTTGCCACATCATCAGTGCCACATCATCATTTCCATGTCACCTATGCCACATCATTTGCCACATTATTATTACCACGTCATTAGTGCCACATCATCTATGCCACCTTAGCTGTCCAGTTACCACTAACCTTTGCAGGCACACAGAATGCTCCACAGTCACTTCAAGTGACCACTGCTACCACCTCAGCCCAGGGCTCCATTGGCACACCTCTTGCTAGGCACAGTGACACATCATCACTGCATGTGACCCACAGTGATGTGAAGAGAGTGGGAGAGAAGTAAGGAGTCTCACTTGTAGCTTTCTCACATACACAATGGGGGAATACACACAAAGGTGGAGGCTGAAAACAGTTTTCCTCTTCTTAGTTGTGAAAGCCAAAAGAACTCTCTCTAAGTACAAAAGGAATAGATGAACCCTATATGTGGGTCTCAAACCAAACTTAGCTAACCTAGGTGGCATACTAAGTGAGCCACTAACTAGAGTACATAAAGATAGCTGTCATCCAGCTATTATTCATGGGCAGTGTACCAACTACATCTGTAGCTAACAAGTCGGTGACATAAATGCACAACGGTCACCCTGGCATATCACGAGTGGAGCTGGATATCTCAACACTCCCCCTCGAGCTCAATCCCAATTCCTACACACCAAGCAGGTTTTTGAATTTGCACAGCTTCTTTGCACCCAATGCCTTCGTGAATATGTTAGCTACCTGATCCTCTGTGCTGACATAAACCAGATCAATAAAATCTACTAAAACCTTCTCCTGCACATAGTGATAATGCACCTCAATGTGCTTTGTTCTAGCATGATAGACTGGGTTATTTGCCAAGTGTATACTACTCATGTTGTCACAATAAATGACAACTGGCCCATCTGTAGATTGATGCATATCATAAAGTAGCTTACGCAACCAAGCTACCTCACATGTAGCCATTGCTGCACCCCTGTATTCAGCCTTTGTACTCGACAAGGCAACTGTAGGCTATTTCTTGCTGCTCCAAGTGACTGCAGCACTCCCAAAAGAAAACACATATCCACTGGTAGATCCTCTATTAGAAATACTACCAGCCCAATCAGGCAACTATATCTAAACCCCGGTCTCATAAAATAGTCCATACTGCAATGTGGACTTCACATACCTCAGTATGTGTCTAGCCGCATCCAAATGCGGTTTCCTTGGAGCCTGCATAAACTGACTTACCAACCCAACAGCATAGCTCGAACCTGGCTTGGTAATAGTCATATAAATCAAACTTCCTACAATGCGTCTATACATAGTAGGGTCTTCCAGAAGCTCACCTGCATCTACACTCAGCTTCACATTCTGCTCCAAAGGAACTTAAATAGGCTTACAGCCTATCATCCCATATTTGGACAGCATGTCCAATCCATACTGCCTCTGCAAGAGTCATATCCCACTTGTGGATCTAATCACCTCAATGCCCAAGAAGTAACGCAGCTCTCCCAAATTCTTCATCTCAAACTTGTGCTTCAATAGCATTTTCACATGAAGGATATCTTCATCACTATCACCTGTGATGATCAAATCATCAACATAAATGACAAGCAACATAATATCTTTCTCTATTTTTCTCACATTAAGTGAGAAATCTGCCATAGAAATCTGAAAGCCAATAGTGACAAGATATTGTCCTATCTTGTCAGACCATGCTTTGGGTGCTTGCTTCAAGCCATACAAGGCTTTCTTCAACCTGCAAACAAACTCAGGATGAATAGCATGGACATAACCTGGTGGCTGCTCCCTTTCTCCCATTTTTCTTTTCCCGTGGCTTGCTCAAAAGAAGTGGGTTCTGGTTCATGTATCACTTTGACCATATAGACATAGTGAATGGCTGTAAATCCATCATATTTCAGCCTATCCATAGGATACTTAACTCTGGTAGACCTGTGCAAAATAGGGTCACTACCAGGTGCTCTCAAAACATCCCTTGTCTTCCTTACTCCATGTGTAACAATAGAAGGAATATCCAACTCATCATCAAGGCTCTGTTTAGAGCCACTGGATTCACCATCCACATAAGAATGACCTACATTCACATGAACCATGGACTGATCTACTTTCTCTTTTCCTTTTCATGATACTTGCATACCACTATCTGCATTACTTTGAGGAGATTCTTCTGATCTCAATCTGCCTGTCCATGGTGAAGTATGTGAACCACTGCTAGAGGACACTACAGATCCACTTATATTTTGTGATTGCTGTTGTGAATTCTGTGCAGCATCACCATTTTGTGCATCTACATCATCAATCACATTTACTGGTTTATACCAGCTGCTCATCTCATCAAAAACATCTCTGCTCACTGTAAACTTACGAGTAGAAGGATTATAGCATCTATACCCTTTTTGCTGTAGAGAATAACCAATAAAGATGCACTTCTCAGCTTTTGGATCCAACTTGGATCTCAACTCATCTGGCACATGAACATAGGCAATGCAACCAAAAACTTTTAAATGATAAATATCTGGTTTCGTACTAGTATACCTCTCCTCTAGCATCATGCCATGTATTGTTGCAATGAGAGTCCTGTTCATTATGTAGACTGCTGTAGCAACTGCTTCAGCCCAATAATAATCTGGCAGGTCTTTTTCATTGAGCATGGCATGAGTTACCTCTCCAATATGCCTGTTTTTCCTTTTTGCAAGTCCATTTTGCTATGGGGTATGACTACATGAATACTGCTGCTTTATGCCATGCTCCTGTAGGAACCTTGCAAACTCATTTGAGAGGTACTCTCCCCCTCCATCTTGTTAGATATCAATGCTCCACTCTCGTGTAACTATGCGGGAACCAACTAACTCTACTTGTAAGCCCCCCATATGAGGAGAAGGAATTTGAGTAGCTAGGTTAACCAGTAGGTCCTGGTTTGGACACCAGATGGGGGCCATGTGTGGCTTGATGGTTGGATGGGCTTCAGATAGAGTTGGCACACTGCCAACTAGGCTACACGCAAGTGTGGGAAGGCATCCCATGACTGACCGCACTAAGGATAGATGGAGCATTTCTCGAGGCAGCCCCCACTCTCGGGTTGCGGGCCTATTTGGAGCCCCAGATGTGATCTCGGATGGCTCTGCGCTGAACGGTGACCATAGGTCACTTGCTCTATTCTCCACCATGGTTCTAACGCGTGGTCGGTGGCCTATTTCAGACTCGAGTCGGCTCTTTTTGGGCCGACTGGGTCGATCTCCCAATTGGGTCTAAGCGACTACGACTGGTGGCTATATAAGAGCAAGCCCGTGAAGCCCAAGGTTTTGGTTTTCCATGCAAGAGCTTGGAGCCTCTTGGAATCCAGTCTATCAGAGACTTGAAGGGAGTGATAGTTGAGGGTTCGTAGTCTTCTCCAGGCATTGGGCTCAAGGCGCATTGGATTCCGTCTTGGGTGGTGTCTTCGAGTGTCCGTTGGAGACTCTTGAAGGGTGGGAGGGTGGGAGGGGGAATTTGCATGTGCCCTCATGCTCATGTACTATGCCCTTTTGACAAGCTCCATTAACTCTTATTCATGCCACCCATCTTGGGGGAGTTTTTTCCTTAATGCCCATGAGCTTCATGTGAATGGGGGAGGTGGTGGAGTGCTTGGTGTGAATTGCTCCTCTCCATCTTCAGTCCTATCCCCTTACCTTAGTCAAATATTTTTCTTTTAACCATGAGGCACCTTTTGTGCACTATCTTATTGGAGTTAAAATGTTAATTAGACCACGGGATTTAGGTGATGTTGTTTCGACTCCTTGATGGGGTCCATAACGGGGGTATGTAGATGTCCCTAGTTTTTCAGTTAAATATCCCTTTTATTTGTGGGTACAATCTTTGTGGTTGATCGTGTACCCAGAAGTGAGTTGTTCCATTTTATGGGGGTCCCGTCTCTTCCCTCCTAGGGGGTGAGTGTGTGTGTGTCCCACCAAGCCTCAATCCCACAGCAATCCCCACCACTTAGTTTATGCATGGGCAGCTGCCCACCCATCCACATAGACTGGGATTAAATTACCAACTAGGACTATGCTTGGTATTCACTTCTAGATTATTTTTAAATATTCCACATGAAGATTCATAATAATGTCGATGACAGTGCTATAGCGCAATTTCTTGACAAGTACATAACTATAGACAATGCACTCCTTGAATGCAAACTTAGTGACATTCAAACCTACAAGCATAAACAAACATGCATGAAAAAACGCTCGCAGTGTCGCTTCGGGTTCCCAAACCCACTAATGTGTCAGATGAAAATTTTGAGGCCCTTGCCTAAGGAGGACGCTAAGAACATGCACAAAAAGCAATATGCAAACATCAAACAAGCACTGCAAGAAAAAACATGCACAACACTTACTTTTGATTCATTTCTTAACAAAGTCAACCTCTCCGAGCAAGAGTATGAGATCATATTGAGGAGCAGCATCTCACAACCAAAAATATTCATGAAAAGAGATCCAAAGGATATATATATGAACAATTTTAACCCGACACTAAGCAAACTATGGGGAGCCAACACTGACATATAGTCTGTTCTAAACCCTCATGGTGTAGCATCATACTGTACATCGTACATAAGAAAATTTGACAAGGAGACAAACAATGCGATCAAGAACACAATCATCCAAAGCCTTCAACAAAATTCGACAATCAACGAGTGTGTCTATAGGGTTGGAATTGCAATACTAAACACTGAACATATCAGTGCATAGCAAGCAGTGTACCTATGCCTCTCACTGCCACTAACTAGCACTACGAGGGAGTTCATCTACATAAACACCAGCGCACCAGCTGCTGACAGGGCATTGTTGTGGCTGAAAAGGTGGGTGCAACTGGAGATGCTACATCCAGAAAGTGTAGACATCTTCTTCGATGACATTGTCAATAAGTATTCAAAGAGGCATGAATGCTTACATCACCTGCCACCACTGGCAACATTCGCAAGTTCTTACACCCTAAAGCAAGGGCACACCCAAAGAAAGGAAAAAAAGAAGAATAATACGTTTCAATAACTACAAGGTAAAAGATCCAGAGAACCACTACAGGGAACTATTCTTGTTGTACCTACCATTCCATTCCAATGAACACAAGCTTGACAAAACCATCCAAACGTTGAAGGAGATGTACATAAAAAACAAAGACGTGATTGACTCCACACAAGCACTATTTCAACTGTGCGCCTCATACAGTAGTGTGACAAAAAGTAATGCAACTAGCTACTTGTCAAATGCAAGTGGAGAATGACCTTTGGCTTCAAAGAAAAGTGTGATCTAGTCAATCATATGAATCACCATCCAAAAGCAAGCAGCTTTTAGCTGATGAGGCATGAGAAACTAGACTACATGTCCAACAAAGCATATTACAAGAACTTGAGGAAGCTAAACTTCGAGCAGCGTATGCTCTTTGATGACATAATGTTGAAAAAGAGAATTAAAAAGGAGGACCAAATACACATTTTCATATCAGGTAACATGGGCTCTAGCAAAACATTCGACCATGATAAAAAAGGGTCTACGTCGTCATTACTCACATAGAAACACATCCAACACTGACCTTCCCAAAACTTTGCTACTGGCGTACACAGGGAAGGCAGCACGAGGAATTAGTGGGAGCACGCTACATACAACGCTCCTCCTGCCCTTGCTTATGAGCTCCTACACAAGCCTCTCAGTAGAGAAACTCCAAGATTTGGCAGCAATATACTAGGATGTGGAGGCTATTCTCATAGAAGAAATATCTTTAGTTGGCAGAAACACATTCCTCACAGCAAACATGCAAATGCAATCTATTAAGTGAATGGGAATTTTAGAACTAGAGAGAGGTCAATGCTTCCATGGCATTTCTGAGGTTTGGAGTCCTTACGGTTTCACCCAGCAAGATCGCATTTTGTGTAATTAGGAAATTGCAGAGCTCCTTGAGATGGGCCTCATCTCTCAGTCAAGGTCCAAATGGGTAGCCGCTACATTCTATGTCAACAAGCATTCCAAGCAGAAGCGAGGGAAAAAGATATTAGTTATTAATTATAAACCATTGAATAAATGTTTGATCTCTTTGTCTCATCCCATTCCCAATAAGGAGTATTTAATGCAAAAGATCACAGGGGCTAAAATGTTTTCCAAGTTCGATCTAAAAGCTGGGTTTTGGTAGGTTGGTCTCCTTCCTACTGCTGATCAACACAAAATAGGGTTTGTGGTTCCTCAGGGTGTTTATGAATGGAATGTTCTCCCCTTTGGCCTGAAGACTGCCCCTGTCGAATTTCAAAAATTTATGGACTCTGTGTTTAGTCCATATCACTCATTTTGTCTTGTGTACATAGATGACATACTTGTATATAGTAAGGACGAGGCTTCTCACCTCAAGCACCTGCAAGTTGTGTATGATCTGCTCAAGTCTAAAGGTCTAGCCCTGTCAGCTAAGAAGATCATGGTGGGCCAGCCAACCACTGAATTTCTTAGTGTCCAGATTCACAAGGGCACCCCACAAATGCAAGACCATGTTTTAAAAGCTTTGCTTACTTTTCCTGATGAAATAAGAGACCGAACACAATTGTAGTGCTTCCTTGGATGTCTCAACCATATCTCTCCTTTTTATGAACATCTTGCTAAAGACAGGTATCAGCCAGCTCTGTCTTCACAATGGTGGCCCAACTTGGGGTTCAACACAAACTAATGTTGTTCGCTGCATCAAAGAGAAAATATAACAATTGCCCAGTCTAACTATCCCCTCTGCTAATGCACCTTAATCATAGAAAAAAATGCTTCTAATCAGTTCTAGGGTACCATACTTCTAGAAAAAACTCCTTCACAAGAAGTTATTTGTGAGAACTTTCCAGAATCTACCAAAAGTGCTGCAAAACACTTCAAGAAAGGCAGTATGAGCTGAAATCTCCAGACCTCAGGCATGTTCCAAGGAGTAGAATTGAACTATCATTCAATAGAAAAAGAAATCCTTGTTGTCAACGTGCTATTTAGAAGCTTGAGCTATTTATTCTTAATAAGGAGTTTATTGTCCGCACCGACAACCAAAATTTCAAGCTTGTGTACTAGGCGGATAGATAAACAGATCAGCCATGGTCTACTTGCCTGCTAGTAAGAGTTCTTTATGATGTATGATTTCACTTTAGAATGGAAGAAAGGAAGCACTAATGCCATCCCCGACATGTTGTCTCAAGAAGGTGCTCCTTTCTGGGCTACCCACAATAATGGATTGTTTTCGCCCACTAGAAATGGCCCTAGTGGTATCCCGGAATCTACCTTCCATGATGAATAGACACTGTCCATATTGGATAAGATGATCATGACATTGTATAACTATTCGGTGATTAGACACTGCCCCTAGTCTCGGGTAAGACCTTCACCTTTATGTCTTATCTATTGTGACAAGGTTCAAGAAATCATGGTGTTGCCAAGTCCTGAGAGTGTCACTATTGTTAGTAGAATTCTAGGAAAGAGCAAGTATTATCAATGCTTTTGTGATGATTTCATAGAGATAGTGCATCCCATGAACTTGTTGACAAGAAAGCCAGTTTCTTTCCAATGGGGTGTGGAGCAACAAGAGTCTTTTCAGCAACTTTAGGAGGCCATGAGTAAGGGCCCAATATTGAAGTCCCTTGATTGGTCTCAAGACTTTTATGTAAATCCAAGTGTATTTTTGCATTCAGTTGGTGCTGTATTTCTACAAAAAGGAGAGGCAAGTAGAATGCAACCCATCTATTATGCCAGCCGATAGCTTACAGAGGTGGAAATAAGGTATGAAGAAATGGAGTAGCAAGCTCTCTCTTTGGTGTTTTTAGTCAAAATGTTTCACTCCTATTTATTACCGTGACCATCTTTCTTCCTTACATCTTAGTCTATATTAGCATATCTAGTTCGCAAGCCTAATCCTGGGGGAAGATTTATAAAATGGTTGTCAGAGCTTCAAGAGTTCTCTTTCTCTTTTGTCATTAAAAATACCACTAGGTCCACTATGGTAGATTTGCTCACAGGATGGGAGGATCTAAGAGAAGAAAAGAAATATAAGGAGGACATTTATGATGAAAGGGAGACACCACCAACAGCTTTTTTTTAAAATTTTGATCGTGCTTTTAGTCCTTCACACCAACAAGGAGCCGGGGGGATAGTCTTAATGAATTCTGAAGGTCAAGAGGTGTGGGAAAGAGGAAAGAGCTTCCAGGTATCACAACTAACAATGCAGCTGAGTATAATGCTTTGGTTCTTGGTTTGGAGGGTTGTCTTCAAAGTCAAGTTAAAGAATTGGAAGTAAGAGGAGATTCTCAACTTATTATAAAGCAAATAGAAGGGCATTACAAGACAAGAAGTCCTCATTTGAAGGAGTTTAATGAAAATGCTATGTCACTATGTAGTCAGTTTAATTTTTGCAAGTTTGTTCATATAATCAAAAAAGGGCAGATGAGTTAGCTACTCAAGTGTTGACTCTTTCCTAAGGTTTTCATAGGAAGAGAAGGGTATTCTCAGTATGCAGGGTTCTGAGGCTTTTTGTCACCTACAGATATATTGGGGTTGTTGTTTGTAGTATACGTGTAGCTTAGGACCTCGAGTCATGTTCCAATGAAAGATGTAGGCTTAAGTGTGGTAAGCGAACATAGTGCATGCATGTGTAAAACCAAGAATAATTACAATGGAGCATCATGCCAATTTCAACGAAAAAAACAATGTCTTGAAGTTTGGAAAAGATATTACTCAAAGCATGTCACAAGTTCTCTACAACAAGTATCGACTAGAAGGGAGCGACGTCAAAGCCATGGACTGCTGAAAGGAGTAGCTCTCGTGAAACCTCTAAAAAATGAAAAGCCGACAGAGTCTAATGATCACTTTGAATCGGAAATGCCAGAGAGCATAAACGATACGTGTTCTTATGCACTAGGTGTTCTCTTTAACATCACTCATCTTCGATGAAACTTGCCCTAATACATCTTCCAATCAAAAGGAATGGTTCTACCACTCAAAAGAAAGAGGTTCTGAGGTCCCGATTGAGCCGCTACACTTATAAAATGTACAAAACTCGTATCCCGTAGCTGTAGTCGAATAAGAACATTTAGACTAGATTTATTTACGTCATATATCGGTCATTGGTCATTTGAGTCGTTTTTGACTGCCAAGGACGAGCCATAGGCCAATTTCAGGAGAGGAGATGCTAGATGGTATTCCTATATAATAGATTCATACTAACTCCTAGCTCTAATATATGGAAATCCACCAACAAATGTGACAGGCTGGGGTGTTGAATCAGCTATTGATGCCATCATGTATGGATTACATTGGAATCTAGAGAGCAGAAGATATCCACTATAATCCATACTTTTGTACTTAATTCTATTTGTAGCACCCAAAGAAAAAAAGGTATGGATTGATGGAGGTCACTGATCTCTAATTTCATAAAGGCGCCTATGCTGCATTAGAAGAAAGTATATGATTGTCCTTTTGTTCAATTGAAGATGAACATTAAAAGAGGAGAGGTATCTAGACTCTAAAATTCCAAGGAGATCTAGATTTTAGACTCCAGAGTCCAGTATTAAGAAAGTGCTTCATGTAAAAAGGTAGGATATTCCAGAATCTAGATGGTCATGCAACTGTCTAGAGTCTAGTGGTTTCGTCACTTTCAAGACACAATGCCGTGAATAATTCTATCGGGAAGTGGACCCCTGACTCAAAAATACGAATCAGAAGATACGAATCAGAAGCCATAGCATATTTTCACGAACCTTTAGAAGTCATTTGAATATCAGGTCTTCATGTGAAAGGACGCAGTTGGCCACGTGAAATCCTTTGCTCCTCCAATGGGATACTATGCCAAACTCTACTGAAACAACACATAACCAATGGAATGGCACTATAAGATTTGGCTCCCAGTGTTTCCAAGAGCTCAATCCTTGCTTGAAGATGTGGCTCACTTTTCGCATTTGAGGAGTTATGGACGTTTTGTTTGTATTAAGAGCCAAAATGGGTGCGCTTTTGCCCTTTGCAGCCATTTGAGGAGAGCTACCCTTAAAAGTCCCAATAAAAGGTGCCTTTGGGCTATATTGACATGCCATAAGCTGGTCGTGGGGGCTGAATGCTAGATATCCATCTGCCCTACTACCTAGAGAGAAAGGGGCCGATGATCTATCCCCATTTGGCAAAAAATGAAAGAAGAAGCATATGGTTGCATGATCTACCCAAAGAGCTCTTGTCTCATAGCTTCATTGAAGATGCCCTTCAATATATATATATATTTGCTAACATTTGCAATATGGATGGAAAATTTTGATATTTACTCATCGTTATGAAAATCAAAAGTAGTATCTTACTCTTGACCAAAGTTAATTGACCACAATCTTTATGCACAATCATGAAATGATAAGTACGTAGTTATTATTATGATAAATTAATAGGTTTGTTTATGCAACTAAAATCAACAAAAAGTATATGTCCCCCCCTCCCACTCTGTAAAATATATGCAATCATTTGATTTCTCTATAGTCTCTATACTTGGTTGTGGAATATATGCATCATATAATCTATAATAAATTTGAGACAGATTAAAAGAATTTTTCTTTGCAAATTTTCTCAAATATATTCCACAACCAAGTATAGAGACTAGCAAAGAATGTTACTCAGTAGGTGATGATGAATCATTGCTGGAAATCGAGGACACAAAGTTTTAAAAAGAAGAATGGATACAATGTTGAAAAATGTATCACAATCCTTGATCCAAGTTGTGTCCAAATCTAGATAGATTCCTCCTTGTACTGAACGATTGACAAAGAGCATAAGAGTAAGATGAAAGACTAATATTGATATCGATTTTATAATCGAACTAAAGATCTCCCACTTGGTGGACTATAAGATGTTGAGATCAGTTATAAAGCCGACCTTTTGTTTGGATATATACCATACAATTCAGTTTTGATTTGTGTATGGAAATGTAATGTTGAAATTGCATTTGAATTATGATCAGTGTTTTTTTAACTTAGTATAAATACAAATTGTATCCTCTAATGATAAGACCCCTGTGAAGATTGGGGATATAATTTAATACACCTAAATATTTAGGTTACCATTGTACTACTACACATGGGCCCTATTCCAATGCTTAAGCACCGATGTTTAGTGCAGCGGGGCACTAATCATCAGTAATCAAAGCAGGATTAGTTAAGTGTTGCTTTATAGCGACATTAGACAAGTGTCACTATATAGCGACCTTTAAAGAGAGTTGTTATATAGCAGCACTTACTAGACTTGTGAATGCTCGTTATATAGCAACATTGAGATAGTTTCCTATCGTGACATTTTACAGAGAGTGTTTTTTCCCATACTGACCTTTAAAGATAGTTTTTCCCAATGACAATTTTTTTTTCTTTTGATACATGTTTGATCCTTTGAGAGAATAAAAGTATAAGAGCATGTACATCAAGTTTGAAGCTCATATATTCATGTCCAAGTTTGAGATGAAAAAAATCAATGAAGAGCATTTACATCAATGGCTTCATCCTGAGCTAAGTCTAATGCACCAAACAAGTCTATCTCTAACTCTATACTGAGTTGATCTCCTATATCATCATCGTACTCTAGCATCGTATGTTCACCTAAGACTTGATCATCTTCTTTAATAAAGTGTGGTGATTTTTGATGATCGTCATCTTCTTCCTCAATATTATGATCTCCATCTTCCTCCCATACAATGTAATTATGTGCATCTTCCTCTTAGCTCATATTGTGATCTTCATCTTCTTCGCTAGATCCATCTGGATCAATTGGATCCAACATTGGTAGTGGCATCTCCATATCCACATCTCTATCTTCAAAAATTTTCCTACTTCATGGTGCAACTTGGATCACATACCACCATCTTGGATCAGAACATTCTGGATGAAAAACCACCTATATTGAAGATGGGTGCCAAATGCCATCAATCATGTATATGAAATTATGCTTAAGTACATGTATCAATGGATCTTTAAAAATGAAAGTTTCAACTAATTAAATCATTAGTATGCAGCTGCTCACAATGCTCGGGAAGAACAAAAGTATCACTTTCATCGGTCCAAAGTTTGGTGGACTCTATTGCAAAGAAACCACTACTGTCTTTTCTCACTATCGCATGGGACCGTTGTAAATAGTTCTAAACCATTTTACATCAAGAATGAAAATACTAAATCGTCTGAGATCAATTTCATAGATTTCATGTATGGTCTGACAATAATCCAACTACGAGGAGAGAAGATTGGTATCTTAAGCACTTGCTCGGCTATCTTGTGTGAAGTTAGCCATGACTCCACAATCATACGTGACTCTCTTTGAATCGATGCGTTCCACATGAAAATGTCATCCATATGACCATAATGCACTGTACTTTTTGTATTGCAAAAGAGCATCATTAAAACAATGAAGATGCATCTATTTTATAGCATATATTGCCACAAATAATTACTTAATTACATCAAGAGGTAAGAAACCTACATGCTTGTTTATTGTCTCTCCATTGTGTTCAGCTTTATGTAGAGCCAATTGTAGCCAATCAAGTGACATGTGAGTGGGAAAAGGGCGAGATCCCGTGGATATGGTTGCGATCACCTATAAATTACTCTGAATCTCTTCCTTGCAACTATTCTTTATGCTTTGGCCACTTCATATCTCTCAATCCACTTCTGCATCTCCTTGCTATTGAGAATACAAAACTTATTGAATTTCTCCATTTGGTCTTCGCTCATCTTTCTTTCAATCCCTTTTCCTTGGGGAACCTCACCAACGATGCAATCATCATCCTTGTTATGCCAAGCCTGCAGCATATCAGGATCTATGGATGCAAGAAACTCTATGATATATAATAATGACTCTTACACAAGCCATCCCTCTGCCATGCTTGCTTCTGGTCCTGCTCTTTGCCTTACAAATCCCTTCAAAGTTTTTATAAACCGCTCGAGAAAATACATCCACTAACTATGAACGGTACCTGCAATGGCCACCTCATCAACTATGTGCACAAGCAAGTACCAATTGCATCCACAGCTAACAAGTCCGTGACATAAATGCACAACAGTCACCCTAGCATATCACGAGTGGAGCTTGATATCTCAACACTCCCCCTCGAGCTCGATCCCAATTCTTGCACACCAATAAAGTCTCTGAACTTGCATAGCCTCTGTGCACCCAATGCCTTTGTGAATATGTCAGCTACCTGATCCTCTGTGCTTACATAAACTAGATCAATAAAACCTACTAGAACCTTCTCCCGCACATAATGATAATGCACCTCAATGTGCTTTGTTCTAGCATGATAGATTGGGTTATTTTCCAAGTGTATACTGCTCATGTTGTCACAATAAATGACAACTGGCCCATCTGTAAACTGATGCATATCATAAAGTAGCTTATGCAACCAAGCTACCTCACATGCAGCCATAGCTGCACCCTTGTACTCAGCCTCTGTGCTCGATAAGGAAACTGTACGCTGTTTCTTGCTGCTCCAAGTGATTGCAACACTCCCAAAAGAGAACACATATCCACTGGTAGATTGTCTATCAGAAATACTACCAGCCCAATCATCATCAGTGTATCCATGCAACTGTATCTAAACCCCAGCCTCATAAAATAGTCCATACTGCAATGTGGACTTCACATACCTCAGTATGCATCTAGCTGCATCCAAAAGGAGGTTTCCTTGGAGCCTGCATAAATTGACTTACCAACCCAACAGCATAGCTCAAATCTGGCCTAGTAATAGTCATATAAATCAAACTTCCTACTATGTGTCTGTACATAGTAGGGTCTTCCAGAAGCTCACTTGCATCTATGCTCAACTTCACATTCTGCTCCAAAGGAACTGAAATAGGCTTATATAATTATAGCTTGTCATCCCATATTTGGATAGCATGTCCAATCCATACTGCCTCTGCAAGAGCCATATCCCACTTGTGGATCTAATCACCTCAATCCCCAAGAAGTAACACAACTCTCCCAAATCCTTCATCTCAAACTTCTGCTTCAATAGCATTTTCACATGAAGGATATCTTCATCACTATCACCTATGATGATCAAATCATCAATATAAATAACAAGTAGCATAATACCTTTGTCTATTTTTCTCACATAAAGTGAGAAATCTGCCTTGGAAATATGAAAGCCAATAGGGACAAGATATTGTCCTATCTTGTCAGACCATGCTTTGGGTGCTTGCTTCAAGCCATACAAAGTTTTCTTCAACCTACAAACAAACTCAAGATGAATAGCATGAACATAACCTGGTGGTTGCTCCATATAAACCTCTTCTTGCAAATCACCATGCAAGAAGGCATTCTTTACATCCATCCTTGCAACCGGACTGAATGTTTTTTCATAATCAATGCCATGTGTCTGTGCATACCCCTTGACAACTAATCTTGCCTTGTATCTGTTCACAGAACCATTTGCATTGTGCTGCACCTTATAAACCCACTTGCAGCCAATTGCATTCTTGTCTTTAGGCAAAGGCACCAATTCCCATGTAGCATTTGCTTCCAAGGCATCCATTTCTTCATCCAAGGATTTCTCCCATTTTTCTTTTCCCATGGCTTGTTCAAAAGAAGTGGGTTCAGGTTCATGTATCACTTTGACCATATAGGCATAATGAATGGCTGTAAATCCATCATATTTCAGCCTATCCATAGGATACTTAACTCTGGTAGACCTGCGCAAAATAGGCTCACTACTAGGTGCTCTCAAAACATCCCTTATCTTCCTTATTCCAGGTGTAACAACAAAAGGAATACCCAACTCTGATATCAAGGCTCTATTCTAAGCCACTAGATTCACCATCCTCATAAGAGTGATCTGCATTCACATCAACCATGGGCTGATCTACTTTCTCTTTTCCCTTTCGTGATACTTGCATACCACTATCTGCATTTCTGAGGAGATTCTCTTGATCTCAATCTGCCTGTCCATGGAAAAGTATGTGAACCACTCCTAGAGGACACTACACATCCACTAATATTTTGTGATTGCTGCTGTGAATTCTGTGCAGCATTACCATTTTGTGCATCTACATCATCAATCACATTTATTGGTTTATACTAGCTGCTCATCTCATCAGAAACAACATCTCTGCTCATTGTAAACTTACGAGTAGAAGGGTTATAGCATCTATACACTTACTGCTACAGAGAATAACCAATAAAGATGCACTTCCCAACTTTTGGATCCAACTTGGATCTCAACTCATCTGGCACTTGAACATAGGCAATGCAACCAAAAACTTTCAAATGAGAAATATTTGGTTTCCTACCAGTATACCTCTCCTCTAGCGTCATGCCATGTATTGCTGCAGTGGCAGTCCTATTCATTATGTAGACTGTTGTAGCAACTGCTTCAGCCCAATAATAATCTGGCAGGACCTTTTCGTTGAGCATGGCACGAGATACCTCTCCAATATGCCTATTTTTCCTTTCTGCAAGTCCATTTTGCTATGGGGTATGATTGCATGAATTTGACAGGTACTCTCCCCCTCCATCTGAACCTTGCAAACTCATTTAAGAGGTATTTTATTTGCAGGCCTATTTCTTTCTCAACCATAGCTTTAAAAGCTTTGAAATGCACAAACACTTCACTTTTCTTTTTCATAAAATACACCCAAACTTTTCTGCTGTAGTCATCAATAAAAGTGACAAAAAAATGATAGCCTCCAATAGATGCAACTTTAGTAGTCCACACATCAGAGTGGATTAATTCCAATGGCCACTTACTCTCTTGAACATGTCCAGGAAATGGTTTCCTTACCTATTTTCCAAATTGATAGGCTTCACATACCTTATGCATTTCTGCAACCTTGAACTTAGGCAATCCTGCAACAATATTTCAGGCCTGCATTAATTTAAGTCGCTCTACATTAACATGACCAATGCGTTTATGCCAGATATCAATATTTGCAACTAGATCGGTCCCATGTGCAAACATTGCTGCACTCAATTCAGGCATGTCTGCATCCAATGTAAACATACTGCCCTTCTTCTTTCATTTTGCTATCAAGCGACCTTTATTTTTCATATCCTCAACAAAGCATCCATGAGGATTAAATTTGACCTGCAAGCCCTGCTCAACCCTTTGACCAATAGAAACCAAGTTCTTGGTGATATTTAGGACATGAAATACATGAGACAGGTATTTCTTTTTCCCATCCTGCATAGACAAAGGAACTTTACCAATCTGCACAATAGGATGTGTAGTATCATCATTAGTCTCCACAAATCTTGGTCTTTCCATTTTCCTTGCATCCTGCATCCATTCCGCATGACTTGTCATGTGGTTTGATGCACCTGAGTCATCATACCACACATCATTACTTTCTTCTGCACTTTTCACAGAATTGGTCATGTGCTACACCATAGACAAATGCTCATTTATGTCATCACCCTGTCTACTAGAGGATGCATAATTGCCTTGCTGCAATTTTCCAGTCATGATGTCATTCTACTTTTTATAGCAGTCTTTAGCCATATGACCCATTTTACCACAGTAGTAGCATTCAACATTGCTATTTGCATTTTGGCCTCTCTGCCATCCACCATGACCTCTTTGGCTCCCCCTTCCTCTAAAGTTACCACGTCCTCCTCCATAGGACTGGTTTTCTTGAATTTGCTGCATATTTTGATTTCTGCCACGGCCTCTAGATCAGCACTTTGCCTTCACAATGCATTCCCAAATTGATATTTACAAAAACTAATATTCTTTTGCAAAAATATATGATGGGGATCTTTTTTCTTGTCCAAGCATCTAGTCTCTTAAACCATGTTTACCATTTCTCTCTGAATTTTGTAAACACATTGCTAAGGATGCCACTATGAAATAGGGGTCTCCTAGCCACCAATAGCATTATGCCCATGATAGCTCCCATCAATGACACTAGAAATTTCATTGCATGTCCCAAATATTTTGGGATAGGTTGTAGCTGTGGAATGCATGTCTCCTATTAATCCATGTTATCATGAACGATGCACAAGTATTCCTTTGAATCTAGCTCTAATCATGATCTTGAACCATAGTAAACATTTTTAAAGCTCATTGTCAAAGCATGTGCACTCTTCTTTGGGTCTTAGCATGGGAGGGTGACACAAAAAGCACTGCCCGGGACATTTACTACTTTTAGTGGTATAGGACACCTATTTCAAACCTTAAAAAATTATTACAATGATAAAATGTGCTTTTTGACTCTTACAATATTGTAAGTTCATTAGAGACCATTGATTCTTTTTTAAAATCATATATTAAGGTACATAATTTGTGCTATAAGTAATGTGCTATGTGCTTTCATAAAGCACAAAAAGCATGTCACCTAACCATGCTTGGAACCCTTTTCATTATATATTTAGCAAGCTCTTTGTTGAATTTCAATTTCAATTTGATGGATGAGAATGTGCTTGTCTTTGATACACTCATAGTTTTGAATCTTGTACACCAAACTCTACTAAAGGTAGACTTATACATGCTCTTATGATGCAACACATCTAGTGTAATTTTCACCTTTTGTGGAATATCTACTTGGTTATACATTGAAAGGAAAGAGTAGAGTGGACACAAAATCAGAATAAGCAATATGCCTTTTCTTCTCTTGCTGGATCCCTTGCCGGTCGTGTCGGTGTTGAGGATTCTCCAGCATTGGAGGCTGTAGAAGAAGCGGTAGGAGTAGGTTTGACAAGTCCCCATAAGTTCTCCCTCATCAATGCAAATTTCACCTTCATTTGCCATGTATGGAAGCCCTTTCCATTGAACTTCTCAAGATTAAATATGGTAGCCATGAGAGGGTCTAACCCAGATATTGGGCAGTGTCTATCTCTCTTACAATAGGTTCATGGTTAGAGAGGGAGAGTCTCTTATTTGGCACCGCCCCTCTTGGGATCATAGTAAGCAAGTGATGCGATTATCTTTTCCTACTTCCTCTCATGTCTCCATTATAGGCATCCCTGATGATGAACCAGACAATGCTTTTGACTCAATGCTGCCTTTAGCTAAAGCTAAGGCCATCCAAGATTGGGTCACATCAACTACTACCTCACGATTTCCTTCTGATGCTAGTCTGCAATATCGATGATCTATGGTAGTAAATCATTCACCTCAGATGGACTCCAACTATGATAATATCACCACATTTGAATGAGTATATCTAATGCTGATGCTACAGCCGGTTCAATGGCCCAAAGCTTATGGTTTTCAAGCTTCTTTAAAGGATGGTTCTCTTAAGTTCATGCATGCTCCGTATGCCCTTATGGACAAAAATGATGATAGCAAGCTAGTAGAGTAGAAACAACTGAATTGGTACAGGTATTCCATGAACATTCCCATGCTTAAATTGATATTATGATAGTTGGAGTGCATCTGAGGTGAATGATTTACTGCCGTAGATCGTTGATATTGCAGACTAGCATCAAAAGGAAATCGTGAGGTAGTAGTTGATGTGACCCAATCTTGGATGGCCTCAGATTAAGCTGAAGGCAGTGTTGCATCAAAAGCACTGTCTGGTTCATCATCGGGGATGCCTGTAATGGAGACATGAGAGGAAGCAAGAAAAGATAATCACATCACTCACTTACTATGATCCCGAGAGGGGCGGCACTGAATAAGAGCTTTCGAGGGTGCATCTTCAATATGAAATTGAGGAAGTTGGGAAGAGACTTCATTGAGAACTTGTTGGTAATCCATTTCCCATTCTTCGGGAATAGGAATAGCATAAAAAGGAAAGCGAGTAATTTCGGCATTAGTCTTGTCGTATAGTATGCATACAGTATCAGGATGAATATGACAGGGAATAGGATTAATAGTAGAGACAAGATAATTGACAGAGTGTACATGGATTATTGCGAAATGTTCAGACTTGGGTTTCATAGAGAGACCCTTAATCTAGACATATAAACGAAGGGTAGTAGATAGATAAGGATCACTCAAGGACATTTAAGTTTGGGGTAAATGACAATATACTCAGGTTCATGCTTCAGACTACCATGAACGAGACCAACATCCTCTTGCACCTCTCTCTAGTGGCCCTCCCATACATATTCGATATATTATTTACAGGTATTCAATGAACAAGAATTTCTTGGATTAGGCATGCAATTCCATTGCTATGGGCATCCTGGCTTCCTCTAAAGGAGTGAATAAGTAAGGCCTAGATTCTGAAAAATTCATGCTTGAGACCTAATTACATTGTTCTTTTCTTTGAAATTATAGTGCTTCCATGGGTTGCTAGCAAAGCACTCCCTTGAGGGGTAATCTTGTAAGAAAATAATAGAACGTCTATGCTCAACAGATAATAGGATCTCGTATGCAAGAGAGAAAACAAGATAGTATGGAGTATAAAAAATTTGATTACTGTAGAACTGATACAATAGATGGTGCTGCCTCCCAACCATGCACTCTTGTGAAAGAAGCTTCGATGGCATGCTGGAAATGGAAGAAGACGGAGGCTGGATGCTAAGGAATCAGGGTTGCTGTAGCCAGTGATGAAATGGGCTTCACGAGCTTGCTCTTATATAGCCACCAGTCGTAGTCGGTTAGGCCCAATTGGGTGATCGACCCAGCCACCCAAAACGGTCGACTGCGGTAGGCCACCAACCATACGATAGAACCGGTGTGCAAAACAGAACAACTGACCTACGATCACCGTTCGATCTGGGATCATCCGAGGCTCCAAATGAGCCCCACAACTCGAGAGTGGGCTGCCCTGGGAAATGCTCTGCCTACCCTCAGTGCAGTCAGTCAAGGGATGCCTTCCCGCACTTGCATGTAGCCTAGTTGGCGGTGTGCCAACTCTATCTAAAGCCATCCAGCCATCAGGCAACACATGGCCCCCATCTGGTGTCCAAACCAGGACCTACCAGATAACCGAGCTACTCAAATGCCTTCTCCTCATATGGGGGCTTACAAGTAGAGCTAGCTGGTTCCTGTGTAGTTACATGAGAGTGGAGCATTGATATCTAACAACCCCCCCTCTCGCAAGTGAGCTTACTTTTTCGGCCCAATTCCAAGTCGATGAAGATGCCTCTCTAGCAAGTCTCTTCCAAGAGCCTTCGTGAAGATGTCCGTAGCATTCTCTATAGTCAGACAGCACACCAAGTCGACCTCTTCATCCATGATGAGCTCACGTACAAACTAATATTGAATCTCAATGTGTTTTGTGCGAGCGTGGAACATTGGGTTCTTTGCAATCGCCATGCAACTCTGATTGTCACATGATAACTGCATAGGCTTGTTTTGCACTGCACCCATGTCTCCCAAAATCCTCCTCAACCACACTACCTTGCAAGAAGCAAAGCATGCAGATTTGTACTCGGCCTCGGTAGAAGAAAGAGCAACTGTGGGTTGCTTCTTGCTGACCCGTGACACAGTATCTTGTCACTGATCTCCTGCTGTCCACGTCTCCTGCCCAATTCGAGTCACAGTATCTGGTCAAGATGTTGCCCTTGGTATAGGTGATGCCATAATCAAGTGTGCTTTTGATGTATTTCAGCACCCGCATCCTTGCCCTCCAATGGTTCTCTCGGGGCTTATTGGAAAACCTGCTTAGTATGCCAGTCGCAAAACTGATGTTCGACGTGTGTTGCATAGGTAAATCAAGCTGCCCACATGCCTTCTGTACTTTGCTTCGTCCACTAGTGGTGATGAATCCTCGTTTGAGAGCTTCGCGTCAACCTCCATAGGGGTACCAACTGTCTTGCACTCAGCCATGCCAAATGCCTTCTGTATCTCACGAGCATACTTCAGCTGTGAAATGAAGATCTATTTCGGCTCCTGCCAAACTTCAATCCCCAAACAGAAATGCATCAGTCCGAGGTCTGTCATTTCAAACTCTCTTCCTAGCAAATGCTTCGTCTATGAGATCTTCTCTTCATGGTTCCCTATTATGACAAGGTCATCCACATAAAGGACCATGATCATACACCTACCTCCTTCTATGAAGATGTACAAATTTGCATAAGATGGGCTCCTCCTGAACCCGTTTTGTAGAAAGTAGGCATCAATTTGCTGGTACCATGCTCCTGGGGCCTGTTTCAGCCCGTAAAGTGCCTTCTTCAGTTTGCAAACTTTACCTTCTGAACCAAGGATCTCAAAACCTGGTGGTTGTTCCACGCATACCTCCTCCTTGAGATCTCCATTCAGAAAGGCGGATTTCACATCCATTTGAAACACTTTGCTGGTACCATGCTCCTGGGGCCTGTTTCAGCCCGTAAAGTGCCTTCTTCAATTTGCAAACTTTACCTTCTAAACCAAGGATCTCAAAGCCTGGTGGTTGTTCCACGTATACCTCCTCCTTGAGATCTCCATTCAGAAAGGCGGATTTCACATCCATTTGAAACACGGGCCAACTTCCCTAGGCAGCTAAAGCCAAAACACTGCGAATTGTGGTTAGTCGAGCTGTGGGAGCAAAAGTATCTTGATAATCAATAACCATGTACCTGTGCGAATCCTTTTGCCATGAGCCGAGCCTTGTACTTATCCAATGTGCCGTCAGACTTGTACTTGGTCTTGTACACCCACTTGGTTCCGATTACCTTGCATTTTGGTGGTCGATCCACAAGGTCCCAAGTGTTGTTCTTCATTATGGAGCCATACTCCGACTGCATTGCCTCCATCCACCTATCATTGCCCTATGCCTCTTCAAGATACTTGGGTTCATCAGCACGGATCACTTCTGTCATCAAAGCATAGTTGACCAAGTGTTCCTGCACCCTTCTTTGCTCCTCTAATCTCTTAGACCGGCGGTGTTCGGATGGTTCCTCCTCAATGGCTGGAGGTTCTCTGCCATCCAAAAGCTGCTTTACCCACTTCTAGAATGGCTATCGCCATTGTGGTTCTGCAGGCTCTTCTTCATCTTCTTTGTCTTGAATCCTCCCAAGCACTGTTGGGGGAGTTCGGTCTGCTACTAGTGGCGGAACTGGATGGATATCCTGGTCCTGGTTGTCTAGGAAGGAAGCATCCTCCAATTGATGTAGCTGTTCTGAGAATACCACATCGTGACTTACAATTACCTTCTTGGTAATAGGGTTATAGAGATGGTAACCCTTTGCCTCTTCACTGTAGCCCAAGAAAATACACTTCCGGCTCTTTGGTTCCCATTTGGTCCTAGTAGCATCAGGGACATGCAGAAAACAATCACATCCAAAAACTCTAAAATGTGCAGCTGAAGGTTTCTTACTAGAAAAGGCTTGCAGTGTTGAGATATCGAGCTCCACTCATGATATGCCAAGGTGATCGTTGTGCATTTATGTCACCAACTTGTTAGCTGCAGATGCGATTGGTACACCGCCCATGAATAATAGCTAGATGACAGCTATCCTTATGTACTCTAGTTCGTGGCTCAGTTAGTATGCCACCTTAGTTAGCTGAGTTTGGTTTGAGACCCACATATAGGGTTCTTCTATTTCTTTGTACTAGAGTTCTTTTGGCTTTCACAATAAGAAGAGAAAAGCTATTTTCAGCCTCCACCTTTGTGTGTATTCCCCCATTGTGTATGTGAGAAAGCCGCAAGTGAGACTCCTTGCTTCTCTCCCACTATCTTCACATGGTATCAGAGCCTGGTTTGTGGTAAGGAGCTCAAGAAAGCAAACCAAGTTCGCAGTGTCCTGGTAAGAGGACCAGTGTTGCTTTCCTTTTTCGAGTTTGGGAGCAAATCTCTGCAGGTAGCACAGCCAGAAAGTGCAAGAGTGCATTGTCTCAGCTTGAGACACCCTTCGCAGTATGGTGAGAGGGTAGTATATGCTGCGGGAACAGGCAAAGCCTAGGGTGACTTTATTTTTTTGATTCGAGGCCATTTTGGGGCCTGTTTTGGGAGGTGGAAGTTCTCCACAAGCACTGAGAAAAAGGCCCTGTTTTTGCTATGCGACCACTGCTCTGCAGGTCGGTGAAAAGTTGCAACAGAAATTGCATCGTATGCCTGTGCACAGAGATATTGGGAGTTACAGAATCATCCTTATTTCCTGTTGATGCAAAATCGTCACTAGAAAGTGACTGTGTGGTCAAATACCACTTTTGTTAGTTTTGCATACTTGCCCTTGTGAGGCAGAAGTTGTGTTTTTTGTAGTGACAGAATATTTTGCAGTGTTCTGTAATGGCAACTGATTCTCTTTCATAGATTGTCACTGAAAAGCTTGACAAGAACAACTTCCAAGCATGGAAGTTTAGAATGACGAATTTCCTTATGGGAAAAGGCTATTGGGAATTCATTACAAGAAATGAAGAAGAACCAGTTCTTCCTAATGTTCCCAATCAATAGGAAATGTAGGCATTTAAAGGATGGCATGAGAGAGCCAAAAAAGTTATGTACTGGCTGTCTATCAGTATTTTAGATTCTATGATTGTGCATATTCAAGATGCAAGTACGCCAAAGGAGGCATGGGATACTTTGGCAAAAATGTACAGCACAAATACGCAAGCCAGGAAAATGCATCTCAAGCAGGAGTTGCACAATGTGCAAAGAGAAAATATGAGCATCAATGACTACCACATGAAGGTGAAGAAAATTGCAGATGCACTTGCTTCCATTGGGTCACCAGTGGAAGATGATGATTTAGTTTCTATGACCTTGAAGGGTCTAGGAAAGGATTATGCACAGTTCTGGACATCCATTGCTATCCATGAAAAATTTCCTAATTTTGAGGAGTTGTTTGCTCTTCTAATTTCTGAAGAGCAGATAAATGGTAGTGCATCTTCTTCAGAAGGAACTTCAAAAGAAATTGTCTTCTACTCAAATGCTTGAAGAGGTAGAGGTAGAGGTAGAGGTAGAGCAGGCCAATCTAGAGGCCATGATAGAAATCAAAATATGCAGCAAACTAAAGAAAACTAGTCCTATGGAGGAGGACGTGGTAACTCTAGAGGCAGGGGGAGCCAAAGAGGTCGTGGTGGATGCAAAAGAGGCCAAAATGCAAACAACAATGTTGAATGCTACTACTGTGGTAAAATGGGTCATATGGCTAAAGACTGCTATTAAAAAAGCAGAATCACATCATGAATGGAAAATTGCAGCAAGGGAATTATGCATCTTCTAGTAGATAGGGTGATGACAGAAATGAGCATCTGTTTATGGTGCAGCACATGACCAATTATGTGACAAGTGCAAAAGAAAGCAATGACTTGTGGTATGTTGACTCAGGTGCATCAAACCACATGACAGGTCATGCAAAATGGATGCAGGATGCAAGGAAAATGGCAAGACCAGGATTTGTGGAGACTGGTGATGATACTGCACATCCTATTGAGCAAATTGGTAAAGTTCCTTTGTCTATGCAGGATGGGAAAAAGAAATACCTGTCTGATGTATTTCATGTCCCGAATATCACCAAGAACCTGGTTTCTGTTGGTCAAATGGTTTAGCAGGGCTTGCAGGTCAGATTTAATCCTCATGGATGCTTTGTTGAGGATATGAAAAATAACGGTTGCTTGATAGCAAAAGGAAAGAAGAAGGGTAGGATGTTTACATTGGATGCGGACATGCCTGAATTGAGTGCAACAATGTTCGCACATGGGACTAGTGTAGTTGCAGATATTGATATCTGGCATAAACGCATTGGTCATGTTAATGTACAGTGACTTAAATCAATGCAGGCCCAAAATATTATTGTAAGATTTCCTAAATTCAAGGTTGTAGAAATGCATAAGGTATGTGAAGCCTGTCAATTTGGAAAATAGGCAAGGAAACCATTTCCTAGACATGTTCAAGAGAGTAAGAAGCCATTGGAATTAATCCACTCTAATTTGGGGACTACTAAAGTTGCATCTAGAGGCTGTCATTATTTTATCACTTTTATTGATGACTACAGCAGAAAAGCTTGGGTGTATTTTATGAAAAAGAAAAGTGAAGTGTTTGGGCATTTCAAAGCTTTTAAAGCTATGGTTGAAAAAGAAACAGGCCTGCAAATAAAATGCCTAAGGTCAGATGGAGGGGGAGAGTACCTCTCAAATGAGTTTCCAAGGTTCCTGCAGGAGCATGGCATAAAGCATCAATACTCATGCAGTCATACCCCACAGCAAAATTGGACTTGCAGAAAGGAAAAACAGGCATATTGGAGAGGTATCTCGGGCCATGCTTAATGAAAAAGACCTACCAAATTATTATTGGGCTGAAGCGGTTGCTACAGCAGTTTACATAATGAATAGGACTCCCACTGTAGCAATACATGGCATGATGCCAGAGGAGATGTATACTGGCAGGAAACCAGATATTTCTCATTTGAAAATTTTTGAATGCATTGCCTATGTTCATGTGCCAGATGAGTTGAGGTCCAAGTTGGATCCAAAAGCTGAGAAGTGCATCTTTATTGGTTATTCTTTGCAGCAGAAAGGGTATAGATGCTATAACCCTTCTACTTGTAAGTTTACAGTGAGCAGAGATGTTGTTTTTTATGAGGTGAGTAGTTGGCATAAACCAGTAAATGTGATTGATGATGTAGATGCACAAAATGGTAATGCTACACAGAATTCACAGCAGCAATCATAAAATATTAGTGGACTTGCAGTGTCCTCTAGCAGTGGTTCACATACTTCACCATGGATAGGCAGATTGAGATCAGGAGAATCTCCTCAAAGCAATGCACATAGTGGTATGCAAGTATCACAAAAAGGAAAAGAGAAGGTAGATCAGCCCATGTTTGATGTGAATGCAGGTCACTCTTATGTGGATGGTGAATCCAGTGGCTCAGAACAGAGCATTGATGATGAGTTGGGTATTCCTTCTGTCTATTTTGTGCAAGTCTACCAGAGCTAGGTATCCTTTGGATAGGCTAAAATATGATGGATTTACAGCCATTCACTATGGCCATATGGTCAAAGTGATACAGGAACCAGAACCCACTTCTTTTGAGCAAGCCATGGGAAAAGAAAAATGGGAGAAAGCCATGGATGAAGAAATGGATGCCTTGGAAGCAAATGCTACATGGGAATTGGTGCCTTTTCCTAAAGACAAGAATGCCATTCGTTGTAAGTGGGTTTATAAGGTGAAGCACAATGCAGATGGTTCTGTGAACAGATACAAGGCAAGATTAGTTGTCAAGGGGTATGCACAGACATATGGCATTGATTATGAAGAAACATTCAGTCCGGTTGCAAGGATGGTAACCGTAATAGCAGTCATTGCTATGGCTGCATCAAAGGGATGGTCTTTATATCAGATGGATGTAAAGAATGCCTTTTTGCATGGTGATTTGCAAGAAGAGGTCTTTATGGAGCAGCCACCAAATTATGATCATGCTGTTCATCTTGAGTTTGTTTGCAGGTGGAAGAAAGCCTTGTATGGCTTGAAGCAAGCACCTAGAGCATGGTCTGACAAGATAGGACAGTATCTTGTCACTATTGGCTTTCAGATTTCCAAGGCAAATTTCTCACTTTATGTGAGAAAAACAGAGAAAGTTATTATGCTGCTTGTCATTAATGTTGATGATTTGATCATCACAGGTGATAGTGATGAAGATATCCTTCATGTGAAAATGCTATTGAAGCAGAAGTTTGAGATGAAGGATTTGGGAGAGCTACATTATTTCTTGGACATTGAGGTGATTAGATCACCAAGTGGGATACAGCTCTTGCAGAGGCAGTATGGATTGGACATGCTGTCCAAATATTGGATGACAGGCTGTAAGCCTATTTCAGTTCCTTTGGAGCAAAATGTGAAGATGAGCGCAGATGCAGGTGAGCTTCTAGAAGACCCTACTATGTATAGACGCATAGTAGGAAGTTTGATTTATATGACTATTACCAGGCCAGATTTGAGCTATGCTGTTGGATTGGTAAGTCAGTTTATGCAGGCTCCAAGGAAACCGCATTTGGATGCGGCTAGATGCATACTTAGGTATGTGAAGTCCACATTGTAGTATGGACTATTTTATGAGACAGGGGTTCATATACATTGCATGGATACACTGATGCTAATTGGGTTGGTAGTATTTTTGATGGACGATCTACCAGTGGATATGTGTTCTCTTTTGGGAGTGCTGCAGTCACTTGGAGCAGCAAGAAACAGCCTACAGTTGCCTTGTCGAGCACAGAGGCTGAGTATAGGGGTGTAGCAATGGCTGCATGTGAGGTAGCTTGGTTGCGTAAGCTACTTTATGATATGCATTAGTCTACAGATGGGCCAGTTGTCATTTATTGTGACAACATGAGCAGTATACACTTGGCTAGAACAAAGCACATTGAGGTGCATTATCACTATGTGTGGGAGACGGTTTTACTAGGTCTTATTGATCTAGTTTATGTAAGCATAGAGGATCAGGTAGCTGACATATTCACGAAGGCATTGGGCACAGAGAAGTTGCGCAAGTTCAGAGGCCTGCTTGGTGTGCAAGAATTGGGATTGAGCTCAAGGGGGAATGTTGAGATATCGAGCTCCACTCATGATATGGCAAGGTGACCGTTGTGCATTTATGTCACCGACTTGTTAGTTGCAGATGTGGTTGGTACACCACCCATGAATAATAGCTGGATGACAACTATCCTTATGTACTCTAGTTCATGGCTCAGTTAGTATGCCACCTTAGTTAGCTGAGTTTGGTTTGACACCCACAATTAGGGTTCTTCTATTTCTTTGTACTAGAGTTCTTTTGGCTTTCACAACTAAGAAGAGGAAAACTATTGTCAGCCTCCACCTTTTTGTGTATTCCCCCATTGTGTATGTGAGAAAGCTGCAAGTGAGACTCCTTCCTTCTCTCCCACTATCTTCACATGCAGTGGAGTCATCCCATTCATAGCCTTCGTGTAGCTACGATTCAGGATGTAAACTGCAGTGTTACATGCTTTATCCCAACAAGACTTTGGCAAATCTTTCCCTTTCATCATACTCGGGCCCATTTTGCAGATGACGTGCATCTTGTGTTCTGCTACTCCATTTTGCTATGATGTATGTGGCAGGGGTTTTTGCCTCTTTATTCCGTGACTTTTGCAGTAACTTTCGACTTTAGTTGATGTGAACTCTCCACCTCTGTCTGATCTCAAATTCTTTACCTTCCTCCCCGTTTCTTTCTCGACCATTACATGCCATTCCTTGAACCTACTAAAAGCCTCGTCTTTAGTCTTCAGGAAGTATATCATATCCTTCTACTGTAGTCATCGATCAGTGTCATGAAGTAGTAAGAACCACCCAAAGCTTCCATCTCCATCTTTCCGCAGAGGTCCATGTGAACGAGCTCTAGAGGAGCCTTTGCCCTACTAGCCTCTTTAGGAAAGGGATGCCGATGCTGCTTGCCCATCATGCAAGCTTCACATACATCGGGCAGATCTAAAATTTCTGGTAGGTCTGCAATCATTCCACTTTTATGCATCTCCTTCGAAGAACTAAGGTTTAGATGACCAAACCTCTCATGCCATAGCTTAGTGTTCTTCACATCCGCTCAAGCATTGAAAGCTGAAAGTTCATAAATGCTGTTGCACCATGTACCTTTACCAATGACCTTCCCTTGAAGATCCAGAATCTGTGCACCATTCTTATCGAATTGAACTTTGAGGTCTCGATCTGTGATCGGGGAAACGGACAACAAGTTCCTCTTGATATCTGGCACATAAAGAACATCGGACAACTGTTTTACAACTCTATCTGACTTAAGAGCAATCATACCTTTTCCTTTTGCTGGACATTTTGCATCATTGCCGACTGCTACTAGGATGTCATTCCCTACCGGCTATAGAGAGGTATACCAATCCTTCCGACTGGGCATGCGGCGCAATGCACCACTATCAATGATCCATGGTTCATTCACAGGTACATGAACTGCCTCCGTGTAAATCTCCTAAATTGCGATGAATAGCTCTATTGGTACTGCCTGCGCGCTGTTGCTGGACTCTTTCTTTACTCCGTTCTTCTCATCTGCAATCTTCTTTCAGCACTCATTCTGCTTATGCCCTGCCTTGTTGTAATATAAGCACTTGATCTTCTTCTTTCTCTTTTTATCATCAGAAGAAGATGGGTTACCAGAGTCCTTACCCTTACCTTTCTTTGATTTGGTCCACAAAGCCGAATCTTCTCCAGTCCTCGTCTTTTGATGCATCGCCTCCTCCAGAAGCATGGCACTGAAATCCTCAAAGTTGAGGGGTAGATTTCTGTTTTGCGTATTCAATGCAATAACAAGACCGTCGTATTTTGGTGGGAGAATCCTTATGCTCCTTCATGCTAGATTCTTGTTGGGATGGTGATGCCAATCGCAGTCATCTGATCGTGTAGATTCTTCACCCTAATGATGAACTTCTCTGTCACTTCAGACTCAGACAACTTCTCATTCGCGAGTTGAGTCTCCAGATCCTGAATCCACGTCTAATTCGTGGCCTCGTACTGATTTTTCAAGGCCGTCCATGCCTCCTCCACTGTGGTGACATGTTGAATTAACGCCATGACGGAATCACTAACATTGCAGACAATAGAACACAATGCATCTGCATTTCTTCTTATCCACGCGAGAATCTCATTCGCAGATGGTACTATTTGTTGTCCTGCATTGGCTAGATCTGGTCTCGCAACCGGCCTCACATCCACCCGAGTAGTAGTGTCTAAAAGCTCTATGCGCTTAGGATGGTCTTCATCTTGAACTTCCAGAGTGGATAGTTAGAGCCGTCCAACTTTCCACTTTTGCCGAACGGTGGGATTCACAATCTTGCGGGCTAGGCCATCTCTCACAATCTGCTCGCAAACAGAAAACACACTACCAAATTTTCTTGCTAGAGTCCAGGCTCTGATACCATGTAAGGAAATAATACAACATCTGTGCTCAACAGATAACAGGATCTCATATGCAAGAGAGAAAACAAGATAGTATGGAGAATCAAAATTTTGATTACTGTAGAACTGATACAATAGATGGCGCTGCCTCCCAACCGTGCGCTCCTATGAAAGAAGCTTCGATGGCATGCTGGAAATAGTAGAAGACGGAGGCTGGATGTGAAGGAATTAGGGTTGCTATAGCCAGTGATCAAATGGGCTTAATGGGCTTGCTCTTATATAGCCACCAGTCGTGGTCGGTTAGGCTCAATTGGGTGACCGACCCAGTCTACCCAAAATGGTCGACTGGGGGCTATATAAGAGGCCACTGACCATATGATAGAACCGGTGCACAAAACAGAGTAACTAACCTATGGTCACTGTTCGGCCCAAAGCCATCCGAGATCATCTGAGGCTCCAAACGGGCCCCACAGCCCGAGAGTGGGCTACCCCGAGAAATGCTCCATCTACCCTCAGTACGGTTAGTGAAGGGATGCCTTCCCACACTTGCATGTAGCCTAGTTGGTGGTGTGCCATCTCTATCTGAAGTCGTCCAGCCATTAGGCCACACATGGCCCCCATCTGGTGTCTAAACTAGGACCTACTAGATAACCGAGCTACTCAAATGCCTTCTCCTCATATGGGGGGCTTATAAGTAGAGTTAGCTGGTTCCTGCATAGTTACATGAGAGTGGAGCATTGATATCTAACAATTCTCCTGTGGAGGATTCAGCTGAGTGGAATCAAACTCATCTCAAGAGTAGAGCCCATGAGCTCTCCTCCTACAAGGAGTCCCATCATCATCAATAGTCTACTCTCCAGATGGGCGATGTGAATACAGGTCTAATATAATGGGATTGGACAAACACAAACACAAAATCTAATAAGAAGAAAAAATAATAATAGATACTTACATTTTACTCTTCTATGTTTTGAAAAGAGACCACCAACATATCTAAGGATGGATATGAAATGAGAAATAAAGAAAAGAAAGAAGGAAGAAATATGGAGAAAAGAGGAACATAAGGTAATAAGAAGAGGAGAGAAAGAGAGAAAGAAAAGAAGAGGGCAAGAAGAGGAGGATAAGAAGAGGGAGAATAGAAAAGGGTGAAAGAAGAAGACGATAAGAAGAGGCAGGAGAGGGAGAAAGACAGAATAGGAAATTAGTCATCCATGAAGTTATAAATATTTCCCTTACACTTTCATGAGGTAGTAATCTTCTATGTAATCTTCATTTCACTATTGTCTCATGCCATGGACTCTACTGGCTAAAGTGTGCTAGGAAATATTTATAACTTTATTAAATACAAAAGTCCTCGGGGTAGAAAGACGGAAATGCAGAAAGATGAAAAATGAGGAAAGATGGAAACGTGGAAAGACAAAAACATGAAAACAAGGAAAAATACAAAAAAAAGAAAGGGAGGAAGAGGAAAGGAAGAGAGACAAGAGAAGAGGGAATAAGAGGAACGAAAGAGAGAAAAGAGAACAAAAGACAAGAGGGAGGAAAAGAGAACAAAAGAGATGAGAGAGGAAAAGAGAAAGAAAAGGAAGGAGGAGAGAAAGAAGACAGAGGAAAAGAGAGGAGAGAGAGAAAGAGAGGAAAAGAGAGGAGAGAGAAAATAAGAGGGAGTGAAAAGAGAGGAGAGAGAAAAAAAAGAAAGAAAGAGAGAAAAGAGAAGAAGAGAAAGAAAAGAGAGGAAAGGAGAGGAAAGGAGAGGAGAGAAAGAAGAAAGAAAGAGAGAAAAGAGAAGAGGAGAAAGAAAAGAGAGGAAAGGAGAGGAAAGGAGAGGAGAGAGAAGAAAAGAGAAGAAGAGAAAGAAAAGAGAGGAAAGGAGAGGAGAGAAAGAAGAAAAGAGAAGAAGAGAAAGAAAAGAGAGGAAAAGAGAGGAAAGGAGAGGAGAGAAAGAAGAAGAGAATAAGATGGGAATAAGTAGAAGATGATGTTGACGATGGAAAAGAGAGCGAGGAAGAGGAAAGAGAGAGCAAGAAAGAGAGGGAAAGAGAGGAGAGAAAGAGAGAGAAGGAGGGGAAAAGAGAGGACAGAAAGAGAGAAAAAAAGAGAGAAAGAGAGGAAGAATAGGAGGGAAACTGGGAGGATATGCTACAACTTCAGGGTAAACAGCATACCATTTCCTTGAAAAGTTAGTAGTTTATTTCTAAGGATCGGAAGTTATTCAGAAATGTTTATGATGTTGCATGTTGCACGTTGCTTTTGAGTGAAATTTAGTTTACACCAGCATTGCAATTTTTCATGTGTATTTTAGATGTTCTTTATTTTGAAGTTTGAGCGCTTACAAAACAATTGTTGCATGCACTAGATCACTACAATGTTTACACACTCATCTCTGATGGCAATGCAAGAGTAGTTGAATATGAAGATTCATATGCTTGCCCATAAGACAACGATCGGGCACTTGATAGGATTGAGTGACGAAGAAATCCGAGCCTATGCAAGCTAAAAATTTCTACGTGATCAAATGATATCCCGAATATTTGACCTTATTTACACAAGCTCGCGGTCGAATGACACGATCAGAGGTTAAAGTGATTCTTGATCAATTTATCCCTCGAGTGTTTGGAGATCCAATAGGACAATGGGAATTATGCGAGAAGGTGAGCAATGTAGCCTTGCCCATCAATAGAGAGGTGAACCTTGCACTCTGGATGACTGAATGGAAGGCATCACAGATATATAAATTTAGAAAAAACCAAAAGGAGAAACAGTCCATCGGAAAGGCAACATCCAGTGCCCTAGTTCATATGACCAAGATGGCTAGTGGTCCAAAAGCAAATGCCAACCCAGGCCAAGCTGAAGGGAGAGCATAGATAGAACTATGTACTGCATTTGCCGACATGTGCTCCCACACAGTACACTTTCCATTGCAAGCGTTGACCTTGCATGAACTGATGGGCAAGGGAGGAGAAGGTAAGGTATTTAGGATATAGATTGTGGGTGTCCTAGGTCTTAGGCCAACAACGTGGTATGCTGAAGAGGAGTAATAGAGATGATGCCCATGCTCATCTGGCACTAAATAATGAGCTAGTGATGACAGTTGTCCATAGAGCTATCTATCGAGTATTGGGGTACTCACACACCCAAGAGCTATGGGTCATCACTCCCTTTTTTAATGGTGGAAGTGTGCACGATATGTTGATGTGTCTCCCACAACAATGTGGGACATATGCACGATGGGTTAAGACCACACATCCTAGAGAAGAAGCATGCTTTGACTAGAAATCTCCACTCACCAGGTTGCAAGCAAGGTTATTTTGTCACAACGATATGTTGATGTGTCTCCCACAACGATGTGGGACATATGCACAATGGGTTAAGACCACACATCCTAGAGAAGAAGCATGCTTTGACTAGAAATCTCCACTCACTAGGTTGTGAGCAAGGTTATTTTGTCATCATGGATTGTCCATTGCTGTCTATGGAGGACATGAAAAAATAGAATTTAAACCAGTCATTTATTCAAACCTGCAACCCGATTGTTCACACCAATTTAAGCGTTATAATTGCATGTAAATGTTGATTGAATTTAATCCATTTCATCACTGCCTTCACACTCCCTCTCACACATGTAACATATCTCCTAGATCTCCCTCAACCACCACAACCCCTAGATGATCCCTCTCAAGTTAATGTGGATTCGACTTGTTACACTTTTTAAATGAGAAGCCTCCTATCTAAGAACCTATTGATTTTTGAGAAATGGTAAAATAAGATGATATGAAGGTATAAAGTTATTAATGGATAGTTATTATGTTATTAATTAGAATATACAATAAAATAAATAAAACATTAATGTTGTAGCTCCAACCAGTTCGACCAGCCAATTGTCCAACCATCCAAAAATTGAGCAAGCATCTGACTATCTAGCTATTCCTAAGTGTTAACAAGTTCTAGAAGCATCCAACCAATGTTAGGAATAGAGTTGGAGGTTGGTGTAGTTGGGTGAGGTGAATGTTGGAGATTTCACTTATATTATTGTAATCTTATAGAGAAGGTTTCACTTATTCTCCATCATAGTGTTGTTGTTGGATGAGGATCAATCTTGTCTTTAATATCCTATGTGACTTTGTAGTAGAATTCCAATAAGAGTAGGATGCATGCCAATTATTCTGTTGCAGAGCTTTATAGATGATACTCATCTTCAATTTCCTTCAATGGGTACATCAACAATGATCAAATAATTAGGTGTGATAAGATGGAAAGATACAATGTTGGAGAGTCTTAACATAGAAGAATCAAAAGGTTCAAGGCTCGAGGACCCTAAACATAAAAAAATCATAATGGTCCAGAGAGGATGTCATAGTCAAGAAGGTAATAATGTTGTCATATAAGGGTAACAAAGTGGAGAGGGGTTTGATTTTATTGGTTTATCCTTATGATCCCATCAACTTCCAAGAGATAGGGTATGGAAACTTACATGTGGTTTCACAATACACAATAGGGATAAGCATTACTTTATCCACAAGTACCAGCCTCTCAAACTTGGGAAATGTGAACTTGGTTAGTTTGCCTATAAATGAGTTGTCTTTTGAAGATGGCACTAGTTTGAAAATAACAAAGGATAAGGATGAGGGAAATACTAGTATATGCATGTATAAAGTCTCTCTAGAAGAGGACAATGACTGCAGTTATGGTCCAAACCAAAATCAACATAGTCTCTCTCAGAATGTATTGGATAAAAGAAAGTACATAATGATAGGTAGGGAGCCTCAATCTAATATTCCAATGCATAATTTTGGAAATGAAATGAAAAGAAAACTAAATTCTTTGTTCTATGGGAAATATATTTGTTGCACTACATGGTGCACTATACATGGAATTTCCAAGAATTCATTTTATAGGTACAAGGAATAACAAATCTTAGGGAAATTAAGGAATGGAAACAAAGGAGCCATTAGGAAAGCATGGGAGCATATTGAAATGGGAAAGGCATTTGTAACACTTTGTTGATAAAAACAATATAGAGAGAATGCCACATAAGAGCCGCACAACATTTTTTGATGGTCCTTGAGAGACACAATTTATGATTCCTGTTGGGATATCTCAAGGTGTATGCCTCAGGCACACCTTATGTTTCTATGTGTGAGTGCTAGAGGCATAGTTAGGTGCCCACAAGCACAGTTAGGTGGTGGAAAAGCCACATAGGATGATTGAGAGAATCTAGGAGCAGATTGAGGAGATGATTGTGGAGCTCTGAGATCATCAGTGATGTCAGTGAGCTTGTATGAGGTGCCTACTTAAGGACCTCACTTTTCTTCATTCCATAAGCAAGTATTCTGATTTTGTGTCCACTCTACTCTTTCCTTTCAGTATTCCAACATGGTATCAGAGCCAGGTTGATCCTCCTTGAGCCCATTTTTGCCACATCATCATCTTCTTCCTCTTCTTCTTCTTCACCATCTCTCCCTCTTCTTCCAAAAATTTGCTTGAGCTTGTTCTCCTCTGGTTCTCACCCATTTCCCACGCCCTTCTAGCTGGAGATCCATCTTGTTGGGGCAAATTTCGGGCTGCAAGGAATTGAAGAATTTCAACCTCTGCTGGTCGCCATTGTACAATTTTCATCGATTCTTCTTGCTGCGTTTTCTCTGCGCCTGCTCCTTCTTTCTCTAATTCCTTTCAGGGCAAGCTTCTCCATACCTAGAGCTACCTTGTGCTGAAATCTGAGCAGCAATGGCTGCATATTGAAGGAGAAAACAGAGAAAAACTAGTCGACTTTGTTGAAGAAGGAGAAGGCGACCTGACGCGTTTTTTCGCCTCTTCTTCCCAGAGGTTCTACTGTGGTATACTAGCTTTCTTTTGCCTTAGAAAGCCCCCTTTCTTTTGCTTTGAAGAGTGAGCTATAAGCCCTCCAAGTTCAGCTCTCTAGTTTTGACAGTTTTGACAAGCTTTTGAAAATGACGCTACATAAAATGCTACTCTAGCATTTCTGGTCTTTTGAAGTTTTCAATAACTTCAATACAAGTGTTGCTTTAGTTTTTCTTTGACTTGCTAGACCTGGTTTTGATTGGAAAGTGTTTATTTCACCCACCTCTATGAAGCATGTAAGAAGAAGCATCATTGTTTGAAATCTAGTCACTACTCTTTGCTACATCAAGTGCTCATATTTTGGAAGTCTTTCAGTTATTGGAGCCATGCTTAAATTCTTGAAGTTATCTAATAGTCCACATCTAGGTTTGAGCTGTCTATGGAGGATGCCTCACCACCAGCAAACATTGGGAGGTACAGGAAGCTAGTCGACAGTCTCATCTATTTGTGCAACACCAGACTGGACATCAGTTTTGATGTTGGCGTTTTGAGTAGGTTCTCCAATAAGCCCCAAGAGAATCATTGGAATGCAGGGATGTGGGTGCTCAGGTATGCGAAGGGCACTCTTGATTATGGCATCACCTAAGGTATGGGCACTTCCTTGGCTGCTAGTCATTGTGACTCAGATTGGGCTAGAGATGTTGATTCCAAGAAATCAGTTTCTGGATATTATTTTTCTTTAGGTTTAGGTATCTTCTCTTGGATCAGTAAGAAACAACTAATAGTGGCATTGTCTTCTACCGAGGCTGAGTACAAAAGGCAGCATGTTTTGCTACATGTGAAGCAATGTAGCTTAGGAGGATCTTATGGCACATGGGAGTGCAAGAGGATGAGGCAACTATGTAAGGTGCAATAATCAAAGTTGCATGGCAATTTCTAAAAATCCATTGTTTCATGCACGCACAAAACATATAGAGATTCAGTATCACTATGTGCATGATTTGATCGAGGATGGGATGGTGGAATTGGTCTACTATCCAATAGAGCAAAATGGAGCAGATATCTTCACCAAGGCTCTCAAGAAGGATAAGCTTCAGGGTCATCTTCAGAGACTCGGCATTGGGCCGAGAAGGTAGTTCACCTATGGGTGGACATTGAAGGGGGTGTTAGATATGCTCAATGCCCCACCCTCCCAGTAACCAGTAGTGGTCCAAGGTGCTCAAGTTGTAAGGCCCCCATATGAGGAGAAGCCATGTGTTAGCCCAGGACATTGGATGGATCTTGACTTGCATGTCAGATGAGGTCTATCAATGAGACCATTGATGGTACAAAGGTGATTGTGTGGGGCAATGGTATAGGGAATATTCCTTGAATATTCCATGGACGACTAGTCAGTTCCACCAACTAGGTTGATTGGTCGACTTCACCGACTAGGTTGATTGGTTGGTTCCATGGACTACATTGATCCAACTACCGCCCTCATAGCTATAAAGAGGCGACCTCCCTAATCTGTTGTACCAAATCAGATCTTCCAGTAGAGATCTTCCAGCTAGTAGCTTTTCACCTAGTATCTATCTAGATCACCATCTAAGCTCCACTGTGGGAGTGCACGGGTGGACGGAGCCATCATCTGTACTACATCAATATTGAAGGAAAATTTTTTTCATCTCCAGTTTGCTATGTACTCTCTATTCTTTGTTCAGTTTCTGTTCCGTACATCGTGTAATTTAACAAATAAAGTGGTATAATGCTAGTTAGAGAGGAAGAGATGTTGCTATGATGACGGTAGCACTTAGTATCGTAGGAGAATGCTCTGAGTCTGGATAGTGTGAAGACATGCCAAGGACCGTAATGTCAGACCGAATATCTACATATATCTATATGTCTGTATATATGCAATATTATAGATGAAGTGATCAAAATGTTGTACAAAACTCCATAATGATTGAAGTGATTCAATATTATAAATATTTCCAAAGTGATTGAAGTGATGTTGTCAAAATATCGCTAAAATTTGCATGCTCTTAAATACAAACGAGTGTTCTCAAAACATCCCTTGTCTTCCTTACTCCAGGTGTAACAATAGAAGGAATACCCAACTCATCATCAAGGCTCTGTTCTGAGCCACTAGATTCACCATCCACATAAGAGTGACCTGCAATCACATCAACCATGGGTTGGTCTACTTTCTCTTTTCCTTTTCGTGATACTTGCATACCAGTATCTGCATTGCTTTGAGGAGATTCTCCTTATCTCAAGCCTATCCATGGTGAAGTATGTGAACCACTGCTAGAGGACACTATAGGTCCACTAATATTTTGTGATTGCTGCTGTGAATTCTGTGCAACATTACCATTTTGTGCATCTACACATCAATCACATTTATAGGTCTATACATCTCATAAAAACATCTCTACTTACTCTAAACTTACAAGTAGAAGGGTTATAGCATCTATATCCTTTCTGCTGCAAAGAATAACCAATAAAGATGCACTTCTCAGCTTTTGGATCCAACTTTGATCTCAACTCATCTGGCACATGAACATAGGCAATGCAGCCAAAAACTTACAAATGAGAAATATCCGGTTTCCTACCAGTATACATCTCCTCTGGTGTCATGCCATGTATTGATGTAGTGGGAGTCCTGTTCATTATGTAGACTACTGTAGCAACTGCTTTAGCCCAATAATAATTTGGTAGGTCTTTTTTGTTGAGCAATCTACACTTACAACATGTAGATCGCATTGCTTTTAGCATAACATCTTCATTCATTACTCTTATTCTCTTTGGTTGCTTTTGTGGATCTACCTGAACTCACTTTCGTTTCATGCATCTGTATGTCCGTTTTGGGGCCTTCTGTACATCCTTATTTGGATTTGTGTAGTTCTCGTTGTAAGATTTATTTGTCACTTTGTTTTCATGGGATGTTACATCCTTGATCTTATCACTCTGACAGTCAAATAGTGAATAGTCCTTTGTTGATCTCATCCTCGCTTTTGATACATTCGTAGAACCATTTGTAACATTAACTATTTCATAGTCCAATACCAAATAGTCCTTTGTTTCTCTCATCCCTTCTTTTGATACAATCATAGAACCATTTGTCATAGTGGTGATAGAGTGTCCAAAATGATCTTCAAACTCATCGATTCCTGAGAGAACATCACTCATTGATGAACTTTTTAGGATTTCATAACTCCATAGTCTTGAAACCCCTCTACTCTTGAGAGAACATCACTCATTATATCATCATGCATGATTTCCATAGCTCCATAGTTATTTGGTTTGACTCCAAGAACTTTATCATCAGTATCCATGAAGCCATCCATGCTTGATAAGATATCACTTTGAAATCTTTGCCCAAGTTCTCAATGTAATCATCCATCTCTAAAGGAATAGAGCTTGGTACATTGGCATATTCTTTAAATCCTTTGATCTTGTAGTATACATTATGTTTATCATTAAAAACCACATGCAGAATCTTTCCAATCTTTAAAAATTGCATGCTCCATCTCAAATCCTTACCTACCTCATAGTAGGGACCATCCAATGAGATAGAGTTATCATCCATACCATCATTGGTAACTTTTTGAATTCTCATCTACACAAATGTCCAGTGTTTCACTTTTTCAAATCCCAAGACTTGACCTTCTACTATGTTCTTATTTTGCAAATGATAACATTTGTAAAATATCTCCCACTCTAAAATCCAAAGACATGCACTTTGTATTCCCGATGACATGTGTTAGATAAGTTTCATCTCTGTCCCATGCAATAAATGCTTTGTTGGATTCATCAGCATTGCAAAGGACTGAGACCAATTATGCTCCAAACATCCTCTATTGATGCATCTGAGCAACCCTCATATAGCTTTATGAATTTTTCGTAGCATAGAGGATCATGCATTGATATAGATATTACATCTGCCTTTGATGATGAAGATGGTCCCGAAGAAGCCAAAGTGTATCTTCCGCGTCATTCTGTGCATGGCCGTGGTAGAGGAAAAGGTTTTCACAGCAATTTCTGCACCAATGATTTGGAGACATCAGAAGAATTATCTGATTTCTCCAAAGGTTCCAAGGCCTCTTCTCATGTACAAAGACTACCTTCTATAAGTCACTACTCTAGTCCCTTTGTCTTCTGTCCTCCTCACAATGTCCATGATATGACCAATTTTCTTCCATCCCCTTTCTGGCGTACTCCTGTTCATACCCTTTCTGCCTCTCCTCCAACTCTTAACTCCAATTTCCAGGCCGCTCCCTCTTGTCCATCTTGCTTTGACCAGTTTGAAAGTTTAGGGATCAGCATAGATGGTCTTAGGACATATTTGAAGCTTATTACTGACAATTGCTAGAAGGTTCAAGTTTCTATTGATTCTCTTAACCAAAAGGTTAGTGAACACTTAACTCAATGTTCTTAGTATAGTACGTCCTCTGACGCTCGTCCTTCTGTATTCTCCTTTCATGATTTCTTCTAGCAACCAGCTCCCCCTATAAAAAATCCTATGGAAACGTGGTTGATCCATGTACAGATAAAGCTTGAAGGGGTTATTCCCTATTTCCTTATTACCCTTGTAGTTACAGGCTCTGGGTTTAATATCTGTAACTACCATGCCCTTCCTTCTGTTGGCAAACCCTAGAACCTCATGATCAAATGAAGGGGTCAACCATGGGTGGTGGTATTGTAGCCTGTAAATGGTTTGCTTCCAATATTCCAATCTCTCTATAAAATCATCCCACTATTATTGACTTTTATCAGTTAGAATCCCAACGAGTAGACCTCATCATTGGGACTAATTTCCTGAACTGTCACCTTCCTTTTGGTCTCTCCCCCTAACCAGATGGTTTTAACCATAGGTGACACATTGGTCCATGTCCCTGCTAGAGAGAAGATTAAGAAGGTACTAAAACCATTGGAAGAGGATTTACAGATTATCAGTAAGTGTGTACCATCTTCTCCCTTTACTAAACCCCCCGCAGAATTCTTGGAAACACCGGTTGCCTCTCCTCTTCCTACAACAACCGAGTTCAGTCCTCCTTCAGATGCACAGCCTCCAATGCCAGCCATTGAACTCGATGACTATATTCAAAGTCTTATCCATGCTGATGAACAAAAAAGCTTGAGGTAGTATACTCATACTTTGCATGTGTGTTCTTCACTACAGCAAATGCAAGAAACATTTATTAACGATTGTAGTAGTGAATCTCCTCTCGCCTTCAAGCATATCTTCCAGCACTAGGTTGCTCTCCCCCGTAAGTAGTCGTCAAGCTTTTTTCTTGAAGGCAAGAGGAGATTCACTACTACAATCGTTAATAAACCTTTCTTGCATTTGTTGTAGTGAAGAACACATATGCAAAGTATGAGTATACTGCCTCAAGATTTTTTGTTCATCAGCATGGATAAGACTTTGAATATAGTCGTCGAGTTCAGTGGCTAGCATTGGAGGCTGTGCATCGAGAGGAGAACTGCTGAACTCGGCTGTTGTAGGAAGAGGAGAGGCAACCGGTGTTTCCAAGAATTTTGTGGGGGGTTCAATAAAGGGAGAAGAGGGTACACACTAATAATCTATAAGTCCTCTTCTAACGGTTTCAGTACCTTCTTAATCTTCTCTCTGGCAAGGACGTGGACCAATGTGTCACCTATGGCTAACACCATCTGGTCAGTGGAGAGACCAAAAGGAAAGTGATGGTTTAGGAAATCAGTCCCAATGACGAGGTCTACTCCCTGGGATTCTAACTAATAAAGGTCAATAAAAGTGGGATGATTTTGCAGAGAGATTGGAATATCGGAAGCAAACCGTTTATAGGCTACAATACCACCACCCATGGTTGACCCCTTCATTTGATCATGTGGTTCTAGGGTTTTCCAACAGAAGGAAGGAAGGGCATGGTACTTACAGACATTAAACCTAGAGCCTATATCTATAAGGGAAATAAGGAAATAGGGAATAACCCTTTCAGGCTTTATCTATATACCGATCAACCATGTTTTCATAGGATTTTTTACAGGGGAGCTAGTTGCTGGAAGAAATCATGAAAGGAGAATATAGAAGGACAAGCGTCAAAGGACGTACTATACAAAGAACATTGAGTTAAGTGTTCACTAACCTTTCGGACAAGAGAATCAATAGAAACTTGAAGCTTCTAAAAATTGTCAGTAATAAGCTTCAAATGTGTCCTAAGACCATCTATGCTGATCCCTAAACTTCCAAAGTGGTCAAAGCAAGAAGGACGAGAGGGAGCAGTCTGGAAACTAGAGTTAAGAGTTGGAGGAGAGGCAGAAAGGGTATGATCAGGAGTACGCCAGAAAGGGGATGGAAGAAAACTGGTCGTATCATGGACATTGTGAGGAGGACGGAAGACAGAGGGACCAAAGTAGTGACTTACAGAAGGTAGTCTTTGTACATGAGAAGAGGCCTTGGAAGCTTTGGAGAAATTAGATATTTCTTCTGATGTCGCCAAATCATTGGTGCAAAAACTACTACGAAAAGCTTTTCCTCTGCCATGGCCACACACAGAATGACACGGAAGATACGCTTCGATTTCTTTGGCACCATCTTCATCGTTAGAGGCAGATGTAATATCTATATCGCATGATCCTCTGTGCTATGAAAATTTCATAAAGGTGTATGAGGGTTGATCCTAAGATGATCCTAAGATGAATCACTAGAGGGATCTCAAAGCTAGCAATGGAAGCACTGGGGGGTATCAGACTCTGATCTTTCGAATAAGGATTCATCAGTAACCCCTTGGGAGACAACTTCCCAATGATCAAGTTGATTGATCATCGCGAAGAAACCCTTGGACTATTTTTGCTAAGGGTTGTGAGGTTGCCGAGGACAATCTTTGGCGAAATTTCCTTTCTTACCACAGATAAAACAACCAGAGGAAGTAGGTTTGCGATTGTTGTTAAAACTGCATCGGCAGAGAAAGCGTTGAGCTTGGCATTGATACCGACGGCGCGAACCGAGCTTGCAGATCTTAGGGAACTGGGAAGTGCCATAGGAACACTTTGAGGATTTGGCCTTGGAGGAGCGAGGACGCTGAGAAGAGGTAGAAATAGGAGGGCAAAAATCATGATGGCCCACAAATTATTCACAAATGGCAAGAGAAACAAGCCCAATCTTTTTCAGCTTCCTGTGCAATGAGTACTCTATACACTGGCAGTGTATATACACTTGGACCATCTAAAAGAGATTAGCAATTCCAAACCAAACAGTGGAAGGCGATATGAAACGGGGAGCTTAGGCAGAGAAAGTGCAAGAACCCATAATAATGCCTAATGGAAGGGAGAAAGTAAAGCTTGGATAGGAAGCATGTATGAAACATTGAAAATATTCTATGGTCATATGATGTCCTTAGTTACAATCTACCACTGGAATAAGTGTTCTACGGTTTGAATAATTCCTCAATCTCAGTGCTCCTTGTACAAATGGTTTTTCTATTTTTCAATTTATTCCTCAATCTTAGTGCTCCTTGTACAAAGATGCTCCACTAACTCAGTGCGCACTATCTCAGTGCTCCACTCTTGGAAGCATGATCATGACAGCCATTCAAAGGCCATTCACTTCCCAGTATATAAGAAGAACTTCGGCTCATTCTCAAGGTAGAGTCTGCCTTCGACAACTTTGTATCTTCTAGCTTCCATAATACATCCAAGCTTCCAAGTTTCCTTGCTTTCAAGTTTCCTTGTTTAAGTTCTCTCATTTTCCTTTCATGCCCTCTCCATACTTCCTTCTTCTGTCTGCTAATATTCTGTTTTGCATTACTTACGAGTTGTTCTACGCCTCCAGCCCATCATCTCTCACCTACCACACATCTCTACCTACTCCGTTTCCTGTTTTTGTCTATTTCATACATGCTTCCTCTCCAAGCTTTAGTTTTTCCCTTCCATTAGGCATTATTATGGGTTCTCGCACTTTCTCTACCTAAGCTCCCCGTTTCATATTGGCTTCCATGGTTTGGTTTGGATTTTGTCTCCATTTCTCCTTGTTTATGTTCTCTCATTTTCCTTTCATGCCCTCTCCATACTTCCTTCTTCTATCTGCCAATATTCCGTTCCGCATTACTTATGAGTTGTTCTAGACCTCCAGCCCATTGTCTCTCACCTACCACACATCTCCGCCTACTCTATTTCTTGTTTTTGTCTGTTTCATACATGCTTCCTCTCCAAGCTTTACTTTCTCCCTTCCATTAGACATTATTATGGGTTCTCGCACTTTCTCTGCCTAAGCTTCCCGTTTCATATCGCCTTCCACTATTCGGTTTGGATTATATCTCCATTTGGTATCAGAGCCTTGTTAGTCTGTCTGTGAGCAGTCCAAAAGTCACTACTTGAGCTCCCCACTAGAGGCCAAAGAGAGCCATTTGAGGTTGAGCCTACTTGCTTGAGGTCCTGCTCCACTCATTCCCAGGTCTCCTAGGTACCATGGCCAGCATCATTCGATCCCTGTCTACCCACATATCTGCTCCTTGCTCCACTTCCACCTCCACCAAGATCACTGATTGTAAGAACACTTAGAATCTACCGACGATAGATCCGGAAGAAGTGTACAAGTTCTCGGCCTTCCAGTGTAAGGGTCTCAAAATATCATGACCTTTGAGGTGTGCATTAATACTGCCGATGAAGGCAATATTGGTATATATCTCCCGTTGTTTACTCCTCAAGAGATTGAGTCCTTTGTGCATACAGGTTATCATTATATTCATTTTGGATGTTTTGTGTTAGCAATAGAACCTTTGTTCTAGTCTAGTGTTAATGCCACTTGCACGGCTAGTCTAGTAGACACCCGCCATCTGAATCTCAAAGATGCATGCATTGGTTTAGTCCATGGTAGCCTAAACAAAGAACCTGTCTATACAGTAGTTTATCCTAATTTCAAGATGTCTTTGCTTGATGCCCATCTTGCTACTGCACTCCACCTTTATGTACAGGTCAAGGGATTGTCCATGAAGCCTCGTTTCGAACATTGTGCCATACATGTCCGCTTTGTAAATTACTTAGTTTCTACTATCAATCCTATTCCACTTAACGTCTGTCCAAAGGAGGAATGTATTCTGTATGAAAAGACAAATGCAGAAATTGCTCGATTCCCTTTTGATGCTCTTCCTATGCCTGAAGAGTGGGAGATGGATTACAAGCATGTCCTTGATGAAGCGTCCTCTTAACTCCCGTAGTTCCAGATCGAGGACACGCAGTCCAAAGCTATGATTTGCAGGTGTCCAACACATGTGACCATCGTAAATGAGTCATGCGTCTATCTTTCCCTGCCTCCTCCCAAGTGTCCATTGCTAGTGTCCCTACTGCCAACAATGATGTTGCTTCTTAAGCTCCTTTGCCTCCAGAAAAGGTTGAATCAATAAATGATTCGGTTACTTCATCAGCAGCCTCGCAATTCCTTGCAGATGCAAGTTTGCAATATCGACGTTCTACTATAGTGAATAATCAGCCACACATGCACTCTAACTTTGACAACGTCACTTCTTCTGACAGAGTGCATCCTATGCTCATGTTCCGGCCCATTCGGTGGCCTGCAGCATCTAGGTTCCAGTCCACCTCTGAAGACAGTCTCCTCAAATCTATACATGCTCCATATGCATTGGTGGATAAAGAAGAAGATGGCATGCCAGTTGAACAACAGCAGCCCAAGTGGTGCAACTCACACAATCTCGCGATGCAAGAATGTCTTGATGCTTGTTACACCACTCTATACGTCCTCTAGCTTGTAGTCGATAAGCTTGATCGTAAGGTTTATTGTATTTTGGCCGAATTACAATCTTCCAATCCTACTACCTCTGCACAGCAATCCATATACAACTCTTTCCCTCTTGCATTACCCCCATCTTCTGCCAGTCCTTTAGATCCTTCTCTCTGTCCAATAGATGCACCCACTTTTATGCTTTTACCCATGAATCTGTACTCTGATGATGCCTTCTCCGATGATGAGCCTTCCCAATGGTTAGATCCTGCACACCCATTGTCTGTGCTTTCAGATGGATTGCACAGGATACTGAAGGCATCAAAGAAGTTCCACCTATCCCTTTTATTCCGTTGGATCCTACCCTTTTCTTCCCACATGTTTCTCCTGACACTCCTCCTGTGAATAACAGACCTACTCCAGAGCCAGTTCCCATAGCTCCTGCACCTCCTCTCAATCCTACTTGTCCTGCTTCCCCCAGTACATATTCTATTAGCTCTTCTTCCATTTCCCCATTCTTGTATATGAATCAAGGTACCAAGCCCGAGCCTATGGAGAAGATCCTTAGCCTTGAACTTCCTCTGCTCCTCCTCAGTAGCCTTGGCGTGGCAAGCGCACAGCTTTCTATGACTCCCTCGACGCTCAATTTATCTATGGCGAATTCCAAACGCACTATACTGATGGCGATTTGAATGAATATGCTGATACATCCTCAACATTGATGCATCTCAAATATTCTATGGTCATATGATGTCCTTAGTTACAATCTACCATTGGAATCCTTGGGATGCTGCTGTAGAGACAATGAAAGGATTTACTGGAGTAATTGCAAACTGGTGGGAGTTCCTATTAGAGGAATCCAAGGAACATATCTTTGCCAGTGTTGATAGCAATCACTAGCCGAATGCTCCAGATGCTCTTATTGCAGCAATATCAAATTAGTTCTTGCCGACCTTCACAAATGACCGAGCACAGCAGGCCTCGAATGAGTTCTTGGCACTCAAATTATGTGATCTCTTCCAGCTTGAGGCTTACAATGCACATGTTCAACAATTAGTTTACCGTGCTGGCATCTTCGCAGACAAGTCTGCCAAGAGACACTACTTGTACAGTTTACCACATCGGTTGGGTGAAGCCATTATGGCTCTAATAGAAGCACAAACAAAGCTGATCAACATCGACAACAAACCAACTGAGGTACAAAAGACTATAGCAAATTTTACTTTTGCTAATCTCTTTCAGATGGTCCAAGTGTATATATGCCACCAGTGTATAGAGTACTCATTGCGCAAGAAGTTGAAAAAGATTGGGCTTGTTTCTCTTGCCATTTGTGAACAATTTGTGGGCCATCAGGATTTCTGCCCTCCTGTTTCTACCTCTTCTTGGTGTCCTCACTCCTCCAAGACCAAATCCTCAAACTGTTCCTGCAGAACTTCTCAGTTTCCTAAGATCCGCAAGCTCCGCTGGTGCCGTCGGTATCAACGCCAACCTCAACGCTTTCTCCGCTGATGCAGTTTTAACAACAATCGCAAACCCACTTCCTTTGGCTATTTTATTTGTGGTAAGAAAGGACATTTTTCCAAAGATTGTCCTCAGCAACCTCGCAACCCTTAGCAGAAACAGCTCAAGGGCCTCTTCACGATGATCAATCAACCTGATCATTAGGAAGTTGTCTGCCAAGAAGTTACTGATGAATCCTTATTCGAATGCTCGGAGTCTGACCTATGGACATGAGAACTTTGTACAAGGATCGTCATCACCTATCATGTAACATTCCCATGTCAATTGAAGAATACCTCAGAAATGCCATGGAAGCACTGACCTCTCCAAAAAGTGTTTCAACATGCCCTATGGCTGTAGTATATAGTCCTTACTTGATGTAGATTAGTGGTTGGGATCCAGGACTACAAATTAATCCCTACATCAGCATTCACCACTGCATATGCCTTAGGGATATCTTATGATTTTTCAGTTGTATTTATGGCTTCTAGGCCTTCTTACTGTCAGCTCCTTCTTGAAGAGCCTATGACAAATGCTACATCCCATGCCAATGGATGTTTAGCCATGCACATAGTAGACGACCTTCACCTCATGACAGTTCACAACCTTTAGTTCATGATAGCTGAGCATACAAGTTTGATAGGCGTCCATGTCTTGTCAGTTTTTTGGGCCTCTTCATCAATAGAGCAGTGTATTATACCTACACCTTCTGCCCCAAATTTTTTGCCCCTAGATCACTCTATCCACACCAACTACATCATATGATAGAGATTATAGTCCTACTGCAACATACCTCTACCATTGCTGTCAGTCCTTTTGGGTTGGTGACACTATTGTTTGTCACAACCTCCTGGATTCTTTCTTCATAGCTACATTGACTACCTTCACATCTGGATGCCTCTTCTACAAAGCAATTGCACAGTCCACAATGACTCATGACATGTCTAGCTTTAACATGTTTGGCATGCAGCCATACACACGGTTCTTCACACAATCATCTTTTGATCGACCAATCTTTGATCCAAGTGGACTTCACTTTTTTGCATATTTCCCTCCTCTTCCCTTCGGCCTATCTTTTGGGTTTTATTCCCAAAGGTGAAGGATGACCCACAACTTAAGAAGGTGAAATGCACATTGATGTACATGATCACATAAGCTGTACTCATTGTACATGCTTCCACTACATAGTCACTATGCTCACACATGCAGAGACTACTATGATTCTTTTCAGCTTTCTTTTTTTAGTTATGTATGCTATCATATGCACCAAACAAAATCCACAAAATGATGTACTTGCACTCTCTACTTACCTAGTGCAATTTAAGAGGGGGTGTTAAGGATGGTGTAAATTGCACCATGCCTTAAGGGCATTAGGGAAACAAAAACCTTGAACTGCTTGGTTGACTTGATAGCTAAAATCCTCCTTTGAATTGCAAGTAGTGTTAAGATAGACTATATTAGCCTTCTGCATTTCCTCGCTTGCAAGAAACATGTTCTCAGGTTCATTTGCATAATGATTGTGACTAGAATGTCTTGTTGAGATATCAAGCTCCACTCGTGATATGCCAAGGTGACCATTGTGCATTTATGTCACCGACTTGTTAGCTGCAAATGCGGTTGGTACACCGCCCATGAATAATAGCTGGATGACATCTATCCTTATGTACTCTAGTTCGTAGCTCAGTTAGTATGCCACCTTAGTTAGCTGAGTTTGATTTGAGACCCACATATAGGGTTCTTCTATTTGTTTGTACTAGAGTTCTTTTGGCTTTCACAACTAAGAAGAGGAAAATTGTTTCAGCCTCCACTTTTGTGTGTATTTCCCCCATTGTGTATGTGAGAAAGCTGCAAGTGAGACTCCTTCCTTCTCTCCCACTATCTTCACATGGTATTCATGGTAAGGAGCTCAAGAAAGCAAACCAAGTTCACGGTGTCCTGGTAAGAGGACCAGTGTTGCTTTCCTTTTTTGAGTTTGGGAGCAAATCTCTGCAGGTAGCATAGCCAAAAAGTGCAAGAGTACATTGTCTCATATTGAGATGCCCTTTGCAGTGTGGCGAGAGGGCAGTATATGCTACAAGTAAGGGCAAAGCCCTTGGTGACTTTATTTTTTTGATTCGAGGCCATTTTGAGGCCCATTTTAGAGGCAGAAGTTCTCCGCAAGCACTGAGAAAAAGGCCATGTTTTTGCTGTGCAACCAATGCTCTACAGGTCAGTGAAAAGTTGCCATAGAAATTGCATCGTATGCCTGTGCACAGAGATATTGGGAGTTACAGAATCATACTTATTGCCTGTTCATGCAAAATCATGACTAGGAAGTGATTGTGTGGTCAAATACCACTTTCATCAGTTTTGCAGATTTGCCCTTGTGAGGCAGAAGCTATGTTTTTGCAGTGACAGAATATTTTGCAGTGTTTTGTAATGGCATCTGATTCTCTTTCACAGATTGTCACTGAAAAGCTTGACAAGAACAACTTCCAAGCATGGAAGTTTAGAATGACGAATTTCCTTATGGGAAAAGGCTATTGGGAGTTCATTACAGGAAATGAAGAAGAACCAGTTCTTCCTAATGTTCCCAATCAATAGGAAATGCAGGCATTTAAAGGATGGCATGAAGAGCCAAAAAAGTTATGTACTGGCTGTCTATCAGTATTTCAAATTCTATGATTATGCATATTCAAGATGCAAGTTTGCAAAAGGAGGCATGGGATACTTTGGCAAAAATGTACAGCACAAATATGCAAGCCAGGAAAATGCAGCTCAAGCAGGAGTTGCACAATGTGTAGAGAGAAAATATTAGCATCAATGACTACCACATGAAGGTGAAGAAAATTGCAGATACACTTGCTTCCATTGGGTCGCCAGTGGAAGATGATGATTTAGTTTCTGTGACCTTGAATGGTCTAGGAAAGGATTATGCACAGTTTTCATCCATGAAAAATTTCCTGATTTTGAGGAGTTGTTCAAGGTATGATGCATTATTGCAGTTCGGTTGAATTTGGGGGGAAGGATGATGCTCAAATTCCTTATGCGATGGATGAGATATGCATGCAGCTGACCTAATACAACAGCACACAAAATGCCAATTGCAAATCAAAAAATAGCAAGATGTAGGGCACATTACATAGAGAGAGGAGGGGATCTTTAAATAGAGCATCGCCTTTCCTTACTTTCATGATTCGTATTCATGCACGGAACATCACAATGACACCCATTTGAAGGAGCACTTGGAATGTGTCTCTAACATTATTGGGATGGCATTGTATACCTTGAATGTCTCAGCACAAACCCCGCCCTGCCAACAGAAAGGTTTCCTTAGAGCCACCTCTACAACTTCTCTTTAAGGAAGTGGGATGCTTATGCAACACAAACTCAGCATAGTGAAAGCAAAACATAAATCGATTCATAATACAATTAATTCAAGAATTGGCGCATATCAAGCGTGGTAGCATAACAAAGATTAGCATTTCAAGCATAATGGGTACCAAGTCTAGGAATCCTTGTTGATTTGCTACTCAATGTGTTGCTTCAGTAGCAACTACTAATAGATGGAAATTCTCCAAGACATTTTGACTCAAATAGTCGAACAGTTGCAAAGCCTTCTTGAGAGTCTAGTTGCTGAGGTATTAGTTCAAGATGCCTGGAGATGGGCTAGGGTGGTTTCATGAGTGGTGCCAAGCCACAGGGCCAGCAAAGGTAGAATGGAAGCTTTTTTTAGGGAAAGGAATAGGCAGAGTGAAGGAAGTATCAAGGGCTCATCAAGGGTGAGAGGTAGGGGAGGGCAAGAAGAGGGAAGGGTAAGGGGAGGCAACTCTGGCAACCCCTTGTAGTCTATTCTAAAAAGGTTCGTTAGACGTGCCAATCTACAAGTTTACCTATGCAAATTTTCCTACTCACGGCTTTACCTGTGCAAATCACTCAATCGAGACTCATCGCACAAACTTACTTCTCTCTCTCGGTTATCCCAACACTAGAAGGGATTCGTGAAGTGCCCCGTTCATAAGTGCTCAGTCCCTGAGCTACATGCAAAGCATGCCCATAATGAAAAGAAATTGCAAGTGTTCCTTCTTAAAGCTGAATGCAAGCATTCCTCCACCATTCGAATCTCTAACAAAAACCAATTTGTTTCTAAGTCTAAGTTTGGATTTCCCCATTGTGTCATCATATATTTAGGCATACTTGATGTCCTCTTCAAATGTTTTGGGAAAATTTCTTTGCACCTCAATGTAATAGTTGTCTTTTAGCCTCCCCCTCATGAAACCTATCGCTTTTTGGTCTCATCAATCTTTTTAACTTAAGGAATGCCTCCCTATAATTGGCTATGTATTGGACTAAAGTATTTTACCCATATTGCAATTGTCATAAGCTTCTCGTGGCCTAATTCATTTCTAGGTAAAAACTCTTTCAAAAAATCTTGTTCAAACTCAACCCAATACTTTAGAACCTTGTCAGTTTCTCTAAGACTCATCCATCAATTATATCCTTTATTTCCAAGGGAAATATTTGCTACCATGACTAGATTTTCAAGAGGGATATTCTTGAGTCGATGGAAGTCTTGCTATTTTTGCAAGAAGGTGTCTATAATGTCCTTATTTCTTTCTTTTTCTTCCCAGTTGTATATTGGTATGTTTAAGTCCTTCAAGATATTTAACGTTTGTCTAAGGTGAGAGGTAGACAACTAAATTGAGTTGGTGATTTTAAAGTAGAAGTTGGTAGACAACTAAATTGATGTGGATGAGTTGGTGAATTTAGAGTAGGAGTTGCTGATTGAGAATTGGATAACTTAAAGATGGCTTCAATTAGAGTCTTAATTAAAGAATTGACTTGTATATTCTATAGGCAAAAAGAATTGACTTTTCAAACTTGCATATATCTTTTGAATTCCCAAGTATTCAGCACTCGAATTATCATGATACTCAAAACGAATTTGGCACCTAATGTCATTTCTATCCACGACACATGCTCGGCCTTTGTAGAATAGGTAGCCATCTTCAATACTATATTTTTCCACTTGAGTCCTTTATCTCGAACTTGTGGCGCATCATGATTTCCTTGTGACTCTGAAAGGAAGCCATCTTCAATACTATATTTTTTCCACTTGAGTCCTTTATCATTAACTTGTGGTGCATCACAATTTCCATATTTCATAAATGTGATGATCAAGCTCACATTTTCCTTTTAAGCACTCTAGGAAATCATTTTGGCTCTTGGTAAAACTCAATTCATTAACCATTGGCATTCGCCTTAGAGAACCTGCTACCACATTGCTTGAAGTTGAAGATGGGATAGTATAAGCTTAATTACGATTCATTCACCACCTTTGCTAGTTGCAACATGGCACAAACCACCACAATGATCTAGAGGTACAAAGAGTCGATGAAAACAAGTTGCCCCCTACTGCTATAGACAAACGATGGGCTACAAAGCACAATTATTATAGATGAGTGGCACTCTTGGATAATTCTAGATGAATTGCAGTAGCTAGATGGCCATTAACAATAGCTCATGAGAAGGCGATGAGCTATAGGCACAAGTGCTAGAGATATAATTGAAACTTCCCCACAAATATACTCAAGTTATGCGATTTGATTCCCATGCAAGGCAATAACAATTAGATAGTGCACATGCAAGAGGAGAAGGCTTTGATACCATGTAACAACCACTACATAGGAGGCTCATGTGAGGTTCTCCTTCAAGAAACCTCCTTACTCAAGCTTCTTATCTTATATTCCTTATTTCCAAGTTTGAAAGAGAAAGGGAATTGGAGATCAAAGTCTATGCAATTCCTCAGGTAGTGGGATCGATGGACAGTTACCTTTTGCCTTGACACACTTCTTCAATCCTCCATCTTCTTAGTCTCATGTTTGCCTCTCTCTCTCTTCTCTTCCTCCAGAGTTTCCTTCCCTCCCTTACCCCTCCCCTATAGTCGCATCCCCCTCTCTTCCTCCATTGCATTGTTTGAAAATTGTAATTCTCTTGGGACAGCACCTCTGTGAAACTCACGTCACAATCTAATGGCAGGAAAATCTATGGAATTCGAACACAGTCAGAAACGTTTGAGTCAATGTGAGGCATTTTATCATGTGTAAATGACTATATTCAGGCTGTTCACATTTATCATATATCTAACCTCTAATCCTACGGTAAGTGAGGAAGTCTAAGATCTAAGAAAACACAAGAATCCCCTCTTGAAGTGCAGTTCGGTTCACAAGAGTCATGAGGATAGATTCCTTCTCCAAAAGCACAAGCATCTTTGTACTAAAAGTCAAAGACATTTGGTCCCAATTTTAAGCACTTCGTATCTATTTTTGTCAAATCTCAGCTTCAAACCTTTAGCCACTAGCCTTTTGATTCTAAACTTTAGATCTTCTAGCTCGATCTTTGTGTAAAGCGTAGTGAAATCATAGGTTTGAAGGAGAATAGGAGACTCTTTTTCCTGAATGCTTTGAGAGGAATTGAAAAATTTTACATCAAGAATCACTCCTACAGAGTCATTTATAATCCAACTTCGAGAGGAAATTAAAAAATTTACAACAGGAATCACTCCTATAGAGTCATTTAAAATCCAGCTTGAGTGCGAGGGGACATCTAGATGCCTCCTTTAATTAGTCCCTCCAAAGGGAAACAATGCAACCCTATCATGCATTGTGCAAGTTTTTCTAACGGCGGAGGTTCTCATCACTTGCAACCAAGCTATACTAGCTGTTCTGCGGCTTCCTCCAAAGATGGGGAGCCCCAACTTAAGAAAGAAGGGGCAATTTAAGAGGGAGTTTTCTCATACACAACCCAAGGAACTTCAAACACAAAGATATCCTTTTTGGGACATGCATTTTAGGTTCAGCTTCTACACTCCCGCTAGTTGTGTGACATGATCTTATTATCCCTTTAGAGCCCACCGGGGTATGCTTTTGATTGATGGGTGCAAGATTGGTCTTCTTAACTTATATGCACCGTTGCACCCAACTATAGGGAAGAACGGGGATTTAGGAAGGAATTGCTATCTTGGATCCCAGGGGTAGATTCATGGATCATTGGGGGGGCTTCAATGTGCTAGAGAGGCCAAGAGGTAAGGATTGCTGGCTTAATGGTGCCTTTCGGCTTCTAGCCTCCTTACTCCTATTTCTTTGGTCGAATAGGAGAGATTTGAGGGCCATCCATGCTCCTATTAACATATTTTATGTTGATGATCATTAGGCCTTGGATAGAGGTGGCATTGTTTGTATTTCCCTTAGGGTCTCCACATTTGATTGTTTCTCGATTATGCTCACCTCTTCATGCCGCATTCATCCTTGTGCTCCACACCAGTATCCCTATATGCAGCTAGGGACAACCTGATTTTCAGGATCTAGAATTATTATTTGTAGCAGGGCTTGTGCTCTAGCCCTACCCTAGCAACAACTCTTATGCACACTAGTGTTTTTTATCACTTTGTTGCCAGGACTAGGAAGCATGACGTTTTGAGGCAAGGAGTAGCCATTTAGCATTAAACACCGCACTAAGACCTTGACATGGCAAGGAAGTGTGAGATAACCACTTGATTCTCAGGGTGTTTTGCAGTGAGATCCATAGTTGGCAATGTGCCTCACTTCTTATAGTGGAGTGTGATACTCGTGACTGAGACAACCATTTGTTGAGGGTTTGGGATACGGTTCCTTTGTGGGTGACCATGAGACAAGGATATCTCTTGATGCACCTTTTACCAACAAGGAATTTCAGGGTGCCCTATATGCTTTGCAGTAGCGTAGACCAACTCCCTCGTTTTGCATTTCTTTGTGGGTTGATATTGCTAACCACATCTCATTCAGGTCATCCCCAAGGTGGGGAATGGGGCTTTGATTACACTATGGAAACTAGTCAATCTATTAGGCACATCATATAAAACTTTAGTAAAAGCAATCAACCTTGTTTCCAGCTATTGCCTCAGAATGGACGAGGCATTATGACCAAGACATCGCTATTCTTCTTCGGGATTTTGAGAAAGTCTATGATATACTTGGTTGGGCTTCACAAGGACAACAACAAAGGGACTAAGGAATAATTCATTGTTGCTGTCCATGTGACACTCAAGATGCATCAAGTTATCAAAAGAATATTCCCTCCTCAACAGGCTTCAGCCGCATGGATTTAACAAACATCTTCCTTTGCAAATGAACAATATTTTTGTGTCCTCAGGCCTCTTTAGTTAGGATGGTTGTTATTGGGGTGATACAAGTTGCCATATAAATATGGGAGCCTACACCCGAATGTCAACTAAGCTCTTCTTGATATACATAAAATAATACAATACATTATTGCCTATCTAATTAGCCAACAAACGGGAGCAAGCTTTGATACTCTCTCTCTCTCTCTCTCTCTCTCTCTCTCTCTCTCTCTCTTTGATAAGATGATTAGGTTGGCAATTGGTGAGCCACCATCCAACTGCAAATAGTATAGATCGATCAAGATAGGGCCCGAGGGTCAATAATTACGAGCCACACACCCAATCCCAAATACACACAAATACTTTAAAGAAAACTGGAGAAGTCACCAAAAACGCTATTGAATTCGATTAGAATCATGGGAAGACTCTCTTTTATAGATTTTTGCTCAACTTTATACACGTGGAAAAACTCAGGGATGCAATTGGGTAGCATAACATTGAAAATATTTTGGCTATGGGGTTCTGAAAATTTTTAAGGTTTTTATATGTTTAAATTAAAAACGTTGCCATGAATTGCTGCAGGAGATTCGAGCAGTGTGAAATAGGATCTCCAAGCCGAATTCTCCTTGAGAGACTTCGGAGAATTACACTATTGTCTGGGACTGATCAAGTCCAAAGCAATCGAATTAAAGAATTACGGCATTGGGAACGATGAAGGATACATACCCCTCAAAGCTTGTAGAGGGTGCAGCCACCGTGAGACCGTTACGAAATAGCAAGTATATCGTAGTGAGGAAGATGCTTGCTCTCATGGAGAACGAAACCAATAAATTCATACAAGGCGCGTCGTTATATTTTAGAGCGTATGAGCACGTTATTCTACGCTGGTTGTATCCAGTCGATTGCGTAAGTAGGATAAGCAGCTGCAGGGCGAAGATTAAGCTCTGTGATCAGATACATGCTTTCAGCGCTTGCATAGAACTCCACCACCTCGCATCTTGCTGCTGCTGCATTGCAAACTCCCGTTTCTCATCAGTTGCTGGTGATTTATGGCTGAATTATGAGCGCGCATCCCGAACTTGCTCGCTTTGCAATCCGCCTTGAACAGAGATGTCGCTGAGAACTTGTTGTCTCCTCCCATTATCGGCATCGGCACTCCCACTTTCACCGGACTCCTGAACTCAGGCCTGTAGGTTTGGCCCAGAACCCCGTCCACTGTCGCTGAGAGTTTCGCAAATTTGAATTGCACGTCCAAATGGGCGAAGCAGTCTTCAGTAAGATTCAGCTGGTACTTGTGCTTTTCGTTTTCTTCTGCCGTAATTGGAACGATATTAACGTCCACTTCCACAAGGTCTTTGATGGCGATGTTGGCGCTGTTAAGGTCGGCTGTTCGCTCTATACGAACTTCTCCACCGGGTGAGTACCAAGCGGACGATTCTCCGAGGGTTACATCCACGGACATTCCGTCATACTCGACAGAGAGGTGGTCTGCTTTGTCGTTCCAGTTACCCGTTTTCTTGGCGGCAATGCTCAGCCTGTGCTCTCCATACATGAATCCAAGGGCCTCAACCCATGTGAAATCCCGTTTCCTGCCCTCAGGCCTGGTTCCGATGAAACGAGCGTTGATGTGAAGATCCATATCACTGAGAAGACAGAAATTCTCGTTCGCTTTACCATGGAAATAGAACATGACGCCGTCTCCACCAACGAATCGAGGATCGTAGCAAACCGCGCCAAAACCGTGGCATTTGGGTTTCCGAGCTGCGACGGATCTCGATGTTAGGCAGATCATTATTGTAATAAGAGCAGTAGCGAGTCAACCGATTCCTACACTGCTATGCGCCAAAATAACGGGAACAGTAATTGAGTCGACTTACATTTGCAACTTGTCTCGCATTTGGAAGGACTGCAGTCAACGAAGCAGGCAGTCCTCGCTGTGGAAGAAGTCCGCCATGGGCATTCAAGGGGACAAACAAGCCTTTTCAAGAAGCATCTACCCTTGCTGAAGCACAAAACCCGCGTCCGGGCGCGGCGATCACCGATGAGGACGTACTGAGTCGTAGGGTCTCGGTGTTCTGAGGCCGATAGCTGCTCGGCCAAGGGAAAGGATTGAGAAAGCTCGTCGCGGACTGTGGTTTGGGGACTATGAGCAGAAACGAGTGGAAGCTGTGGCACCAAGACAGAGAGAGCAGCCAGTGAGTAAAAGACGATCGTAATGATCAGGAAATATGATCGAGCCATGAGAGACCAAGGAGAGAAAAAAACACAAGCGGCTGCAACGGGAAGACAAAGCAAGCAATTCGAGGTGCAGAGCTAAGTGATCAGCAGCTTCTGGCATGCAAGCAGCTTGTGTGGGATTGTTATAATCTGGTTGTGGAGGCGAGAGTGACGATTCTTTTGAGAGGATGCACTGATTTCAGTGAAGAGCAAACAAGACCAAGTGGCGACGTGCAGTATTTTGGACGTGTGCATCCCCTCGTGCAAAGCCTTGTAGTTTGAGGAGCGATTGCAGGAAGCGAATAAACACAAATGTGTTGGCCTCATCGTAGCTCGAGGCCAAACCATCTGGTAAAACAATCCAACGCGCCTTCTTACGCAAAATCTGCACGCAGCTCCTTCCGTCGAGAGAGATCCACCTCCTCCTGCATCTGCGCGGAAACTGCAATGTAACATCGGCTCGATCATACATCCGTCTTTCTGCTGTTTCATGCACAGGACCTAGCGTTTGCCAACTTTGCAATGGACCTTGTTTATGATTTTCAACACCCTCCTCCCGCAAACTTTCGTCAATTACCAGCTGTGTATGCGTGGGCAAGGCAGGCAAGACCATCGGGCCATTCATCTTTCACTTTTATCTTCTCATCGATCCAATCATCTCGGATCATACATGGTTCTCTGCCATAATTTAACTAAAGGTTCTCTGCGACAATTTAGCTAAAGGTTACAACAGAGAGAGATTGTTGTAAGAAAAGAGATATTGTTTTCACATTTCAAGTATGAATGAAGCTTTCTTCCTCTTTTGAAGGGAGTGACATTTATGGGAAAACCAACACTTATTTTTGTATATACGGTACAGCTTCCATTGCTTGAATAGGAATGAGAAGAACATGAGTGTTTTTACAAAGTTATATTATAAGATCAAGGCAGGGTTCGGCAAAAGAGAGCCTTAGCTTAGCTTCCAGCCGGTTAAATTTTCAAATTGCCTGGTTCCATTGTGAATCACGTATTAGAATTTTAGACCTTTTAGTTATATTCCCAATCGATTCCCGGTTGGAATTTCGAATTTGCCAGATTGGCATTGCCTTTTCCACTGGAACTCGACCGGTTGAGCTTTTGTTTTTTCCCTGAACAGTGGCTCAAGGATGTAATAAACAATGGAACATAGGATCTGAGTTTCTGGACTCAATTCATTAAAAAAATACATTTATAACTAGAACTTCCAAGCTCATATAACGTGGGATAACCAAAAAGTCATAATCCATACTTCTCTGTTTACTATAAGCTAGGCTAAGACCTTCTTGCTTGGTAGTAAAATAACCTTAACTAATTCATGATGGTGCAAGTACACCACACATTTATAACTAGAACTTCCAAGCTCACAAATAAAAAGTCATAATCTTGTACTTCTCACACGAATTGTTTAGTAGCTAGGCTAAAACCTTATTGCTTGATAGTCAAACGACCCTCTAACTTCATGATGTTGCAAGTACACCACACATGTAGCTTTAGCTGCTTGCCCCTACCAAACTAACCAAGGCCATGCCATGTGTGGGTAATGAAAACATGGGTAATGAAAACCTCATTCTCGACTAGATACTCGAGAATTAAAAAGCAATGAACTTTACATAACTTCTAATTCAAAATAAAGTACGTTTATCTTAGAGAACTTTTTGTACACAACAACACAAAGCAACTATAGACGCACTTGATAGACGCGCAAAATAACGGGCACATCTATAGGCGTTGCTTAAATAGAGAAATTACAGGCATGTCTAATAGCGCGTCTAACAGCTCGTCGCACGTCTACACTGAGAAAATATGGGCCTGTCTAACACTACGTTTGTCAACGTGTCTATTTGTGTGTGTATTAGTGTGTCTATTAGCGCATCTACACTGACAATTAGATGCAAAACAGAGAATATAGAAAGTGAGATTTTGGTGTACATCACTGCTTTCCAAACATTGCCCATGATTACCAAAGCACATAATTTTAACAAAATCATCAATGCTTTTTTGCAAGCCCACATATACAAGAATTAAGTGAGGTGAGGAGAATGAGACAATATATAAAATAGTTTTGCTAATATCAATGATAGGCTACGGTTCAATCTCATCCTCAATGAGATCAACCCTTACCAAACTATCTACTTCAAAATCCAAACAAGTGTTTAGATCTACAAATACATTCAATCCACTACTACTTGTGCTACTCATGTGCTCATGATCGAAATCAGCATCACCAATGGTAGGCTCGTCCTCATGGGTAATGGCCTCAATATCTGTATCTCCTATCTCATGATCATCCTCCTCTCTCATATCACGGTCATCATCATGTCCATGGACATGATCATCCTCCATACACTCCATATTAGTAAATGTACTATACATTACTTTGGAACGTGGCATAATAGGTATGACATGCCACCATCTGTTATTATCCACCATTGGTTAATTCAAACACAAATACAATCATGTTATTTTCCTTGCATTGAAGGTATCAAATATTTAAAAGTAAGTATTTTTATATGTATGCACAGTACCTGTTCACATTGTTGTGGTAGTACTAGTGTGTCCTTTCTACTTTGCCAAAACTTTGTGGAGTCAATAGTTACAAAGCCACTTGCATGGCGTTTGATTGTTGCATTAGGGCCTCTTTCCACCATGTCCTTAAACCACTTTACATCCAAAAGATACACAAAGAAGCGTCGAAAGTCAAGCTTAATAATATCTTGGATTATGCCACAATAATCATCCATGGCTCCATTGGCTCCCTCAAAGCTAGCAATGACGTCGCAATCTTGAGTGTTTCTCTTATCATCAATCCGTTGTGTTCGAAAATGCTTGCTCTCACACCATATAGCATTGAACATAGTGCACTATACCAAGAAAAAATCAATATTGAAAGCTCCTAACTTATGCATAACATTCTATATACCGACCTTGCTCATGCATCCCCTAGCATACTCCCATTCTTCCATTGTGATATGCATCCCCTCATCTTTCTTTGCTTTCTCCATTTCATCAAGTAGCCAATCCACATGAATATCCTTTGGAAGTGCTCTTAGATATTGAGGGTATGGCACACGAGATCCGTGGTATGTACGAAAGAGGGCCCTTTCTTCTTGTCTTCTTGCCTTTGCATCCTCGTATCTTGTCACCCATCTTTTCATCACATCACTATTAAGCACACAATAGAGGTTGATACTATTATGCAACTCTGTGTCTATTACTTTGTTGCATCCTTTCCCTTGAGGCACAATAGAGGTCATCCTTAGGTCTTCATCATTTCTCCATAGTTGTGGGAGAGAGCTATCCACATCAACAAGAAACTCAGAAATATATACAAGTGACTCTTGTACCAACCAACCCTCGGCCATGCTACCTTCGGGTGTTGCATTTTGTCTCACGAAGCCCTTCAAGGTCTTCATGAAGTGCTCGAGGAAGAACAACCATCGTGCATGTATAGTACCACATATAGCAATCTCATCCACCAAATGCACTATAAGATATAGTTGGCTTGTGAGAATAGAACGTGGAAATGTCTCCTCCACTAAACAAACCATCTCCACTAACATAACTCGAGCATTCTCAAGCATGGTGGGATCTATTTCCTTTGAGCTCACATACCTAGAAATGAAAAAGTACACCATATTAGCAATATGAACACCTTGCATGGAGCATTGATACGCATCATATTTTATATCATGTAAAGTACCTCACAAGCTCGCCCATCTTGTAAATACAATCCTTCACATCATTCAATGCACTACGAGAAATGCTCGCAGGTAGTATGAAGTGAACCCACGAGGAGGTGGTTGATTAGTTGCTTATAATTATTCACTCACAAATTTGAAAGGAAAAAGATATTATGCACATAAAATACTTACTTAGAGCAACTTGTGCCAATCATGAGATTTCAAGCCATATAATTGCTCTACACCTCTTTTCTTGCTCTTTGTAAAGGCTCCCTTCAAACACCTCATGCATCCAGTGAGAGTATGAATTGTAGTAATAGCGTGCATCACTGCCACCATCTCTAGCTTTGATAACCTCCACAATGCATGAGGTTAAAAAACATGCCCATTTGGTCTCTCTTGTGGCCAAGCTTCATGCATCCTCCCTGTGGTACGTAGATCCTCCTTTATGCCTATGGAATCTCGTGTCCCATTCAAATGCTCCCAAATGGTAGATGCCACATTCTTGAAGATATGCATGGGATCAAGCAGGTGATTGATCTGGAGGTGGGACCAATATGGTAAACGAAAAAAGATGGAGTATCTAAACAAAAGCTGGTTTTAGCGGGCAATCTTTATTTCCAGCCAAGATAGCACACAATAGTTACAAACCCTTACCAGCTCATGCCAAGTGGTGGAGGAGTCATGGAACCCGTCCCAAATTCTCATCCAATCTCCCACGGTGAGTGATTGTGGGAGGACTTCATTCTAAGGGGCAACATATCTAGGATGATCAGGTGGGAGAAATCGATGGTGATTCTCATAGATGACCTTATTCAATACGTCTACCCATGAGGCAACTAGCGAAGGACCACAAACAGGACATGCATGGTAACCCGATGTAGTGAGACCTAAACAATAGACGCAATTAAGAGTGGAAGGTGGGTTTAGGGTGCCACATCCTTTGCCTATTCATAATTAGAAATACAATGCTTACCTAAACACTCGCCATAGCCTAGAAAGTCATGCATCATCCACATCAAGACTGCTTTGTAGTTGAAGTCTCGTGATGAGGGAGGCCTGCTCACATCATGCACCTCGATACCTCTCCAAAGTATCTCTAGCTCGTCAATCAAAGGCTCCAAATAAACATCAGGGTTTTTGACTTTATGTTTCCCTGGAATTAGAAGGGACAGCATAACATGTCCTTTCTTAATAGCCGTAGAGGGTGGAAGATTGTAATTCACCAATACCACTGGCCATACACTATAAGACGTGCTTTTGAGACCAAATGGGTTCACATCGTCCATACCCAATCCAAGTCTCAAGCTCCTAGGTTCTTCCTTGAAGCTTGGCCATGTGTCTTCAATATGCTTCCACGCAAGAGAGTCCACGGGAGTTCTCCACTTGCCATCGGTTGATCAATGGGAGGAATGCCATGACATGAGCTCTGCAATGGATTTGCACTTGAACATATGTTGGATGCGAGGGATTATGGGAAAATGTCGCAGAACCTTACGAGGCACGTCCAAAGTTTTGAGATCTGCTCTATATCTTGCCTCTCCACAAGTAGGGCACTCTCTTGCATCCTTATGTAGTCCACGAAACAAAACGCAATCGTTGACGCATGCATGGATGCGCTTGTAATCTAATCCTCCAAGAGAGGTCACATGTTGCCTTGCCATATCTCTTGAGGTCGGTAATTTATTCTCCCTTGGAAGCATTTTACACAATAGCCTGCACGTGAAGACCATAAATGAGGAAAAGCATTTGAGTAATTGACCCACTGATCATAATTCACCATGTTTGCAAAATAGACTTTAAAGCTTACTTGAGTAATGCATTCAAACTTGCATTGCTCCATCCATAGATGGTTTGCAAGTTTAGTAACTAAAGGGAGGCACGTAGAACAAAGAAAGTGCACCCCTCAAATAGTGGAGTCGATGCTACAGTAAAATGATCATCCTACTCCATGCTATCATCCCTCCCTTCGGATTGATGGACATATAAATCCCGCACCATATCATCAAACACCTCCTCCTCCATGGCTTCATGAGGTAATGGTGGAGGGCTACTATCGCCATCACTCCATGCATCCCTAACGGTCCCTCCTGAAGATCCCACCTCATATCGCCGATGCTTCGCTTCCTCACGGCGAGCATAGGGCAACATATGCGGGTGTGGCACTGCATCCTGTATCAAATTAAAACAGGATCATAACTCAAACATATGAACACCCATAGGTATCTCAATCAACCTTAACTCTTTAACACTTACCATGTTTACGGTCGCATCCCATTCTCCATACTTTGAGATGTGATTGAGTGTAATCCTGCATGCACGATACATGTTTCCTCGACATCGATCACACATACATTTGATTTTTTGCTCCGACCACATTTTGCGATGGTGGATACAGAGGGATTCATCCTCATTGGAGCTACTTATTGAAGATGAAGACATCCTACAAACAAACAACCCAAAAAATTTTGCTTTTCTTCAAATATTTAATTTTAAAACTCTGTGGCACGTCTAAAACCGCATCTATCTGTTCTGTGGTGTGCATCTATAGGCATGTCTAAAATCACGTCTGCTCTGTGTATCTAGATGTGCAATTACACGTGTATTTAGATGCGCTATTAAACACGCTTATAGACGCAGTTTTCAAATCTACTTTTAGTGTGCTCGCTTTGCTTTTCTTCACATTACTTATACTTCCTGCAGCTTGCTTGCTTTGCTATTAGCAGATCCACAGTTTCGATGCTTAAGAGGAAGGCACCCACACTTACTTCCAAGCTTACACTTAAGAGGAAGGCACCCACACTTACTTCCAAGCTTACAGGAGAAGAGGGTGAACAAGGAAGAGAAGCAACTTTGAAAAAGGAGAAGAAGCTTCCATACCTGTATCCAAGGTAAGTCTCTTTATGGTTGATCTTTTTTGAAAGTGCTCTCTTTGGATTTGTCCTTTGTCATATCCAAGAAATGAATGATTTTGGTATCAGTGTTACGTTTTTGTGTCGGGCGAATGTCCTTTTCTACTTTTTAGAATAGTCCGTCTGTCGGAGCACGTCTATAGATGCATCTCAGAGTGCGTCTAAAACCACGTCTATAGGCACGTCTAGATTGTTTGCAGACACAGACAACCACATCTATAGATGCACTGTTATACGTGAAAATAGATGCGCTTCTCAAACACGTCTATAGACGTGCTCTGACAGTAATCTTTTCTTCCCTTCCCCTTTCTTCTCAGCTCATTAGTAATCGTCTTTTTTTCTTTTTTCCAATTCATCATGTGGCCAAGAAGCCCTTCGGGCTCACTTGATCTCTGAGAGTCTATTTTTAGGGACTTATATAACCTTTTAGGGCACCCTCCCAGTCCTGCAAAGTTATACGGGTATATTATGGGTACTCTAAACACCCCCTGGAGTCGGCACTACAGACTCCAAACCACCTCACACCAGCTGAGATTATCCTAGTGGAGTCAGCACAACCCAGTCGGCTACACAACTGAGGCCCTTCTCCCATGCCGTCTTATGCCCCTTCCCCCATGCCATCTTATGCCCCTTCCCCCATGCCGTCTTATGCCCCTTCCCCCATGCTGTCAGGAGGTTCTTCTGTCTCACAGAGCCATCGACGTACTCATGTGCAGTTGAGACTCGGTTCTCCAGCTACGACTGGGTCCACTAGTCCCATGCAGTCTCCAGCTACGAGTGGCTAGTGTACTAGCTCGACACGACACGATAGCAGGCATAGTAGCAGGGAGAGCGGTGGGGGATGCATGGCACAGTGCTTTAGGAGGGGTGGTGATGGGGACGATGATGATTCAGATGATTTGGATGTGCCTCCGAGGGATGGTACGATCTTCTATGACATCACTCAGACAGGAGGCATCTTGATGGATGCACAGGGGAAGGACATCATGGCCTTCATGCGCTTTGTAATTGCTAACAATTACAGAGATTGCTTTATCCACTACAAAGACCATCCAAAGAGGTTGGCTGATGAGACCCTCGTTGCTGTTCACTCTAGGTATCCTAACCCCCCCAATCGTCAGTTCACAGATAAATGGGCCAAGTCAAAGATTGTTACGATACTTGGCAATAAAACATCTTCGCTTTAGAGGTAGGCACTAGCGGAGCTTGCCAGGCTAGAGGGAGGTCAACCACCAACGGGCCCGCCCCACACCGCTCACAAGCGTGAGTGGAAGAAAGCAATGAAGTCAGCGAGGGAGGACCCTAGTCTGCAGCACGTGGAGGCACGAAGGATCCAAATGGAGCAATATGGAAGCGTGCATTTTGGAGCAGGGGGTGTTGAATCATGGGAGGCCCAATTTGTAAGTATCGATCTCAAATTATATTGCTTATGTAGTTTATTAGGAGGTTGTTTCTTTGTACTAACCCCTCCACAAATTGTGTCATCTTGCAGCTTGAGATCATGGGTAGATACCCTACTCCTGTCGAGATAGCCTACCACCACCACCATCGCAGAGGAAATACATGGAAGCACTTCTATCATGATGGGTTGATTACTGAGGAGCAGTATATCCGGGCTACTGGAGTGGCCCCCGAGGTATTTGAAAGTAATTAAATAATGTCAATGTTATAAGTAAAGATTTGATTTTTCATACATTGGTATATGTTGTGCCTTGTTTATAGATCCCTGCACAAGAAGACGAGGAAGAAGATGAGGAAGGAGGCAGAGAAGGGAGCACAGAAGGGAGTGTGGAAGGGAGCGAGGATGTGGAGAACATAGATTAGTCGTAGAAGTAGTGCTAGCTACTCTTTTTTGTACTTAAAGCCACTCGCTTGGCTTCATGCCTCTTGTATATACACTCCTCTTATTTTTTATACTTGAAGCCACATGACGTGGCTTAGCTTCGTGCTATATGTACATACAATCACTTTTTGAGCTTTCAATTTTATTGCATTTTGGAGTTGTAATGTTTTATTTGGAATTGTAATTAAAATGCGGTTGGCTATAAGAATTGAATTACATAATGTGGAAATGGGATTCCTGTAACTATATAGCATACACAATACACACAACATTCTGTAAATTTAAAAAAATATATTATGTAGCGTGTCTATCAGTGCGTCTATAAATGCATCTATATACACGTCTGTATGTTCAGGGAGCATCTATTTGCACGTTTATAAAAGCATCTATAAGACCGTTTATAAATGCGTCTATACACGCGTTTAACGATGCGTCTATCTGTTTTTTTAATTTTTAGTAGATCGTCTATTTAGGCGTCTAGATGTGCATCTATACGCGCGTCTGTCTGCTATATAGATGCACTATTAGATGCGGGTCTCTAGACACGTAAATAGATGCGCCTGTAAGTTTTTTTTTTAGTTCAGTAAACGCATCTCTGTGTGCGTCTATGGGTGCTTTGTCTTGTTGTGGTATAGCATAAAATGACATCTTGGAATTTGGAGAGTACATGTTGGACCAAGAAATATTTATAATACACTATTCATTGATTTTGAAATTTCTCTCCTTTGTTGGCCTTTCTTTGGAAATGGCCACCTCCACTCAATATTCACATAGTAAACTCAAAAATCAGGTGACCTTGCAACACTACATAGGCCAGATTCATACAAAGATCACCTATTAATGCTAAAAAAGAGATAAAGTTGTAACTAAGCCTTTTAAATTAATTTACTTTATACTTTTATATATCGATATCTTTATACTTATCTTATCATTTTTCAAAGATCAATGGTTGCAAATGTAGCAGGTTTCCTGTTTCACATGATATGTTTAAAACTCATAATTATATAATGTTTATCTTTTAATATATAAAGTGATTAAGTTGTAATGTAATTTTTCTCTCTACTAATATCTTTATACTTTCACATCATGTTGCTTATCGTTTTTCTAAGATGAGTAATTGCTAAAGTAGAAGACTTCCTTCTTAAAAAGTGTAACATGATTCGATACCTTGAAGTTCAAAACTCATAATATACTATATCTAGTCAATCATAAAATATATAAAGTATGTAAATCATAATTGCTTTTGTTTTTAACCTTTCTCTCAAAATCTAAGTGTCTTTGATTATCCCACATACAAAATTTATTGTTCGTGCGTATATATATAATTTTAGTCTATCTCATGATACTATAAGCAAGTCTTACCATATGGATGGGAGTAGTGTCATCGATGCGACCACATGATGCTATCACCTATGAAAAGTTACTTTAATATATATGGGCACTTTGGATCCCTTGATAAGGTTGTAAAGTGATGAATATATTAAAAGTGCCCACACATAGTAAAGTAAGCTTTGTAAATTATGATCTAGGAAACTCTAAAACAGAGTTCAATTTGTGTAACATAGTGCAAGTCACCTCCACACCTTTCTTTAGTATTTGAAAGTATTGCATATAATTGTTAACAATGACTTAAATAGAGTATTTAAAATGCTTTTATGTATTAAGTGAGAACTATTGTGGGTTACCCACTTTTAAGATTCCCTCCAAGCTTTGCTAGCTTGTATGTGAAATTTAAAACTAGGGTAAACTTTATACTATCTTTTAAACTGAAAAAAAATTGATACAAAATCTTATCAAGAGCTAAATTTAGGCATTGCTCTTTTGCATGGGATCTTTTTAAAAAAATAATTGTAAGATCCTTTATGATTTATAGATTACAAATTTTGATAAGATGCACTTTGTGATACATATTTTTTAAGTATAGATTAATATGTATGATTCTGGCTAGATGGCAATCATTTTTTGCTTGAGAATACTTGTTTACATAGAATTCATGAAAATTTGGAAAAACACTTAAATGAATATAGAATACTAGCAACCACATAAAATCCAATATATAAATACTTTCAAAGGGAGACTCACTTGAGATGATAAGCATTAATTGTCCCCTTGACGAACTTCTTGTTGGAGATCCACTCTTCATATATATCTTAAGAACAATTCTTCTTATTTAAAGTTTAGCAACATATCAATCACAAATGATCCGAATAGAGAGAAAGCATGACAAACTTGGGCGATTGAGAATTATATATGACTCAAATTTGAACACAAATGAGCTTGAGACTTATTGCAAAGTGATTCGACTCAAGACATAGGACTATGCCGCACCTCTACTAAGTTTGTTGGCAATTACATAGACTCAATGATCACAAGATGCTAAGTTGCTATAGCAACGACTCTATTAGCAAAAAGGCCTTAGCAAAAAGACCGGCTCAAATGACCGATCATGTATAAGTAATTGTCCATCTACGTTCATTGAAGCCGCCTCAACTAGATGCTCCTAGAACTACCATGCAATCTCCACATCATCACACGTAACACATATACTAGATGACCGCTTTAGGTTAGTCACTCCACCAATCAAATGATTCGGCTCAGCATGGTCCAATAAGAAACCACCAACCACCACGTAGAGACTCCATGCACCAATCACTAGTGAACCTCACAAAGAGACATGCCATTTGGTTCTCCCATGAGGACAACTATGATGTCCACCATTTCTCGGCGTTCTCCCATTTTGGCGAGGGAGGGCATGTTGGATTACTTAGGCATTGCTCGTAATCTAGGCATCATAGCCTAACGTAAAAAATTTCCAAGCATCATAGCTTGACTTTGGCATCAAAGCTAGAACATAGTGACCATTACACAGTGAAAAACACCACCAAAAAACTCAATCACAAGCATACTCTAAAAAATGAGATGTACCGAAACTTAGAAATGTCATCTTGATCAAGAAGATTGTCCGATATGAATCCCACCATCTCATTCTGGGGTGGAGGTTCTTCAATCATACAAGCATTTGTCTTTCTTTGTTTTGCCGCCTTGTCTTTTTGCTTCCGGTACAAAACCTTTCTATATGACCTAGCTTCCCACAGTAATAGCATGTACGAGGATCTGCTCTTGAACTACCAATCGACTTTCTCTTATCTTTAGCCATAAATGCAGTGTTACCAGGATAGAAACTCTCTTTTTGTTTTTCTTCACTCATTAGCAAGCCTACACAATAAATGAAATCAACTTCATCATCTAACCTCAAAATACGAGTAGATTCACTATACCTTGAAGGAAACTCTTCAACAGTATGGCCTTTTAATCTTCATCTTCAATTTTAGACTCGAGTTCAAGGAGCTGTTTTAGGATTGCTTGCATGTGATTCAGAAAAGTACCCAAATATTCATTATTGTCCATGCATAGATTATAGAGTTGTTGCTTCAAATTAGCTTTTGAATGATGCATTTTGACTCCAAACAATGCTTCTAGGATCACCCAATTTGCTGCAACATTTTTTGTCACATCCAAATGATGAAAGTAGTCTTCACCCAATGCTCTTCCCATCATGCCAATGGCCTTGTCATTATCCTTTTTCCATGCACGCTTCTCTGCCTCAACAGAAGTTAGTCCCTTATCATTGTTTGAAACAATACCCCACAGACCCTTTTGCATGAACCATAGCTTAGTTCACAACTTCCAACTTGCAAAATTGCATCCAGTAAATTTTACAATTGAAGCTTCAGACTTTGGCTTCCTCGAATCCATGAATTCGAAGTATGATTCCTAGAAATTCTTGAAATCATGCTTCTGCCAATATGTCTAGTCTAGCTCTTCTTCTATGGCTTGACTTACTTCTTGGTCTTTGAACTTTTCGTGGAAACACAAGTACTACTCCCCCTATTGTCCTAACAAACTTCTTTGACATGCATGTGATTGAGAACGATATACAACTCATCTTTGGACACAAATGAACTCAAGATTTATTGCAAAGTGATTTGACTCAAGACACAGGACTATGTTGCACCTCTACTAAGTTTGTTGGCAATTACACAGACTCAATGATCACAAGATACTAAGATGCTATAGCATCGATTATATAGGCACAAAGGCCTTGACAAAAAGATCGACTCAAATGACTGATCATGTATAAGTAATCATCCATCTGTGTTTGTTGAAACTGCCTCAACTGGATGCTCCTAGATCTACCATGCAATCTCCACATCGTCACACGTAACACACATACTAGCTGACCATAGGTAATTAGTCACTCCACCAATCAAATGACTCGGCTTAGCATGGTCCAATAAGAAACCACCAACCACCACGTAGGGACTCCATGCACCAATTACTAGTGAACCTCAGAAAGAGACGTGCCATTTGGTTCTCCCATGAGGACACAACACCTAAGTTACCCAACACTTCCTTGATTTTATAGTTCACTACTTTCATTTCTTTTATGTCATATGAACTGAGCTATATATACCAAGGCATGAGGTAGATGACTATGCTATTTTATTTTACATTTTTAATATTTCATGTTGCACTTCCAAAGTGCCTACAAATATCTAAGTATTCATAGGTGGCAGCATCAAGCACGGTGGGGAGGAGGGAGGGCTGGTGGTAGGCTCATAAATAAGGGGGGGAGGGAGGGAGTGAGGAGGGAGTAGGGACAAGGAGAGTGGGGAGTGGAGAGGAGGGGAGAGGGAATGTGAGTGAGGGGGGAGATGGGAGAGGGAGATTGAAACATAGAGGAGAAGGAGGGGGAGAGGGAGAGGAAGAGGGAAGTGGGGAGAGAGAAAGAAGTGGAGGGGTGGGTTGGGTGGGGGTGGTGGGTGGCATTTTGTGTGGGGGGTGGGGGAGGGGGCTTCTCTCTCTCTCTCTCTCTCTCTCTCTCTCTCTCTCTCTCTCAACATGTGGTGTGAGGGAGCATGTGATGTGGAAAAGGGAGCGAGTGATGAGGGAGTTGGGAGAGGGGGATGGAGAGGAGGGGAGGAAGAGGGCGATTCAGTAGGGAGATGGAGAAGGGGGAGTGGAGAGGATGGGAGAGAAAAGGTGAGGGAGGGGAAGTAGGCAAGGAGGGGCAGTCGAGTAGCGAGGAGGGGAGGGAGAGGTTGACATGAGAGGGGTGGGGCAGGCTGACATGAGAGAGGGGAGAGGTAGCATGTGAGAGGGTAGAGGGGAGGGGAGGGGTGATGCAAAAAACGGGAGGCAGGGGAGGATATAAATTCATCCCTCTCTCCCCTCTCCTTGATTGCCCTCCCCTCTCTACTCCCTCTCAGGCCTCCCGTCTCTCAACTCCCATCAATCACCTCTCCCATCCTCTCTCCAATGTTGCCCCTCCCCTCCCCTCCTCTCTCTCTCTCTCTCTCTCTCTCTCTCTCTTTCATGTCACCTCTCCCCCCCCCTCTCTTATGTCACCTCTCCCCCCTCCGCTCCTCTCTCATGTCACTCACCTCTCCCCTCCCCTCCTCTCCCTTCCCTCCCCCACCCCCCCCCTCTCTCTCTCTCTCTCTCTCTCTCTCTCTCTCTCTCTCTCTCTCTCTCTCTCTCTCTCTCTCTCTCTCTCTCTCTCTCTCTCTCTCCTCTTCCCTCTCCCTTTCTCTACTTCCCCCCCTCCCCTCCTCCCACTCAGCCTCTCCCTAGTCCCTCCTCACTCCCTCCCTCTCCCCCTTACCCACACCACATGTGCGTGCGCCACACATGGTGTGTGTGAGGGGGAGAGGGAGGGAGTGAGGGGCGAGTAGGGAGAGGGAGAGGAGGGGAGAGGGATGGTGAGGTGCACACCACATGTTTAAGGGGTAGGGGGGGAGCTTCTCTCTCTCTCTCTCTCTCTCTCTCTCTCTCTCTCTCTCTCTCTCTCTCTCTCTCTTTCAAATTAATAGCAAAAAATGAGGGCTTTTTAAAAAAATCTAGACTTTGAAAAATTTTGCTTTTTTCTCGCAAAAATATATTCACATTTGATTTTTTTCATTTTATACATCAAAATGGGGGTTTGTTAGGACTATTATTCAGATTTTGATTTTGTAAACAAATGAACACAAAAAAGTGGAAGTTTCTCAAAAAATTCTTTTATAATTTGATTTTGTTCTTATTTTATGACATTCAATTAGGGTTTAGGGTTTAGATCTTAAACATAGTAGCTTATTTAATATTTTTAGGGCTTAGGGTCAAGCTTTTGAGTTTTAGGATCTAGGGTTTAGGGTTTAGGTAAAAGAATAAGAAAATATGCATGCCCAACCATGTAAATGATATCCAATGGGTATGATGCTTTGCACAAGCCTTAAGGTTTGTGTAAAGTATCATGCCCATCAGAGGCTAGAAGTACACTGATGCTTTTTTTGGGCGAAAAAAGAGTGCTCATATTAAAATTGATTTTTTTTATAACATCATTAGAGTTTATCCATAGAAGCTCAAGTAGCCTCAAGTAAGGACTAACACCACCAAAACCTTACCAAAAACTAATAGCAAGAGGCAGTTAAGGTAGATATCATCTTTAAATCCTCCTGTAGATACAAGAGGAGTCATGAAAGACAAAATTGGTAGCCTCTTCTTTGAGTCCTGTATTCTAAGTAGTAGTAGCAGCAACAACAATAGGGACACCTTGTTTAGGATCCAAAGACATCTCCTCAGTAGTGTGAGAAAGGGACTAAGTTGAATGGCCAATAGCTCCTTTGCTTTGGGCAAATGGGTGCTAAGTGGAAGGACCAGTAGCCACTTTGCTAGGGTCAGTTGATGGAGACATCCTATGGAGATAATGGGGTAGCTTGTCATGTTCATTTGAAATAATGAGGAAATAATACACCTGCTCTTGTGCTCTGCTATATCTGCACTCAACCTTATGTGTTCAAGATTGTAAGCTTCTATTTGAATTTCAAGTCTTTTTTTTATTGTCCCACCATGCAGCAAACAAGGCATTAGTACACATTTAAAATGAAAATTATTTCTAGATATCTAGATAAACCATGAAGCATGTGCCCTTGTTTGGAACCAAAGCTTATGCCTGGTTTTGAATGCATCCCCTAGCAATATAGAGTTCCAGTTAACTCGCTCATGACACTCAATCTAGATGAGATTCCATACTCTTTTGGCATGAGGACAAGCAACAAACAAGTGGAAAATATCCTCAAAAGTACCAAGGCATCTTTTACATTACCCATCTCCCTTTCCTATTCAGATTCCTCTGACATTAGTTCCCACTACTTTGAGGAGAATGAGCCAAGAAAGGTAGGACATCTTCTCAGTAAGGACTTGCTTAACCCATAGGTTGCCAAACCTTTCATACCATTTATCCCTACTATCCAGTATTAAGGGTTCTAAATAGATCATCCATATCAGCAGTGGGAGTGGGAATAGGAAGGATTGAAGAGCTTTCTAACTAGTTGAACTCTTTGTGAAAAACTAATATAGAACCCCCCCTTCCATCTAACATCTCCATGCTATAGTTCAAACTTGCTTAAAATCAAACCCTGGCTTTGGTTAGATAAAGTGAATTCTCTCCTAATCTCCCACCATGTCTTCCATCTGAGATGATCTCTATTCCAAAGTTGGCCCCAGGTTTGCAGAGCTTTCTTGAACATGGTATTTGCCATAACAAACTATTCATCAGTGAGTTGAGAGTTCCTAAAGATTGCTAAAACCAATGGAGTCATTAAACATAAAAGCACCTTTTCTAGAGAAATGTAAGAACACTTTTACCTTCTCAAAAGCTCTCCAAATAGATTGCCACATAGAGCTATCTTAAGCCTTATAGGGTTCAAGATTACAAACATCAGATTCTAAGGGATAGTTCTTCCATTTGGGGGCCCTAACTGGCCTAATCTGTTTCATATTCCTCAACAAAAGTTGAGCCCAGTCACACTTAGGATTTAGAATAGCTTTAATGACCCATGTAGCAGATACCTTTATGGCTGTGATAGAAATATATGTGACCCCAAGCCCTGCTTCTTTTCTAGGCTTAGTACAGTATGACCATCTTATTGATATCTTACCTTAGAGATCTTGGATCTACCTCCTCACAAAAAATATATGCAAATCCTTATAAACATGTCTAGTCCAACCTTGAAGGGGCCCAACAAGAGAGGTAGAATTAGTACGTGCATTGCTAACCGACACATATACCAATGGCCATATCGACGCTGGGATTCCAAATATTAATAAATATATTGACACCCATACTAGCAGATATTCTAGCATTCCCTCCTATGGAATTACAAAAAGTAGTTTGTAGTAAGACCTGACCCAAAATTATTTTGTCTTGCAAGTTTGATCATTTTAAAGATAGAAAATATAATACTATGACACCAAGTTTGAGATCAAAATAATCCTATATTGATGATGAACTTAATGTACAAATTGACATAATGCAAGTATAAAAGTGAAAGAATCAAGGATAAGAAGACTTCTCTGTGGCAAAATAATCAATTAGTAGAATATGCATCAAAGGTTGTGTCTTTAGTCAATTCCATCATGCCAAATAAGTCTGTCTCTAGTTCTATCATCCAACTCACCTATATCATTAGGGTCTATACCACCTAAGGCTTGCTCCTATAATTCACCCTCTTCAATAATATTAGGTGATATATGATCTCTATCTTTTTTCCCAATGTTGTGATCTCCACATTTCTCTATTACGATGCCATTATTTCCACCTTCTTCTTGGTCTATATCATGATCATCATGTCCTTTCCTAGATCCAATGGGATCAGCTGGATCTATTGGCATCTCCATATCCACATTTCTATCTTCAAAATTTGGATTACTTTGAAGAGAAACTTGGACCACATACCACCATCTTGGATCAAAACCATTCAGATGAAAGACCACTTATGTTCAAGATGCAAATTCCATTAGTTACATTAAATTACGCTTATGTTACAATTGTTTAAAATTGAAGGAGTTAGCTTAATTCATTAGTACGTACCTATTCACATTGTACGGGAAGAGAAAAAGTATCACGTTCATTGGTACAGAGTTTGGTGGAGTCTATGGCAAAAAAGCACGACTGTCTTTCTTGACTTTAGCTTTGAGACCATTGTCCACAGTTCTAGACCATTTTACATCAAGAATAAAAATATTAGATAGCTTAAATCCAACTTTATAGATTTTTCATATGGCCCCACAATAAATTTTGGTGGAGTCTATGGTAAAAAATACCACGACTGTCTTTCTTAACTATCGCTTTGAGATCGTTGTCCATAGTTCTATATCATTTTACATCAAGAATAGAAATACTACATCCAACTTCATAGATTTTGCATATGGTCCCACAATAATCTAACTGTGAGGAAAGAAGATTTGTAGCAAACACACTTGCTAACAATCTTGTACGAAGTTAGCCATGACTCCATAATAAAATGTGGCTCTCTTCAAATCAATGTGTTCCACACAAAATATTCTCCTTATGGCCATAATGCAATGTGCTTTTTGTCCTACAAAAGAAAATCATTAAAACAATGATGATGCATTTTATAATGATTGTGATCATGATTAACTTAATGAGTAAATTATAACTAAATAAACCTACATGTAGATCATAGCCTCATGCAAACTCCCACTCTCATGTGGTTATTATATCTCCATCATAATCATCACGTGAAGTGTTGTTATGGATAAATTTGACCAAAGTAAAAAGGCATAAATATGAGTGTGTGCTTGTATGTGTGGCAATAGTATAATAAAATATAGAGTGCATAGGGCCCAGGGTTGAGGTGGTAGGGCATGACCATGTGCCACCCTTCCACATAAGAGGACCCATAAGGTGTGTTGTACATAATCCATGGTAGTAATATTATAAAATGTAAGGTGGCATGGCTCCTCCATGTGCCACCCCTCCACCTAGGCTGCATTTAGTGAGATATGGCCCAAAGTCCATGGGAGAAGTAATATAAAATAGGTGGAGATGGATATTATATTGGGTTATTCCCTCCATATAGGATAGGCCCATGTGGGGGAGGTATAGAAGGTCCAAGAGTGCAAGTTAAATAATGGGGAAAGTAGGATGAGGTGGCAAGATTCCTTGTGCCAACCCTCCACTTGTCCTCCTAGATGTTTGAACGTATTATAAAATTGGGAAGAGACCAAGGGAGTATCATAGACTTGGGATATGGGAGTTGATATATGTGGAAAATTGTGGCCAAGCGTTATCGCACACAACTGAGAGTGCGTAACCGCCTAGCCCACATATGAGACTCTTCCACACACACCATGCATGTGGGAGGATGCATTTATTGGGAGAGACCCTCTCTCTTGGCTATAAAAGGAGGGGGCTAAATTCCTTGATGAGACACGCTCATTCTTGTAAAGCCACCTAGCTGGTACTTTGATATTTCCCCTCATCCTTACTTTTAAATAAAGCATGACCCTCTTCCCTTGATGTCTCCATCTGTACATTCCTCCTCCACCCATGTATATACTCCTCTTTCCCCTCCCCCTCTCCCCTTGTGCCATAGTCTCCCTCTTCTTTTCCTCCCCTCTTAATCCCTTTTCCCCACCTAGGTTAATGCTTCTCCCCTCACGTTCCCTATTCCTCTATGGCCCTTGAGCATCGCCATACCTATCGTCTAGCCTCTTGTCTTGATTTCTTTTCCGGCTAACAAAAATGGTGTGGTTGCTGGGATCAAAATCTCCACGGCTAGTGGTGTAAAATATGTTACTCCTACGACTAGGTGCGGCTTTGTGGCCTCTTCTATGTGCAGTTCTCTACTTTTGTGCCTCCAGACTACGTGCCTTCCCTATCTCTACGGCTACAAAACCTCCCTGCTTATGCGCTTCCAGTCGGCCTGCTTTCTGCTTGCGGTTCCTACGTGTATTCTAGCTGGCAAATCTTCTACTCGTACCAGTCGCATCTGCATAACTACAACATCTGTGCTCCCTCTGAGCTCCTGCGCACGCATTCGTGCATCCACTGTGTACACCCGTGTGCATCGTAGACAGATCGCGACGGTTTTTTGGGCTCCTGTGTCTTCTGGTCGTTGACAATTTTTTTGGGTTTCTACAAAACTGTAACAGATCCCGCGCCCCCCTCTCTCTTCTCTTCTTCTCCCTCTCTTTCTCTTCTCCCTCTCCTCTCCTCTCCTCTCTTTTTATTAAAGAGTGGGATTTGAACCCAAGACCTCCCCCTTCACAGAAGGGAGACTAATCATTGGGCCAACAAGTAGGAAGTGATGAAAATGTAATGATTTTTACTTATATATTGAAATCTCGGGAACTGTAACTCTCTAACCGTGGGGAGTTTACTCTTGCTGTAAAAAGCAAAAGTATTTCATTTCATGTGCTCTATTCACATCTCCTACTAGATTGCTGATTCGAAACTTTTCCAAGTTCACTTCACGGATGCACGCCACACGAGGAGGGTGGATATTTATGTCACTTCTCGACGAGTTTAAGGATTTGGTGCCTGGTCCTTCGTGCCTTATGGCTACCAATGGGCGAGATCTCTTTCTTGATCTTCATGTCAATCTGCAAGAACTGATTGTACAGTGCATTGCTCAAGGAGACGATGGGTGGGATGATACACTGTGGATGATTCAAGGTGAAGAACTAGTGATATACTGGAAGGACTTTGATTTCAATTCTACTCATTGTCTACTCATTGTGCGGTGATCGAGCTACTTGTTGCTTCAGAGGTAATTAAAAGGGTGTCCTTCGAAGGGTGGGATGCTCCCCAAGCTTGGGGGGAGATTTGGCACTTCTCATTAATTCCTGTGGATAAGCTCGTCTTGAATGGTTTATTCTCAATCTCACTACAAAGGTTTTTAGGACTCGGCTATGGTTGGTAATGTTTCAACCAAGGAATCCCTTTGTACCTAATCAACCCTTTGTGCCTCATTTTGAGCTTCAAGTTGTGATTCTTTTTGGTCTAAAGATAAACTATCAACAAAGGATTGCAAGTTTATTTGGTGCTGAACGTCTTGCTCAAGTATCGAATTCTCCCCACCCTCTCCTTCTACCTATCTTAGACTACCGAGAAACTTGGGATGTCTGGATTTTAGTCTTGGTGTGATGACATCTTGGATCCTTCAATTTGATGGAGCTTACAAACCTTCAACCAAGGCTGCTAGCGTGGGTGTGAAGCTCACTTCACTAGGTGGTGAGGAGTATTGTTATAGTAAGTCTGTACCTACAAGTACTTACAACCAAGCTAAGTACTCGGCACTCATTTTTGGGCTACAAAAGGCACAAGAACATCACGTCAACAACTTGAGGTGCAAGGAGATTCTCAACTAGTGTGTGAACAAGTTAGTGGAAGGTGGAAGGTGTAGAGCAAAGGCTTGGTTCCATGACATCAGCAAGCATTGGAACTTTGCAACCAATTTCAAGAGGTAAAAATTTAGCATATCCCTCGAGCTCAAAATCTAGTTGCTGATTTCTTGGCATGTGAAGGTTGTACTTCAATCACGCATGAAGCAAGTGGAAGACAAGCTCAAAATCTAGTTGCTGATTTCTTGGCACATGAAGCTTGTACTTCAATCACACATGAAGCGAGTGGAAGCATCGCCCCAACAAAGCCGCAAGCCATGAAGAAGGGTGATCATTTGTAAGGAATGCAAGGGTTGTGGTCATCATGAAACTAAGTGTTGGGCATACAAGTTCACTGACTTCAGAAGATCATCAGAAAGGTCCTCAAGGCCATTGCTCAAAAGAAGGATGCCAAACGGCACACCCCTTGAAGAAATACCATGGTGATTACAAGAACTAGAAGAAGCTGAAGGTGATGTGCAAGCTCTCCAATTGTTGACAATTGTCATGGCATTCTTGTTTGCCTTGATGAACAACCTCATGCAGCGCTATGTCTCTAACCCTCGCTTGTAAAGATGGATGCAATATCATGAGGGTTGGTCCTTTTAAGATTGTCTATGAGCTATTCTATGCTGAAGATTTAGTGGATGAGTTCATTGGAACTGAGAAAGCAAAAGGTTTTAAAAGTGATGTCTTATCTAGAGTGGATGAATTCACACACATTGACAAGGATAAAGACTTCAAAAGTATTAGCTTATCAAACATGGATGACATGGATATTGATTTGAATGGTCCTACGATTGCTTTAAAGATGAGAATGAAATCAGCAAACGACTATTAGGTATTTGACTTTGACAACATTCGATGAAAACAAAGTGACAAATAAATTTGATGGGGAGAAGTGTACAAATTCAAATAAGGATGTATAGAAGAAACGAACATACATATGCATGATATTTAAAAGCGAGTATTTTTATGTGTGTGCATAGTACCTATTCACATTGTTGCGATAGTACTAGTGTGTCCTTCCTACTTTTCCAAAACTTTGTGGAGTCAATAGTTACAAAGCCACTTGCATGGCATTTGATTGTTGCATTAGGGCCTCTTTCCACCATGTCCTTAAACCACTTTACATCCAAAACATACACAAAGAAGCGTCAAAAGTCACGCTTAATAATATCTTGGATTATGCCACAATAATCATCCATGGCTCCATTGGCTCCCTCAAAGCTAGCAATGATGCTGCAATCTTCTATGTTTCTCTTATCATCAATCCGTTGTGGTCGAAAATGCTTGCCCTCACACCATATAGCATTGAACATAGTACACTACACCAAGAGAAAATTAATTAAATAAGCAATCTAAATTATTGACAGCTCCTAACTTATGCATAACATTCTATATACCGACCTTGCTCATGCATCCCCTAGCATACTCCCATTCTTCCATTGTGATATGCATCCCCTCATCTTTCTCTGCTTTCTCCATTTCATCAAGTAGTCAATCCACATGAATATCCTTTGGAAGTGCTCTTAGATACTGAGGGTATGGCACACGAGATCCGTGGTGTGTACGAAAGAGGGCCCTTTCTTCTTGTCTTCTTGCCTTTGCATCCTCGTATCTTGTCACCCATCTTTTCATCACATCACTATTAAGCACGCAATAAAGGTTGATACTATTATTGAACTCCGTGTCTTTTACTTTGTTGTGTCCTTTCCCTTGAGGCACAACAGAGGTCACCCTCAGGTCTTCATTATCTCTCCATAGTCATGGGAGAGAGCTATCCACATCAACAAGAAACTCAGAAATATATACAAGTGACTCTTGTACCAACGACAATCCTCAGCCATGCTACCTTCAGGTCTTGCATTTTGTCTCACAAAGCCCTTCAAGGACTTCATGAAGCACTCGAGGAAGAACAACCATCGTGCATGTATAGTACTGCATACTCACCGCATATAGCAATCTCATCCACCAAATGCACTATAAGATGTAGTTGGCTTGTGAGAATAGAACATGGAAATGTCTCCTCCACTAAACAAACCACCTCCACTGACATAACTCGAGCATTCTCAAGCGTGGTGGGATCTATTTCCTTTGAGCTCACATACCTAGAAGATGAAAAAGTACACCATATTAGCAATATGAACACCTTGCATGGAGCATTAATACGCATCATATTTTGTATCATGTAAAGTACCTCACAAGCTCGTCCATCTTGAAAATACAAGCTTTCACCGAGCTTTCACCTCCTTCGATGCACTAGGAGAAATGCTAGTAGGTAGTATGAACTAAACCCACGAGGAGGTGGTTGATTAGTTGCTTATAATTATTCACTCACAAATTTGAAAGGAAAAAGATATTATGCACATAAAATACTTACTTGGAGCATCTTGTGCCAATCATGAGATTTCAAGCCATATAATTGCTCTACACCTCTTTTCTTGCTCTTTGTAAGGGCTCCCTTCAAACACCTCATGCATCTAATGAGAGTACGAATTGTAGTAATAGCGTGCTTCACTGCCGCCATCTCTATCTTTGATAACCTCCACGGTGCACGAGGTAAAAAAACACGCCCATTTGGTCTCTCTTGTGGCCAAGCTTCACGCATCCTCCCTGTGGTATGTAGATCCTCCCTTATGCCTACGGAATCTCGTGTCCCATTCAAACACTGCCAAATGGTAGATGCCACATTCTTGAAGATATGCATGGGATCAAGTAGGTGATTGATCTTGAGGTGGGACCAATATGGTAAACGATAAAAGATGGAGTATCTAAACAAAAGCTAGTGTTAGCGGGCAATCTTTATTTCTAGCCAATATAGCACACAATAGTTACAAACCCTTACCGGCTCATGCCAATGGTTGAGGAGTCGTGGAACCATCCCAAATTCTCATCCAATCTCCTGTGGTGAGTGATTGTGGGAGGACTTCATTCCAAGGGGCAACATATCTAGGATGATCAGGTGGGAGAAATCGATGGTGATTCTCATAGATGACCTTATTCAATGCATCTGCCCGTGAGGCAACTAGCGAAGGACCACAAACAGGACATGCATGGTAACCCAATGTAGTGAGACCTAAACAATAGACTTAATTAAGAGTTAAAGGTGGGTTTAGGGTTCCACATCCTTTGCCTATTCATAATTAGAAGTGCAATGCTTACTTGAACACTCACCATAGCCTGGGAAGTCATGCATCGTCCACATCACGACTACTTTGCAGTTGAAGTCTCATGACGAGGGAGGCCTGCTCACATCATGCACCTCGATACCTCTCCAAAGTATCTCTAGCTCGTCAATCAAAGGCTCCAAATAAACATCAGGATTTTTGACTTTATGTTTCCCTGGAATTAGAAGGGACAGCATAACATGTCCTTTCTTAATAGCCATAGAGAGTGGAAGCATTTTACATAATAGCCTACACGTGAAGAGCATAAATGAGGAAAAGCATTCGAGTAATTGACCCACTAGTTAAATTCACCATGTTTGCAAAATAGACTTTAAAGCTTACTTCAGTAATGCATTCAAACTTGCATTGCTCCGTCCATAGATGGTTTGCAAGTTTAGTAACTCAAGGGAGGCATGTAGAATAGAGAATGTGCACCTCTCAAACAGTGGAGTCGATGCTGCGGTAAAAAGATCGTCCTGCTCCATGCTATCATCCCTCCCTTCGGATTGATGGACATATAAATCCCACACCATATCATCAAACACTTCCTCCTCCACGGCTTCATGAGGTAATGGCAGAGGGCTACTATCACCATCACTCCATGCATCCCTAACGGTCCCTCCTAAAGATCCCACCTCATATCGTCGATGCTTCGCCTCCTCACGGCGAGCATAGTGCAACATATGCAGGTGTGGCACTGCATCCTGTATCAAATTAAAACAGGATCATAACTCAAACATATGAACACCCATAGGTATCTCAATCAACCTTAACTCTTTAACACTTACCATGTTTATGGTCGCATCCCATTCTCCATACTTTGAGATGTGATTGAGTGTAATCTGACGTGACGTGCACGATACATGTTTCCTCGACATCCATCACACATACATTTGATTTTTTGCTCCAACCACATTTCACGATGGTGGATACGGAGGGATTCATCGTCACTGGAGCTACTTATTGATGATGAAGACATCCTACAAACAAACAACCCAAAAATATTTGCTTTTCTTCAAATATTTAATTTTAAAGCTCTGTGGTGCATCTAAAACTGCGTCTGTCTATTCTGTGGTGCACGTCTATAGACGCATCTAAAACCGTGTCTGCTCTATGTATTTAGATGTGGAATTACACGCACTTATAGACGCACTTATAGACACAGTTTTAGACGCGACTATAGACGCAGTTTTCAAATCTACTTTTAGCGTGCCTTCTTTGCTTTCCTACATATAAGCTTCACGCGGTTTGCTTGCCTTGTTATTAATAGATCCACAGTCCCACATTTAAGAGGAAGGCACCCACAGTTACTTCTAGTCTTACACTTAAGAGGAAGGCACCCACACTTACTTCCGGGCTTACAGGAGAAGAGGGTGAACAAGGAAGAGAAGCAACTTTGAAGAAGGACATAAAGCTTCCATACCTCTATCCAAGGTAAGTCTCTTTACGGTTGATCTTCTTTGGAAGTTGCTCTCTTTGGATTTGTCCTTTGTCGTATCCAAGAAACAAATGATTTTGGTATCAGTGTTACGCTTTTCTGTCAGGTGCATGTCCTTTTCCACTCTTTAGAATAGTCCGTCTGTCAGAGCGCGTCTATAGACGCGTCTCAGAGCGCATCTAAAACTGCATCTACAGGCGCATCTATCGACCCGTCTAGCCTGTTTATAGACACAGACAGCCATGTCTATAGATGCGCTGTTATACATGAAAATAGACGCATCTATAGACGCGCTCTGACAGTTTTAGATGCTTCCCTTCCCTTCCCTTCCCTTCTCTTCTCTTCCCTTCCCTTCCCTTCTCTTCTCTTCCCTTCCCTTCCCTTCTCTTCTCTTTTTCTCTTCTTTTTCTCTTCTCAGCTCATCAGTAATCTTCTTTTTTCCTTTTTTCCAATTCATCATGTGGCCAGGAAGCTCTTCAGGCTCACCTGATCTCCGGGAGCCTATTTTTAGGGAGTTATATTACCTTTTAGGACACCCTCCTAGTCCTACGGAGTTATACGGCTACATGATAGGTACTCTAAACACCCCCCAGGAGTCGACACTACAGACTCCAAACCACCCCAATCCCACACCAGTTGAGATTACCCCAGCGGAGTCAGCACAGCCTAGTCGGCTACATAGCCGAGGCCCTTCCCCCATGCCGTCTTATGCCCCTTCCCCCATGCCGCCTTATGCCCCTTCCCCCATGCCATCAGGAGGTCCTTCTATCTCGCAGAGCTGTCGGCGTACTCCTGTGCAGTCGAGACTCGATTCTCTAGCTACGAGTGGTCCACGTAATCCGTGCAGTCTCCAGCTACGATTGGCCAACGTACTAGCTCAACACGACACGGTAGCAAGCGTAGTAGCAGGGAGAGCGGCGGGGATGCATGGCACAATGCTTTGGGAGGGGGGTGGTGGGGACGATGATGATTCAAATGATTTAGAAGTGCCTTCGGGCGATGGTACGATCTTCTATGACATCACTCAAACAGGAGGCATCTTGATGGATGCAGGCGGGAAGGACATCATGGCCTTCATGTGCTCTATAATTGCTAACAATTATAGAGATTGCTTTATCCACTACAAAGACCAGCCAAAGAGGTTGGCTGATGAGACCCTCGCTGCTATTCGCTCTAGGTATCCTAACCCCCCCAATCGTCAATTCACAGATAAATGGGCCAAGTCAAAGATTGTTACCATACTTGGCAATAAAAGATCTTCGCTTAAGAGGCAGGCACTAGCGGAGCTTGCCAGGCTCGAGGGAGGTCAACCACCAAGGGGCCCGCCCCACACCACTCACAAGCGTAAGTGGGAGAAAGCAATGAAGTCAGCGAGGGAGGACCCCAGTCTGCAGCACGTGGAGGCACGAAGGATCCAGATGGAGCAATATGGAACCGTACATTTTGGAGCAGGGGGTGTTGAATCATGGGAGGCCCAATTTGAGCCCAATTTGTAAGTATCGATCTCAAATTATATTGCTTGTGTAGTTTATTAGGAGGTTGTTTCTTTGTATTAACCCCTCCGCAAATTGTGTCGTCTTGCAGCTTGATATCGTGGGCAGATACCCTACTCCTGTCGAGACAGCCTACCACTGCCACCATCACAGAGGAGATACATGGAAGCACTTCTATCATGACGGGTTGATTACTGAGGAGTAGTATATCTGGGCTACTGGAGCGGGCCCCGAGGTATTTGAAAGTAATTAAATAATGTCAATATTATAAGTAAAGATTTGATTTTTCTTACATTGATACATGTTGTCCCTTGTTTACAGGCCCCTACACAAGAAGACGAGGAAGAAGACGAGGAAGGAGGCAGAGAAGGGAGCATAGAAGGGAGCGCAAAAGGGAGCGTGGAAGGGAGCGAGGACGTGGAGAACTTAGATTAGTCATAGAAGTAGTGCTAGCTTCTCTTTTTTGTACTTAAAGCCACTGGCTTGGCTTCGTGTCTCTTGTATATACACTCCTCTTATTTTTTATACTTGAAGCCACATGACGTGGCTTAGCTTCGTGCTATATGTACATACAAGCACTTTTTGAGCTTTCAATTTTCTTGTGCAACGTTCTATCAATTAATGCCTTGTGAACTAAACGTTGTAATGTTTTATTTGGAATTGTAATTGTCGGCGATAGACGTGCTTGCAAGAGTGGTAATTAAAATGCAGTTGGCTGTAAGAATTGAATTACACAATGTGGAAATGGGATTCCTGTAACTACATAGCATACACAACATACACAGCATTCTCTAAATTTAAAAAATATTATGTAGTGCGTCTATATACGCATCTGTCTGTTCGGGTAGCATCTATTTGCACGTCTATAAAAGCGTCTATAAGACCTTTTATAAATGCATCTATACACGCATTTAACGATGCATCTGTCTGTTTTTTAAATTTTTTGGTAGAGCATCTATTTACGTGTCTATATGCACGTCTATACATGCGTCTGTCTGCTATATAGACACGTCGTTAGACGCGGGTCTCTAGACGCACAAATAGACGTACAAATAGATGCACCTGTAATTTTTTTTTAGTTCAGTAAACGCGTCTATGTGCACGTCTGTGGATGCTTTGTCTTGTTGTGATGCCAAAGAAAACCATCAGTGTGTATGTTCTGTGGGTAATGCAACAAATGCAAAACAAGAGAGTCCCATTCACTTTGGTTATGGACACCATCGACCTGGACAGCCCTACAACTTAACAAATAATCATTGCTGATGGCCCTAACCCCAAAGATCATGCTATAGTAAGCTCCCGCAGCTTGTGCCTTTTTTTACAATGTTGAATGTGAAAACCTATAGTTTAACACTACGTGTTTTCCTAGTTGTCCTGTGTAGCGGATCGGCGACCACTTTTATCACACTTGATTCAAGAGTTCCACGATGGTGGTATTGTAAAGTATGTGGTGCGAAACATCTCATACATGCGCGCAAGGCATGCTCTTGCCATCTTTGATTTCACGGTGCTTGCTGCAGTCCCAGAAGGTAGACTACAAGGAGAGGTTGTTGGCTACCTTTGCACGGCAGTTCACTTGGGCCTAATGAACTACCTCGACCTTCATCAGCCCTCGTAATGAACTTGTCATCAGCTCTTAAGGCTGATACAACTTCAAAAGGCTTGTTGCATGATTGTTTGACGTGAATTTCGAAGAAAAATTCAACGGCATTCACAATGATCCATTGCACCGAGTCCTCCTTGGCCGAGATTATCAAAGTTGGCCCTCTTTCTACCGCAAACCTATGCCACACTATTCTCGTGAACAATTCGTGTTGCCCACCTATGATGTCAGCATATGTCCGAGTTGTAAAGAAGCGCAAATACAATGCTTGGAGAGATGAGGATGAGGCAGCATTAAATTGTATTATGCATACACATCCTGACTTTTCTGCCATCGAAATTGCAACCCGATACTACAATGAGCACCCTCATGGGAGGTACATGTTGCGAGACACACGTGACAAGGTATATAGAATGTGGCCAGTTGGCTCGTTGCAAAGTGCTCCTCAAGTCTTGCCGCAGGAACTGCCTACTACCGCCCTGAGTGGAGATGCTCATGTTGTTGGTACGACTACGAAATGTAGGTTGTATGATAGAAGCACTCTAGGACCTCCCAAAAGGAAAATACACACTGTCAGCACACATGAACGATGTACATGAAAAAGGTGGAAGACACGCCATGCCATCCATGTGAGTGTTGTGGGTCACTGAGCTTCTACGTAAGGCTTCAAAAGATGACACCCATATTGCTAGACCTTTTCGGAAGCATGGAGGTGCAGCTGCAAGATGGCTTGGAGGGTGAGAGATGCATTTGCTCCAATTGTGCGCACCAGGTGCGCAGACAAGAAAAGCCAAAGTTATGCTTCGAGAACATGTGCATGGCAAGGAAAACCAAGTACACATCAACTTTAAATCGGATAAAGGAAAGAGTAGTAGCAATACGGATTCCATTTGCACAAATAAGGGAGCTTACATATGAAGGGCAATATGGCTTGCATGGTAGCGTTGTGAATGTCTTTGCAGATACTAACAGAGGGCAAACAGTGCTCCCTAGATTTCTTATGGACAATGCCACCATCCTCATTAAAATCAAACGCAAGCTACAATACTCACACAACTACATGAGCAGGCTCGTACGGCCAACAACCACGATGACATTGTAACCAAATACATAAACCGTAACAAAGCCTTGCACCACATTTGCCTCGCAAAGTTTGCAAGTGAGCACACGTTCCCAAACCATCAGAAGATTGCTTAGAAAAGGGGACGTATCATACGGTTCAACAACTACAACAAAACAAAAGACCTTGAGAACCACTACAGGGAGCAATGCCTCCTGTACTTGCCATTCCAATAGCACGAACACCTCTCAACCAAAAGCTAAACCTAGCATGACATGTACAATTCCAACACCGATATGATCAAAACAAATTGGTAACAATTCAATAAGACCAACACATGTTGCATGCAACACCCAGTCCAACAAACTCTTCTACTAGCTCAATGACAAATATAATCCTTGAGCTAATAGTCTGGGACAAGTTCGACCTCGGAAAAGAGATGGACCTTAGCTAAAAAAAGCAACCGTCTTGCACAGCTACGACCATAAACCCTCCATCTCCAGATTCCCTGCATCGGTTATAAAAATAACTACGCTTCACCCACCCAGCAAACAAAAATAAACATCCACGAGCAGGCCAATTGGAGAAAATCCACATTGTTTTTTTAAATTAAGATTACCCCTTGACACCCAATGATACCCTTGAGACCCAATGGAGAGGGTCTCTAATTTGTAGTAGACTGGTGACTGAGTATTGACATGTTTCTTTTAAGGGCAATTGAGCCATGGTGTAGTGGTCTTGAATGCACATTGCAAACCAATTATAGCTGGCTCCAACGTCCTCCTCGAACCCTCATGAGTCCTTCTCTTCACTTCTCTTCCTCCTCCTCCTCACTTTTATTCCTCCTCCTTCTCACTTTTCAGAGTTCTCTACCAAGTCTCGACTCTCGACTCTCGACTGAGTCCTTGCCACTTACATACTTATATAGTACAACTTACAAGCCTCAAGGACCAAGGTTGAAGGGATTGCTGGTCACGGACTCGTCACTCGTGCCTACGCACAGGTTTCTTTTCATTAAATCTATACTTGAGTCTTGACTATTGATCGTGATTCGTGAATTGTGAACACTGCCGCTGGCCGCATGCGTTGCCTTTGAGCTGTAGCTCTATTACGTAATACGTAATACGTGTGCTTTCGTGAGTTTCGTCTTCCTTCACGTCAGGGATGTTATCACATGAGCGTTTCAAGCCCTCTAAGCAAAGAGGCTTGCCCGCCCTAGATTGCTAATAGCTACAGCCTATAATCTATTCACCGCTCGTGGGTTTTTTCGCTGCTCTCTGGGTCCTGGGATCTCATGTAGGCGTGAAGTGCTCGCTGCTTGTGAATCGTGAAGTTCTACGCGGCTGGAGAAAAGGAGCGGTTCTTTGAGCCTTGAGGCTTTCGGGGTCAACAGTAACACCACCACGACTGCCATTTTCTGCATCTGCTTTGCCCATCGCTTATTGTTAGGAACGAGGAGACTCACGGACACTGATTCGGCTGCCGGCAGATAAGTTGATGCAGGTGCGTAGCTAAGCAGACGAGGCCAGCAGCCTGCAGTTGAAGGAGGTGTGATGCATTTCAGCCTCTCGTTGCTTGTGAATCGTGAAGTGCTCGCTGCTTCAATGGCCTCGCCTTCTTCTCTTCGCTCCTTGGCCTTCTCCTCTCCATTTCCCACATCCTCTCCTCCCAAAAACCCGTCTCCCCTGCTTCTTTTGGCGGCGCTTCACCGCCCACCTCTCCAAAACGGCATATGGCATGATCTACTGACGCTTGCAGTGATTCTCCTCGTAGTGGCCTTTCCATTCGTAGGGCTCACTGTCACGGGAGACTCCCGCAACCCGCTCTTTACGGTATGCGATCATTATTCCTTATGGACTAAGAGGTTACTTCTTTCTGCAGGCTAAGATCTAATTGTAAGAATGCTCTGGTAAGCTGTTTTAATTCGCTTAGGAGCTTTTATCGTGCGCGTAGGATATTAAGCGGCGGCAAGGCCAAGATCTTAGTTACATTTTGTTTAAGTTTGCGAGCAACTGCATATCCTGTGGTAAGATCGAATTGTAAGAAAGCGTTTATGGTCAGGTATTATCATGGATCCACAGCTGTAGAGAGCCAAGTCGAGACGCTTTTCGATTATCTATCTGCGAGGTGTCTAGACTCTACAGATTTGAGTAGCTGCTTTGTCCTTAGAAGCGATGCATCAAATCGGCAGTCAGTTATGTAGAGCGTTAAAGTACTCATATTCAAGCATATTTTTATAACGGAAGTCAAATATTTAAATAAAAGTACCTCTCTTTATTGGGGTTTTTTCTCACGGCTTGTATTTTTGTATCTTTGGCAGCCTTGCTTTGCTGCTCCTGCTGATCTTTATAAAGAAAATGGGACGTCCTAAGAAAGACAAGTGCCAACGCTTATTGGAGCAACTGGCATTTCATGTCTAGTTGAGTGTGCTGCTGGTTATGAAGAAGATTCTGTTCCAACTACTCGAAAAAGAGTGTATGTTGGCAGCTATGTACCAGCCTGGAAATTGCTTTATCCGTGGTCGTATTCTATATTTGATGAGGAAGGCAAAGAGAGGATAAAGTTTACACGAAGCTGAAAATGTCAAATCCATTTGGAGGACTTGGGACCACTACCATACATATCTTGCCATTCACCATGCGACTAATGGCTGGAGAGATTGTGAAACATATAGAAAAGCATGTGGAGCTTATGGTAGATATTGAAAAGAGTAGGATTGTCAGTGTTATGCAAATTATGTATTGAGTGGCTCAAAAGGATTTGGCCTTGGAAGTGTTCGACGATGAATGGAAATTTCATATGTCTATGAAGACTCCTAATATGTCTCTCTTGCGAGTACTCTTATATCAATCCTACCTCCGGCAAAGGTTTACTTTCAGCAATGTACATGGTGTATTGGGAGACGTTAAAAGAGGAAATTGTTAGTAGTCCATTCTATTCCATCTTGTGGATGAAAGCACTGATCGTACTAGATTTGAAAAGCATCTCATCTTGTACATTACTTGAAAGATGGAGGCATTGGTTCACATGTAACTGCCTTTGTGAAGTTGCTTTCTATTGATGATGGAAAGGCATAAACAGTGTATGAGGCCATTACAAAATTGTTGTAGGAACTCCATAGTTCAAAATGGTGGCAATGGGTTCAGATGGAGCTACTGCTATAGTTGGAAGAAATTCTGGATTGTATGCTAAGCTTCGTCCACATGTGCCACACTTAGTTAGAGTACATTGCATCATACACCGAGAAGCTCTTGTGGTGAAAGATCCATGCAAATGCTTTGTTGAAATGAAACATGTTGATACATTTGCTAGTCAAGTGTATGAATGGATTAGCGATTCTAGTTTATGCAAGTCAGAATTAAGAAAACTCATGCTTGCATTTCTACCTAGAAGCAATGAGATCCTAAGGATTCATGGAGTAAGATGGCTCTCTCGTGGTAGTGTCATGAAAAGGTGCTTTACTATCTACTTTGAATTTGTATTTTTTTTTGTTATTCTGATCATATTTTCTTTTCAATTCTTTGGATAGATAATCATGCCATCTACTTTGAATCTGTATAATTTTTTTCTGTTATTCACATGGATTTTATTTTTAATTCTTTGGATAGATTATCATGCTATCTACTTTTAAATCTATAATCTTTAGGTGTCTTTTTAATATATGTTTTACTTCAATTCTTTGGATAGATTATCTTACTAGTATGCTATTTGATTCAGGTTAGTGAATGTGCTTTCCATCTTGCTCACTTGTTGGAAATCAAAGTATGTAGCAATGTATGTGAAAGCTGCAAATTTTCAACTACTATTCCTTATTTATTTTATGGCAGATGTTTTGAAGGAGACAAACTTGCTGAACATGAACATGAAGTTTCAAGCAAATGAAGTTGATATAACAATCATCGAAAGAGAGGTAGATGTATTGATCAGTCTTTTGAAGGATAGGTATGTCAATGGAGTGTCTACAAATGGCTCTTGTTGCTTAAGTGCTTTCATACATGGAGTACAAAATGGAGTATTCTCTTTCAAGGACAAGGACAGTGTAATGCATCGTCATGTGTTACTTTTCACATCATTGGATGATACAAAACAAGGGACTAATCTTGATGATTGTGTGTGGTTAGCTAAAGCTTTCATTCAAAGGTTAATCTCTAACCTTGATGAAAGGTATTATGATCATTATTTGTTCAATGCTGCAAAACTATTTTTTCCAAAAAACTACTAAGGGATGTAGAAATTAGGGGTTAAGCAGCACATCAATACATTACACAGCTTTGTGACAAATTTGAAAAAGGTGAAAGCTCTTTGATTCAAACAATTCGTTGTGAAGGAGATCCTCTGCTGTCAAAAGCATCCTTATGACATGGTCACTCTTCATTACAAGCAGTGGCAATCAAAGCTACAGCAAAAAATAGTGTTGCATCTGTTTGTGTGCACCTCTAGTGCAGGCAAGCAAAGGCTCGGCCTACTTGGTGTCCCTGAGGGTATCCAAAAGCCAACAAGGGACTGATTTTTGCTGTCTCATGACAGCCCTCTCCTCTTGGTCAAAGATTTGTATTGAATCTTTTTGAGTCTTATCCTTCAAAGGGATTGCTAGATGCGTGGGAGCAATGTGGTGTTGAAAAAGAATGGCAGCAAAGTTTCCAGCTTTATATAAGTTATGGCAAAATTGTAGTTGTGTTGGCAGCAAGTTCAGCTGCATGTGAAAGGGGGCTTTCCAAACAAAATTGTGTGAAGAGTCATGAAAGATCCTGCCTATGAGGACATTGGACATACTTATGTTCATGTCTTTATCAGCACCCTAACACATGCATGATGTTGATTGGAATTTACTATTTGATGTTTGGAAGAATGACAAGGTGAGACGCACTCAACCAATGAGTGGGGCATCATAAAAGTATGGAAAGTTATCTTGAGGAGTTATATGTTACTATATATGAGAAGCCACAGACATCTATCTATAATCCTTTTGAGACTGTTTTGTAAAAAAGAAGGTGTTGAGACTCTTTTGTAAGAATGAAAGTTGTTATTATAAGAAGCCTTGGATCTACTGTGTATTTCCCTTTTTATTATGAGCATTTCAAGCAAGCTGTTTAGCTTCATGTCTTCTTTTTTGCCTTGATTACTTGTTTTTTCTAATACACTTTGAAGTATTGTCTTTTTTGTAAATTGGCTTGGTCTTCAATCCAATAAGCAATGTATTTTTCAGTTTTGCATATATTATTGATTCAACATTATTCTTCTATTTGAAATTGGGTGACCATTAGCTCTTATTTATTTAGCTCTTTACTTCTATAATTCTGTGTAGACTTATTGTACTAATAAAAGATATTGGTGAAGTGATGAATTTTGTTCATCATGCATTAAGAATGACAAAGTAAATTTTGACCTTCTTCTTGTGAGTAATCCATTGTTTTGTATCATAAGAAGGACATCACATTTCTTAAACCTTCTAGAAAGAAGGTTTATCCTATTTTTTCTCTTCAAAAAGAAAAGATGAGGTGCCCTTCTAATTTGAGGGCTGCTCTGAGTTATTCCAAACATTGAAAGATACACATTAGAAAAAAAGGGAGCTCATTTTGGGGCCTTTTAGAAGAGAGAGAAAATAGGCTCTCAACCAATCAGGAGTGTGCCAACAAAAAAATTCAACAAAAGAAGATGAAAATAAGAAAAAGAAAATGTTCGTAGAAGCATGTCACATTAATGAGGTGATCTAATTTGAATCTTCAAGAAAATTATTTTCTGTGCAGAATTTGGTGATTCTGACACCGTAAACGCATCCGGAACGGCCCAAAACCCCAAGAACAGCACTAAAAACGCTAGAATCGGACATCCAGAGGCCCGAAAACAGCCAAAAAAAGCCAAAAAGTGAGATTTGCAGAAAAACGTGATTTAGTACCTTTCAAAAAAAAAGGCCATTTCCGGGCCTCCGGATGTCGATTCCAGCGTTTCTAGTGCCGTTCTTAGGGTTTTGGGCATTGAACATTGAATGTAAATCATGTGAAAGAATATATTTATTCCTTTTCACACTGACATTTCTCACACAAGTATCCATATTTTCTTGCTTTTGTAGAGAGAGAAAAGAGAAAATAGTGAATTTCTTACAGGGCCCCAAAATGAGCTCCCTTTTTTCCTAATGCCTGACTTTAGGCCAGTGCTTGTAATCCAAAGGATCCTCAATTGTCTACCATCGTCGAGCTATGTGCCATCCTAGTCCAAATTATATAATCTCCCAAAGCATAGGAATTGAGACTTATTATACCACATGGACATTACCTTCCCACCACTTATCATCGTCGTGGTGATTGTATACTTGGGAAGATTCTCTTAATGGGTCTCCTAAATTCCTAAATTCCATCTCTCCTAGTCTAAACATCGGATTTGTATTAAACCTTTTGCATTCGGCCTGTAATTTTATGTTTCAAATTTCTTCCCATTCGAAATTTGGATTGGATTGACAAAAGTTAGAAAATTTGAAAGATTCATGGAAAAAATTCATTGTTCATTTAATTGAACCAATAACCTAAGCTAAAAACCCTTAATGTAAGCTAATCTAATTACTCTAACCAAATAACTAATCTAACTAACCCTCCCTCCCTCCACCTCCACCTCTGCCTCCCTCCACCTCCACCTCTCTACTCTCGACCACCTGCTCCCTTCGCCTCGCCCCCCTCCCTTCACCTCCACCTCCCTCTACCTCCTCTCTACCCTCGGCCACCATGCTCTCTCCGACTCCACCCACCCTCCCTCCCTCTGGCCCTCGGCCACCCTACTCCCTCCATCTCGCCTCTCTGCCCTCCGCCTCGCCCTCTCTACCCTCGGCCACCCTCCCTCAGCCTCCGCCTCAGCCACTCTGCTCCCTCTGCCTCCCCCCCCCCCCCCCCCCGCAATAGCATCATGAGTGCATGCACTGCTCTCCAGGTCACACCCACATCACGAGTGCCTACTCAACTTGATCACCGATCACTCCCTCTACCATATGAGCTCCTCCCCTTCATCCTTTGTGACTTAGTGTCTCCGTTCCTGGAGTGGGAGAGCCTAATCGATGTGCCTTGTCTTGCAACTTGTTGGAGGCAATGTATCTAATCACCTCAAGCGCCCAAAAGGGGATGGCGAAGGAGGCATGGCGGCATGAAGCAGGGGAGACGCAGTGGTGAGCATGGAGAGGAAAGCAGTGATGAGTGACATTAGGGGAGCTTCCGAGATACACATAATTTTTAAGGAGACTTTGACCTCCATTTAGAAACTTCATTAATTTTTTGATGTATCTTAGGTTAATGAGCCCTTCCTTTTCACCCCTCTTGCTTTCTCCAGAACTTCTCATAGCCCCCCCATTCATAGTGTTAAATGTCTCCACTACTCCACTAGGGGATCAACCATTTAACAAGGGACATGGTGGTCCAAACAATCTATACATATAGTTCATGGCCAAATAAACCATACATATAGTCTTTATGCCCCTCCCAATAGATCCCACAGGAGAGCATATCATTCTATCTCCATTTGAAGCAAGGTAAAAATTCAACAATGTTATACATGGTCACCAAGGTGTTGGCCAACCCAAAGAACCCAAGGCCCCTCTGAGTATACCAAGACCTCATATCATGGAATATAAGGGGGACAAAGGCAATTCCCTTTGACAATTAAAAATTAGATCTCACATGGGAGCATATCATTTGAAACATGGTAAAAATGCAACAATGTTATACATAGTCACCAAGGTGTTGGCAAACCCAAAGATCCCAAGGCTCCCAAAGGGGATGAGTATGCACACCCAAGAATCACAAGGGCCCCCAAGGGGAAGAGTGAGTGAATATGTGGGTGTGGGTGTGGGTGTGGGGGGGGGGGTGTGCATGTGTGAGTGAGAGAGAGAGAGAGAGGGGGGGAAGGGGGGGGGGGAGGCTGAGAGTTGTAAGGACACAATACCTTGGTTTTAATCATGAGAGGGAAGGGGGGAACGCTGATAGTTGTAAGGAGACAATACCTTGGTTTTAATCATGAGGAACATAATTATTCTTTAAATGCAACAATCACCCTCTCAAGAATGAGTAGGCACCCATCTTGTGAGGAGTTTGAGCATCAACTATGGCACCCAGAGGTTTGAGATTCGGAGGGGCATATGCTTGGACGGCGGATGCATATTGGCTGGGCACAGTGGGACAGCGGTCTGGCAAGGCCTTTTGGGGTCTAAACGCAGCTCCTGCATGAGGCATCAGCCAAGGCACAGGCGCTTTCTCTGCTAGGCCGATCAGTTCTCGTGGACAGGGCTTAACGTGCCCATTCAATCCTCATATATAGCCTTCTACTCCACGTTGTAAACTTTTAGTTTAAACTCAAGAAGGAAAGAGAAGAAAGCGCCATCAAGAAACTCTAGTGCTCCAAGATAGCATTCCTTTATCTAGATGCACTTGATTCACTTAGACAACCAGAAATTTATGGGTACTGTCGAACTTTTCAAAATGAAGTTCTAAGATTATTCTGAAGGGGAATTTATTTCATATCCATCTACGCAATGACACATATGTAGATGACCCCTAGAAAAACCCTATACACATGGTAGACTCTTTGAAAAACCATTAACGTGCACATTATAGCCCCCATTTAATACCAGTAAAGCTTATATGCATGAAAAACCCACTCACAAGATACATACACAACTAGTAGGTGAAGCCCCCTTGATTGTGCTATTCATGTTTAATGCAATAAGGAAGAGTCACTCTGGGTGCCTCCAGTGAATGAATCAAACAAAATGAATCACAATTGCATGACCGATACAAATGTAATATGACCAGAGTCACAACAAACCCACACAATAGACCTACAACCCCAAAACTAGTGAAATACAAAAGGATACTACGCCAACAGTCTTCTATAAAGGCACTAAAGTGGAGGCCATGGACATAAACACCTCGGGCTTGAGGTTTTTGTACCAACCACAATTGACACCAATTTGTAGGAAAAAGAGTAGAGAGAAGCAGAATCAAAACTACCCATTTGAAAACACCTGCACCACCATGGTGCTGGAGAAAGAAGAAAGACTCATTTGATATGCACATCACACCAATCCTTACCAACAGAGGGTACGCACAGCAGAAGACTGATAGAATAGCCCAGGAGCTCACATTGTGTCTGGGGGTGTGGGATCACAAACTTCCTAAATTACGTGCTTCAAATAGATGTGCAGACTCATAAATAGACAATGATCCAACCAGATATAGAAGCTACCAAAAGAACATATTTCCGTCCAAAAGAGATAGACCCAAAGTCCCACCAAATTGTGGTCCTTTGATCTTACCGCCACGTACTTCTACTATCTGCCAGATATCTCTAGAGCTTGAGCTCATGTGCTCCACCTCGAGCATATGTAGACTCTCCCTCCGTTGACCTCAGCTTCTTACTGCCCTAGGAGACAGCCAAGGTACCAGCCCTTGGTAGAGCTCCGCCGTCTGCAGCCTCTCTTGTAGTCCTCTGCCTCCTGACCTGAGGGTGTGTGTATAGCTGCTCCTGCTGCTCCCCAACTTGCTGGACTGCTGGATAAGTGAATGCCCTGCAATGGGCTGCTTTTACAGGGCCCGAGGCCTCTTGAATTGGACCAACCAGCCTCCTGGATCTGGCCGACAGCCTCCTTGAAAACCGCCCCCACCACCCCTATATCTTGGGCTGTGGGCAGCTCCTCTTGGGCTGTGTGCTCTCTCCATTTAAGTGGGAGCCCAGCCCCCTTGCTTTGTGTGCCAGCTGACTGGCTGGCCCTCTCCACTCCCTCCCATGTATCCGACCAGCCAGCTCCTTGGCCCTATATAAGGGCAAGGTGCTCCTCCCTTTGCTGCTGCCAGGCCCTCCTGCAGGCCCTTGACCTGCCCTTCCCAGGTGCTTCTGGCCCAGGATGTTCTTCTTACCTGATGCTTCAGATTTGCCCTTTTGCAGGCCCATTCCATCCCTTGGATGCCCCGCCTTCTGCGCTGTCTCTGGCACCATCTGTTGCAGAGTTCATCTCCTGTGAGGTGCTGCCCATGTGGCAGCCCCCCCTCTCTCTCTTCTCGTGGCATGTTCTGCCCTAGGTCTCCCTCCCCCACGCTCTCCTCATTTGGGGGCTTACAAATGGGGAGGTGACCTTTCCAACAGTCCTGTTGCATGGGATTCAGATATGGGGGGGCATCAAGGTATCACCTCATAAGACAGCTAGCAAGCCTGCCTTTAGAGCTACTTGGGATAGGAAGAGAGTCAAATGCATCCGTGAGGTCCAGGGCATGCCAGCCAATAGGCTTCCTTGCAAAGCTTGGGAAGCCAGTTTCAAAAAGCAAACGATGGTTGAGAGCAAAGTTTTGCAATCAAGGGAATGAAAGATATTAAACTCTGGTTTCGTAAGTGAGAGGTCAAGCCCCTTCTGGATGAATATGTCATAGATCCTTAATGTATGTGAAACCTTTACTGCTGAGACCCAAGTTCCCTATCCAACACCATCTTGAGCATCCATACCATACATATTTACTAGCATGATATACGGTGCAGCATCTGTAGGATCTAGTTCAAACATTTGCTTTGCAGCATCTCTCCCTCGCTCCAAGTCAAGCTGATTTCTGCAGGCACCAAGCAAGGTTGTCCATGATATAACAGTAGGTTGACATGGTATTTTGCTGATCAAAACTTCTACTTCATCCAGCCGTCCTGCCCTCCCAAGCATGTCAATCATGCAGTCATAATGCTCAGCACTCGGGGTAATACCATAGACTTCAAGCATATTAACGAATTGATGATGACCCTCTTCAACAAGACCTGCATGGCTACATGCAACCAGGATGCTAATATATGTAACTTTGTTTGGACTGAATCCTCCTTGCAATAGATCAAAAAGTTGGAGGGCTTCCTTACCAAGCCCATGCTGGGCATAAGCTCCAATCATGGCATTCCAAGAAACCAAGTTCCGGCTTGATAAATCATCAAAAACCCTCCGTGCATCCACAAGGCTTCCCCACTTGCCGTACAAGTTAACCAGCTCGGTTGCCACAAGAACATCGGCCTCATACCCACTGTATCTGATTCGCGTGTGTATCCTCTTGGCTTCATGAATGGACAAATAGCTTGCATTTGCAGAAAGAATGTTGACATACGTGACACTATCTGGTTTCACTCCTTCCTGTAACATTCCTTCGAAAAGCTGGTGAATCTCCTCACCATGTTCAGAATGGCCATATACTGCAATCATGGCAGTCCAAGTAAACACATCTCGATCTCTCATTTTCTCAAAAACATTACATGCATCCTTTGGGCTGCCACACTTACTATACATGTTGAGAAGGGCATTCCCAAGCGTACTATCTGGTTCTAATCCAATGCAATTTATGCAGGCATGCATCAGCTTACCTTGCATTAAGCCTGCCTCGCTTGCACACATATCAAGAATGCTAATGAAGGTCACTTTGGTAGGTTCCATTCCCTCCTGTTGCATCTCATCAAAGAGCTCAATAGCCTCCATGACATTCCCATGTTGTCCACACACAGTGATAATACTATTCCACGAGACAACATTCCGCTCTGTTATCATGTTAAATATCTGTTTTGCCTCATCCAGCCTATCACACTTGCCATAGAGGTTCACAAGCGCATTTGCAACAAGGACGTCTGATTCAAGTTTATTCTGTGTGATGCAGATATGGAGTAGCTTACCCCTGGTTAAAGATGCCTGATCTGCACATGCAGAAAGAAGAGTAATAAAGGTTATCTTATCTGGAGTAACCTTCTCCTCCTGCATCTGTTCAAAAAGTTGAAAGACTTCCTTGCTACATCCACACTGAACATATGCAGCAAGCATGGCATTCCACGTGACCACATTTCGCTCATGCATATTATCAAGAATCCTCCATGCATCATCTAGGCTGCCACACTTGCCATACATGTTTAAAAGGGCAGTGGCCACAAAAATATCCAACTCATATGCGTTAATTGTAATGTGGACATGCATACTTTTGCCTTCACATAGGAGTGACCCACTACCATAAACAGACAAAATGCTGACAAGGGTGTGCTTGTCTGGGTTGACCCCAGCATGCTGCATGAGGTTCAAAAGAAGAAGAGCCTCCTTGCCATGTCCATGCTCTGCATAGGCTGCAATCATTGCATTCCATGATACTACATCCTGCTTCAGCATACTGTTAAACACCACCCTAGCATCATCTAGACTACCACATTTGCCATACATGTTGACAATAGCAGTTGCCAAAACATTATCCAAGTCAAAATAGTTCTCCATAATGTAACTGTGCACTTTCATGCCTTCAAGTAAAATGTTATTGCCAACGCATGCATTAAGAATGCTGACAAAGGTCACCTTGTTTGGGATCACCCCTTCCTGCAGCATCTGGGTAAACAATTTAAGGGCCTGCCTGCCATGCCCTTGCTGTCCATACGCTGCAATCATAGCAGTCCACGATATAACATCCTTTTTGCTCATGCTTTCAAACATTCTTTGTGCGTTAAGTAGGCTTCCACACTTGCTGTACATGTGCAGAAGGGCATTCGTGACAATAATGTCTGACTCCATTTCTGAGTGATTGAGGCAGGCATGCATCCATTTGCCTTTGGCTAGGGCAGTCAGGCTAGCACAAGCGTCAATAAGGCTGATAAACGTCACCTTGCTTGGAGTTACGCCTTCCCCCTGCATTCGTTCATAGAGTTGAAGAGCGTCCTTGCCATGCTTATGTTGGGCACACGATGCAATCATGGCATTCCAACAAACAACACTACGCTCAGGCATTTTGTCAAACATCATCCATGCTCCAGATAGACTGCCACACTTGCTATACATGCTTATAAGAGCAGTCCCGACAACAATGTCTGGCTCAAATCCACTGTGTGAAATGTACACGTGCATCTGCAGGCCCTTAGCTAGGTCTGCTTGGCTGGCGCAAACAGAAAGCACTTTAACTAAAGTGATCTTGTTTGGGATCACCCCTTCCTGTTGCATTTCTTCAAACAACTGAAGGGCCAGCTTACCCTGCCCGTGCCTGCCGTACATTCCAATCACGCTACTCCAAGAGGACACATTCCGCTCTTCCAACCGCATAAAACATGCCCATGCGCTCTCAAGGGCACCACACGTGGCATAGACTTGTACGAGCAGGTTCTCTACATAAGTGATTTTTTTGCGTCCTCTTATGATAATATGGTGATGGAGGCACCTCACCACGGACAGCGCCTTAGCATTTCCAAACAATAGCAACAAAGAAGCATAAGAAGCCGGATTTACCTTAAGGTTTGATAAGTTCAATCCCTCCAACTCCATCCAGGATCCGTGACCCAATTCACCAAGACTATCAAATAAGTCCAGGTTACCCGCCAATTGGAAGGAACTGCGTTTGAAAGCCTCGCTATTATGGGAATCACTCTCTACCTCGTTCGCTAGTCCTGCCCTTAGAGTCCGCTGCACGCCTGAGAGCATATTTGGCGCACAAAGTAGATAGCCGGCAGGCAGGGGGATCCAAGACCTTACCTTGGTACAAAGCAAGGTGGCAACTCCCATTCCTGCTCGGAGTAAACCCCCATAAACCTTCGAAGACCATGCCGTCCAACTCTTGTCAAGCGGGAACGCCACAACCTCCTCAGAGAGATAGATAGTCGATCGACGTATTGTGAAGAGGTGAAGAGCGGAGGCTTACAAAAGCTCAAACTCGATTTGCATTGACCCACGAGACATCAAATCCTGACCCTGAATAGACAAAAGATGAGCATGAGGTTATGACAAGTCATAGGCAAAGTGTAGAGCTTCTTGTAAAGCTTAGCTTCTAAGATATCATTTTGCTTGGGATCCAAGGATCTTATACAAGTTCACCCCTAGCGGGCTCAGCTTTTGAAGTAGGGAAAGGGCAGGGGGAAGGATACGCATGTCACCATCAATAAAAGTACTTTGGACAATGAGAGAAACCTCTTAAAAAACAATTAAGTCCACGTTCTTGTAGAGAGTTGATAGTGCTTGAAGTGTTTCGGTAGAGAGGCATTTGTATGCAGAGGTCATGAGTGGGAAGTGAAGTGCTGAGTGTATTGTTGTCCCACCAACATTAAATGCAGCTTTGCATGTGTACGCTAGTACTAGAATCCTTGAGAGAATTGAGTCTAATGTGTCGTGGTGATGGTAGTGCCTAAGCAATGCATAGGTGAGGATGAGCAACATGAATATTTTCTTAGTGCCTGCATTCCCTGACTTGTAGAAACATGTGGATGGGGGTGGCAGGCCTTAGGTGTTTTTTGAGCAAGATGTCTTCTACTATTGTGTGTTGACTATCATTTAACATGTGTACCCATGCATGGTAATCATCATTTGTTTGTGCTTTGTATGTGAGGTGCCCATGTTGAATGAATAGATTTTGTTTAAAAGTTTTGGGAAACCCTACTTACAAGTCAAACTCGTTTATTTTGTCATGCTTGTTGCAAGACAAAGTTGTTGATGAACTTTACATATTTTCCTTGGAACTTAATGCCTTGAAAGACAATATTTTGCTGAAGTTGTTTCTATTTATTTCTAGTAAGTCTGTGTTCATCTAATAAAGATCGTGCCAAGTTGGGATGCCATTGCTAAGTGAGTGTTCATGCTTAAGGAAAGGCAAGTAAAGCAAGCACAATTCTCTCAAATGGTTCTCTAGGTCCTTTGTCCTATAATTGTAGTTGTTGAAGCGGATGGTTTTTCTTTGTTTACCATTTCGCGTATCAGTAGGCAGGTTGCACAACAAGCTGAGACAGAGCCGCAAATTCCAGAGGGATCTAGCCTCTCCTTATTGTTGCAGATTGCAGGTGGGCTGTCACGCGCATGCGGAGTTAGAGGAAAAAGGCACGTGGCACGTGGGCAGAGAGAAGAAGAGCTTGGAGTTGGAGGTGCACAGTCAAAGGTGCAGCATCAAGAATTCCTTCACAAATCTTCTCTTTCCAAGGTGTCCTTTTTGAGTACTAAACTCAACCTTAATGTCGCGAACTTTGAGGCAAGCTCTTTGAAGACTCTTATAATTCAACCACTCTTCTTCCCCTCCAAGGTAGACCACTCTGAGGAGCTCTTGTCCCACAATTTTTCTTTTCTTCCCTCCACAAGAGCGCGACCAACGCTCTAATACCACTGAAACCAAAAAGAAGTTCTTTCCACACAAAATTCACCACTTAATCAATTGGAGAAGAAGAACACAAATCACACCACGAAAGCGACAATAGACTGGGTACAATCTCCCCCCTTAGATGAGTGGCTCACGCTTCCTCATCTAGAGTATTTATGATATTTCATAAAAGCACAAGAAGCCAATATTTTCCCTCTCTTCCAAAATGAGGGATTTGCTTTACATAGCCATTTTTTGGCCCAAAATTGAATTATGTCCACTCCAAAATATATTGCTCAAACTTGCAATAATAAAGAAATATAGCATTAACTCCAATCCTCGCTATGAGTTCCATCACCTGTACTCAAGCTGCCAATTACATTAGTTATTAAGAATCGATTGCATAAATCACCGAATCAACCGATCCCAACATAACCATGCTCAAAGCACAATAATCAGGCACAACACCAATAACAATAGCAACATCAGTAAACATGGAATCACCCACAATGCCGACCATCTAGCACGGCAAAGAACAAGCTAGTCAGGCGTCCCCAACTAACCACACAAAGTATCCACTGGGACCTCCGCCACGTCCGATGCACTCCTATGGAGTACTTTGCCATAGTCACATGACTAAAATAATAATATCCTAAGCAAGATATATCAGAAATATAATTTCCATAATAGTGATGTTGTTCTCATGCAAAAAAGTTGTAGGCCATCTTCTGGTGGTTCTAGTGATGCCCTATAAGCCATGGTATGTGCCTTGTAGGCATAAATATAGGCACTTGTAGTGTTAGTGCCTTTTAGGCTGCATAGGACACTTAGTCCTATGTGACACCTAGCACACTTAGTCCTAGGTCTCGGTACAAGTACCTTGTACTCTCTATTTTCATTATCCTAATTTTGACGTGACAGTAGACTCTATCAATTCTTTGTACCTTGCTCTCTCTCTCTTTCTATTCATTGATCCTACAGTGGTATCAGAGCCCGCGGATCTACTTCCTGTCCTCGTACAGTCCGTACAACTGCCCGTACATTTTTGTACCAGTTGCTCATACATTAGTCGTACCTGCTCAGCGGTGTACCTACAATCCGTACACTCACCGTACATTGATGTACATGCGATGTCATAAAATGTACCTACGTCGTACGTCCGTACCTGCATATAGTACTATGTCGTACTGTGCTCCATTGCGCTGCACTTTTCGTAGAGACGTACACTGTGTTCTGTACATGTCCTATACCTATATCCATACAATATTACTACACCGTATAGTTTTCGTATAGCGTACCAACACTGTACCTATTCAATACACCATATTTACCTCGTAAATGCATCCGTACATCCGTACATTGCATTCAATTATCTGCTTCGTACTACATTCAGTACATCATACTTGTCCAGTACCTGCTTCCGTACAGGCATCGAGTATGTTTCCATACTGGCATCCGTACAGTTGTATTTGCTCTAGGATTTAGTATAGCATTTAGCACGTGTGAAATTTCTTACAGTCTTTTACTGTTTTTTTTTTTTAGTTTTTACTGTCAAACCCTAATTTCCAATAGAAAAATGTAAGGCTTTTGACATTTAGACCTTCAACCTGTCAATACAATACTTTGGACAAGGTTGACAACTGAAATCCTTCCAAAAATTGAAGTTTTTCAGTTAATTTCAGGTTCAGGACTGTCACATTGTGCCACCTCATCACTCAGGTCAACAAAATTTGGGGCTTTTGTGTTGGAAGCTCAATTTCAACTTGTGTTTGGGATAGTAACTCATACTTTTGCAGTTTCAAGCCTTGAGGCTATACATTGGGTCATATTAGCATACATTGGGTCACATTTGAAAAAAATTCAGCAAAATTTGGGGCTTTTCTACATTTGCCCTCTTTTTGGCCTATTTGCCCTCATTAAATTTGGGGCTTTTGCCAAATTTGTTGTTTTTGCAGTGAACATTGCCTACCACAGTCACATTTGGGTTAGATCTGCATTCGCCCTTTTGATTTGGGTCGGAAATTTGCAGATATTTGCTATCATTTTTGGACAAGCAGCTTTTTTCAGTGATAGCCTTGAGGCTTTTGGGCTTTCACGTCTTTTTCAGGGTATCACATTTGCTATGGCTGGGAACAATCAAGATTTATTTGGCGTTCTTCGTGAAGATGATAAGTTGGATGGCACCAACTATCCGATGTGGTCTTATCTCATGAAACATATTCTTGTTGCAAAACATTTGTGGAATATTGTTTCTAGAGTTGATCTGAGGCCAGCCAATGCTAAAGTGGTTGCCTCTACTGCTGGTCCCTCTGCAGGGGGTACTCCTCCTGATGCCTCATCTTCTAGCACTCGTGCTGCTGCTCTTCCAACTCAGGAACAGTCAAAATGGGATGCAAGAGATGCAAATGCGCATTCATGTATTGCTTTATCATGCAAGAGAATCATTATTCCACACATTTGGTCTTGCAGGATAGGAAAGGATGCTTGGGATAAATTGGCTTCTCTCCATCAGATTCGCAATGAGGCACGTGTTGCATATTTGAGAAGGCAATTACAGGAAGTCAGCATGAATGAAGGTGACTCATGGATGCATACCTGACAAAGGTCAAGGACCTCATGGAACAACTTGCCAACATTGATGAGGTGGTGCCAAATTCACAACTTGTCAGTACCACATTGAATGAACTGCCTTCGATTACTGGCCATGGGTAATCCAAACCACTATTCTTTTAATCAGCTAGTTACTTTGCTTTTGCAGGAAGAGCAAAGTAGAGCTAATAGACAAGCCATTATTCCTGATCATGCATTTGCTTCACAGCAGACAGGAAGAGGCAAGGCTTCCAAGCCTATGGGTAAGCCAAAATCTACACATAGCAATTGCAATTCCTCCCATGCATCTAAAAATACAGCTGATAAGTCAAAGAAGAAAAGATATGCAACTATTGTCGCAAGCCTGGACATGACATTTCAAAATGCAGGAAGCGCATTGCTTCAGAGAAAAAGAAAGCAGGATTGACAGTTAATGCCTCACATGCTATTGAATCCCATGAGCCAGCAGATGCTTCACATGCACATGCTCTTTAAGATGATTGGGCATGGGCTGTCCATTGCTCATTTGATCCCTCCAAAGCTGATGCACTCTTTACTGCTAATGATGCTCAGTCTTGGTACTTTGATAGTGGTGCTTCCAAGCATGTCACATCTTGTAGACAGTTGTTTCACTCTTTAGTTGATGCATCTCGAGGGGGGACTGTCACATGTGCTAATAATGCTTCATATGCTTTAAAAGGAATTGAAGATGTGCAGCTCACATCTATTTCAAGTCATCCTGTCACTTTGACAAATGTTCTCTTTGAGCCTGGAATTGAAGTCAACTTGATCTCAATTTCAACAATTGCTGCTTCAGGTTTCAGAGTCATTTTTGATGGCTACATATGCCTAGTTTATGATCTTCGTGATGACAATGCCATAGTTCTCACTAGCACTTTGCAAAAGGGGCTTTATCACCTTGATCATCACTCAACTGCACTTTCTATTAAAGCATTTGCTATTTTAGATTCACAGCTTGTTGAAACTCATCTTTGGCATGAGAGAATGGACCATCTCAATTATAGAGCTCTTGCAAAGCTACATTCACAGCAGATGGCAAATGATGTACCTCAAACTCACACAGTTTCCAAACATGTGTGTGAGGGTTGTCTTTTGGGTAAGATGCATCTGTTTCCTTTTCAAAAGCATTGTCCAAAACTCTCACAAAGGAAATTACAGCTAGTGCATAGTGATGTCTGTGGCCCAATGAGGACAAATGCCATTGGAGGATACAAATATTTCATGACTCTCATTGATGATTTCACAAGATATTGCTGGGTATATTCTTTAAAAGCCAAATTTGAAGTTTTCTGATGCTTTCAGAGGTGGTTGAATATGGTTGAGAATGAATCAGGATGCAAGCTTGTCACCCTCAACACAAATAAGGGAGGAGAGTATATGTCTAAGGAGTTTGATGCATTTCTATCTTCACGGGGCATCATTCACTCATGAACTACTCCTTACACTCCTCAGCAGAATCCTGTTTCTGAAAGGAAAAATAGGTCCACAATGGAGATGGCCAGATGCATGCTTAAGGCCAAGTCTTTGCCCAATAAATTTTGACTTGATGCTGTGATGTGTGCCAACTATGTGCTAAATAGATCACCTACACGGGCATTGAAGACTGTTACACCTTATGAAGCATGGAAAGGTAGGAAGCCTTCACTTTCACACATGAGAGTTTTTGGGTCTCTTGCATATGTTCATGTACCATCTCAGCTGAGACATACGCTTGATGACAAGGCAATCAAATGCATATTTATTGGTTACAGCCAGGAGAGCAGAGGGTATCGGTTATATCAACCAAATACTAGAAGGATTATTGTCAGTAAAGATGTAATCTTTGCTGAACATTTAGCTTCTCCTCTTGTGGACTGCAAAGCTAATCCAGATGTTGACATGTTTGGTACCTTTGAATCTTGGTTACCTCTGCCATCCTGAGAAGAGGACTTTAACCAGCAACATGAGCCTCCTACAGGCCCTCCACAAAGCAATAATCAGCCACTACCCCATGCTGATTTGCAGGTTTCTCTTCCAGCACGAAATGATTCCACTATTCATGATGAAGTCATTGAAGAAAGAGTTGTCAATAGACAGCAAAGTCAAGTTCCGAGATGGCTTCTTGATACATTGAAGGATAGCAAACAAGATCAGCCTTTTGCTGCCCGGACAAGATCAAGGAATAGACAGCATGGTCACTTTCTTGAATTTGCACTCCTTGCACCAGAATGTCACATACTGGCAATTGTTTTTTGCTTGGCAATTCATGTATCTCTTGGCTTAGTAAGAAGCAACCAACACTTGCCACATCTAGCTGTGAGGCTGAGTATAGGGCAGCTTTCACTGCTACAGTAGAGTGTATTTGGGTTCGACAGTTACTTACAGATCTTGGTATTTGCCAGACATCCTATTGTCTACACTGACAGCTAGAGTGCTTTGGCCATTGTGCATAACCCAGTGTTTCATGTGCGTACCAAGCATATTGAAGTTCACTATCATTATGTTCGAGAGCGGTTGTTAGTAAATAGAGTTGTCCTATCTTCCCACAGAGGATAACATAGCAGATATGTTTACAAAGGCACTTCCTCATCCCTAGTTTGAAGTCTTCCGACAGGCTTTACACTTGGTTCCCTTTGTTATATGATCTGACATCCCTTGTACATTCATAAGTGGCTATATCCTTTTGGATGAACATGTGCCACCATGACCAGAAAATACCAGGCATTCTGAGACGTTTCCAGAGTACTTCAGCCCATCCCATGGAGGGGGGTTTGTAGGCCATCTCCTGGTGGTTCTAGTGATGCCCTATAAGCCATGGTATGTGCCTTGTAGGCATAAATATAGGCACTTGTAGTGTTAGTGCCTTTTAGGCCACATAGGACACTTAGTCCTATGTGACACCTAGGACACTTAGTCCTAGGTCTCGGTACAAGTACCTTGTACTCTCTATTTTCATTATCCTAGTTTTGACGTGACGGCAAACTCTATCGACTCTTTGTACCTTGCTCTCTCTCTCTTTCTATTCATCGATCCTACAAAAGTGGACATACCCGATTTCATACCTCTCAACTTTGAAAGGAAGGCTAAAGTGTTGCAGCTTATGCAAGCTTTCCAGAAGGAGTGCATGGTCCATCTCATCTTTCTTTTCCCAAAGAAGGCTTGTCTCGTCAAGAAGAATTGTATGGTATTTTGCACTACAAGGATAGTCTACATGAAAGCTTTTGTAGATATTTGTTGGGGTTCAACATATTGTTTGGAACGAACAATGCAATTGTTTAGACAACTTAGTCAAGCAACTACATCTCAATGCTCTTGAAGTAGAAACATTTGCAACCATATTTGCAATGCTATTTGGCCTATCAATCTCATTGTTCCAATCGACATCAACATTTTTTAGGGCATTGCACGCGCAATTGCTTGAGTTAGCATTGTTTACAATGGATTTGTGACCATGATGAGTAAAGACTACTATGTTTGTGAAGGAATAAGATGAATTAAACATTTCACTATGTTTGTGTTATTTGGGTTTTCAATCACGAACTTTTCATTCGCTAGAATATCAAATGTATTCAAATTAGGAACAATTTCTCTTTCTAATGAGATATCCATGTAATCACAATGTATGTTTGCAACAAATAGTCTTCTTTGGAATGAAATGAATCCCTAAGTAGGTTGTGTTTGCTATCGTTAGAGGTTCTCAAAGGCTTTGCTTACTACTTATAGTATTCATCATGTGGAAAAGAGAAATATATTCCAAGTACAATAATTTTATGAGACTCAAATGATGCAAAAGAGAATAATGACTTCACCTCCAAACAAATTACAAGGCTTTCAAAAAGCATCAAACACTAGCCTTAAAACTAATAATGTGCCATGAATTGTTCATAGTGGAAGTTCCACTGCGTTTGGTGCAGTGTAACAATGAATGTATACAAAGGGTGCTTTCACTGTGGAGGTCTAGGAAAGGTGCCTCCAATGCTAGTATGTTGTCCACATGGCTACCACAAAGCTGGATAGTGACCTCGTTGTTGCCACTACGACATACTATCTTTCCAGTCAAGGCTGAGGTTCGGGCAATAGACTGTGCACGATTGCAGGTGTAGCAAAAAGGATGGCTATGGTCACGGCTCACATGTGTGCCAACAAAAACTTCGCAAAATAATATTTAATAAGCTGTATGTTGAGGTTTGTGAATTCCAGCAATCCCCTCACATACAAAACAATGACATCATTCCATTAAAAGTGTAACTAGCCAAAACATATTCAAAGCCAATTGGATAGAAGTTACCATGTGACCGTATCCAAGATTGTCAACTTGCATTATGAAGACTTGCATGAGATCCTCCTTCTTTGTGTTGTTAGGTACGTTTTCCAAGATGGTGAAGTCAAAATCACACAAGGTGTTTCTAACATATAGGAGACATTTTTCAATGTGTACATGGCACAATTCCTTCTTCATTGTACTCTTACACAAGCCGTGTGAAGAAGCCCTTGCGCTCATTGACAAAAGTGAGCTACAAATGAAAGTGTTTGTAAGAAATTTTCCATGCAAGGTGGAATGAATGGTGGTCAAGTACAATTCAGATAGTGGATTGACTTACTGCTACTCGGTCTTCGTTCTTAGGGCCATCTGCAATAATCGAATGGTCAGCAGCTCCTCCATCCATGTCAACTATGATGATCATGAATGAGATGGTGTCCATAGCCATATTAATTTGCTTTAATGACTTGAAATTCTTGGTGGCGACAAATGGCACATATGTTGTAAGCTTATGGTCATTCAAGAGTGTGGTGGTTCCTCCCTTTAGAACACTTGTTGCATCAAGGTGAATAGAGTACCTAGAGGTGCCTCCTTCTCCAATGTCGCGCTTCAGTATGGTAGGACCTTCTATCCTATAGAATCCATCCACTTGTAGCCTTTCCTTGAATTGATCTACACATGAATGGGGAACAACAAATGTCACTGTATCACAATTCTGCAAACATTTATCGTCTGGGACTATGGCTTGCAAGTTTTGGTTATCATAATTGAATGGCAAGGGTTTCACTCCATCTTCAATTGGCGCAACCATTGGGTGAACCTCATCATCACTATTTTGCTTTGGAGTTGTTGAGACTTTACTTGGCTACAATTAGGATAAAAAATTCCAACTAGCAAACACATGTGGAGTTCAAACAACTTTAATAATAATTAAGTGTTTTTACAACTTTAATAATAATTAAGTGTTTTTAATTAAGCTTTTGCACTATTTTCGCACAATCTTCGCACATGAATTTTGAATAAAGTAAAAGACATCATCACACTAAAAAATAACACAATCATAAACAAATACATTTTCCAAAACAAAGGCCTTAAAGTTCCAAATAACATAGTTTATACGATAGTTTAAAATGAAAACTCACTGCATACTTTCACGATAGTCAAAAAAGGAAAACTCTCTGCAGTTATTGTAGACAACAGTAAAGAGTGAATGAAGTGCTCAACGAAAACACTCAACATCTTCAACATAACGTTGCCTTCTAATGCCCTTCGTTGAAAATGGCTATTGCATCATAACGAAAAATGAAAGAAAACTAAAGGCGAATTACAAACGGCGTAAGCAAAAGTGCAGCATAGCGTCAACCAAACTCACAAATACTCGATCCATCGTTCATGATGCAATGTTTAAGTCACACTCTTTTACTTTCATCAACGAAACTGAAGGAATTCTAGTGCACTCGTTGTATGTACAACAGTATGTCCACACAGCCAGCTGTTTGAATAGAATGTACTAGCAGCAAACATTTACAAATGGTCGCAAACCTTACTCATGGTCAATCGCGACATGCCTACTTGCCTTCTGCATAAGCTTGCTTCGCTTGCAAGATGAACATTGAAAAGCCTTATGCAACGATCGTTTGGCAGGGTTTTCCAATACTCGATTGGGCCGCCAAGTGCGTTTCTCTCGGTGGTTTCCCTACAGCAGTAATCATGACGGGTGTTGCATGCGAAACGGCAGGAAGAGCACGGTCAATATTTCCTCATTCGATGGGCTCGGCGACTCTGCAAATCATAAAACCAGATTAAACATGCATGCTGGAATACAATTGACTTACAGATCGAAGATCTGCTTCTGCATGCAAAAACCACCTACCGTCAAACACACATTGATAGACCTCTGTGTCCGCTTCTTTGCCCTTGCCATATCACTTCTCTAACTCTGTTCACAATCGAAGGCCAGTGAAAAGCTTCGTTCAGCACGAGTTCGACAGGAGGGAGAAGCAAAGAAGTCATAAGTAGAAGTTGAAGAAGGAAGTAAACAAACCTCTTTTTGTTTCCATATCCATCGCCTCTGGTGTAAACTCCAAATCTGCCATCGGAAACAAACAAATGAATGCAAGACAAAGACCGAACGTCTGAATCCTAGCACAAACATACGCCAATTTATAGGCACTCCACAATGTCCACACACATTCGCTTCTATGCGCCTTTAGAGGTAAATCAAATAATGTTTCAAGATCTCGATCTTCGATGTAGTATCTAGTCACAGAACGAACAAACACCCACAAATAAACATGCAGTTCCACACCTATTCTACACAAATGTAGCAAAAGACAAGCACAATGAAGAGGTTTTCCATATATTGAAGTCTCAAGCCCACCTTCTAAAAGCTACATATACATGAAATCAAAAGGTCAAGTTAGCATGTCCTTGGAACTTCTACTCCTTAAACCTTCAAGAACATAGTCAAAAACATCAATTTCTACTATCCTTGAATACAAGGACATTCCAAAGGCACAAGCAAGACATACTTTCCAATCAAAACATAATCACCTCGCAAATCCTTTGCCTTCAAGAAATACATGGCCAACAATGCAATGACACTAACATCCCTAAATTCAAACAAATAATAGGAACAATGGGTCTACACATTGCAACTTACTACAAGAGTGAAGTAAACCTCAGAGAGAAACAATGCTACTATCGCGATGGAGTCGAATGCTTGCTAGCAATTTTCCAATCTCCACTCCTCCAAACAACAGCTGTAGTAAATATATATACAAACAAAGACACTTATTGACTTACTTGAAAACATCTTCCAATACTTGGACTCAAGCATTCACACATACATCATCAAGGATTTCAACATAGACTACCAAAAAAAAAACAATGGACATGCAAAAACTACTTATCCTCATGAACTGCCAAAACATGCAACAATCAATAAAAGAGCCCACTACAATACACAACAACACATTGGACCATATTTGGATAAACACACATATTGAAAACTACATCACTGGAATGCTATATGCATATTGGACTAACCATTCATTAATGTATACTTTCCTTTGAAGCATGTGCTCTTCAACTTGCACCAACCTTTGGTAGGCCTCATGAATGTAATTCAACTTGTTACCCATTCCATTGACAAGTTTTTGCATGGTGGAGGTAATACAATGGGTTGTTGATGGAGAAAAGGTATGCAAGTGGGCTCACATGGAGAAATTTGTGCTGGTACAAGGGCAAGCGATACTTCAACTCATAAGCTATGAATGGCAAAGCGATGGATTAGCAAGGAAGTATCGTCCATAAAAATGATGAGGTTTGCAATTATGGGTTGAAAGGGTGAGGAGAAGGGCCAAGCCTCCTCATTGCATAAGGTGGTCTATAGGATGTATAGAGACGATTGCAAGGGTCATGTAGCGTGATTGCATAGTGTGGTTTGTAGGGTGTATTCCATAGTCAACTACCTCCTAACCTGACCATTGTAGGTTCTATACCAGCCTGGCAATGCTTGTCCACTCATCATACCTATTATTGGTGTACTACCAAGCTATCATTGTCGTATTGCCAACCTGTTGTACATCTTCAATACCTATTGTTGCTGGTGCTGCTATATGAGGAGGTAGTATGCACTTTGTGGATTACATAAAGAATGCCTGGTGATCATTCAAAGGAAAAGAAATTACCACCAATTGTATAAATTCATGCACAAGATGGAGCACATCTTTTCCACCACAACCACAAATGCACCCACCACAAACCCTCATACTATGTCCTCCATTCTATCCAATTCTATACAATCCACGTCTTTCATTTTTGCATGGAGTCAAGGGATATCCTCCATCACATATGCACCAACCATCCTATTATTCATTTCTTGCATGCCCTCTATTACATTCACATTCATCATCCTACACCCCATTTATACCATCCATTGCACATCTGTTTGTGCCACTCACTACACATCCGGAGTTCTTTCCCACTTTTGGACCATCTTCTCCCATAGATGATGCATTATCTCCCTCACACTCAGGCACACCTACACCTTTAGCCTCTCCATCACACCATCAATAGTGGAACTTGCTCAAACTATAGCATCAACACATCTTGCTCAAGCCTAGAGAACGCATCAACCACAACTCATGCTTCTCTAACATCGACATGTGTGATTCACTCCTGATGTAGCTATGGGGATAGGCTCGTGTGGCAATATTAGGAGGTGCACACACTAGAAAAGCCAACCGAGTGCAAGTGATCCAAGGGCAATCGATGACAAAGCCACCAAATGAAAGAACAGGAATGA